>NC_090872.1:8354026-8371526 GCF_036669935.1 Montipora foliosa
CAAGAGACTGTTTAAAGAAAAACAATTGATGACACACCTACTTGGGATCACCGCATTGATCACTTAATCAATTAAAAATAATTTTCCAGTCCAGAGTGGTTTGGAACTATTAAACATTAATGTACATGGGGTATCAGAGCAACTTGGAAGGGGAGGGGGACATCAGAGTTGCAGAATGGTTCTGAGGAATGACCCTTTCACATCTGCAGGTTTTCCTTTTATCTTTAAAGATTGACAGTCGATGCTTAAAACTTTTCGTCTTCTTTACAGTTAGTGTATTTAAACCAAGCTGAACACTTGAGCATAAATATTGGCGGAAACTTGCTAACCAAGGAAGATTTTCCTCATGTTTTGTGCCCCTTCAGTTCTGACTAATTGTTTTTTCTTTTCCTTTAAACTGACTGAATTTACCCCTATTTTTTTTTTCATGGTCAGCTTCAAATGAATGGACAGTGTACATAGTGTATGTACCTAGCTCAGTATGCAGCTCAGGTATTTGATTTCTTCCTTGTAAGAGTACTTCTTGCATGATCCTATCTCTATCCTCAGGGTGCACCACATCAGACAGGTTCTTACCAATCAATTCTTCCTAGAAAATGAGAATAACTCCAAGTTACCATAGGTGCTCTGCAAGGATAGGAAGTCAAATGGAAGAAAGGATTGTATGGGGCAAAAATGAGGATGTATTTGGTAGGTAGGTAGGTACAGTTTTGTAGGTAGGTACTAGGTGAGAGAAAAGTGGGATTAGCCATTGGAATGAAAGGTGGTTTGCTTAAAAGGGCTGTGTCACAGCAGTGGAGTTCACTTTGTGTTACTAATTTTTACCAATTACTCGCCCATTCTCGTAATACAACTCAATGGTAAAGTCTTCAGAAATTACTTTTATACAATACAAATCAAAGCCTTGTGATGAAAAAAAGTCTGTCAAGCATAATAATAATAATAATAATAATAATTTGAAATTATATAGCGCAAATTCCATACAAATGTTCAAATGGGCTTTAGAATACTACTGGCTATAAAATACAACATGGATAAAAACACACAAAAAAATTAATTAACTATGAAAATCTAATGCTTGCCTAAAAAGAAACGTCTTAAGTTTAGATTTAAAAGTGGATAGAGTTGTGATACATGTGCTGTACATCAAAATTTAACGTCACAAGGTAGAGCGTTCCACAACCTAGGAGCCGCAAACATAAAAGCTCGATCGCCTGAAGTTTTGAACGATCGAATGGAAAAAAATGGAAGAAGAGTACTGCCAAGAGCACTGTGAAGATTATAACATGAAGGGAATTTGAATGAAATAAGACAAGGAAGATAAGGGGGAGCTACATCGCGTAAAATCTCAAAAAAATTAAAATAATTTTAAAATAAAATACGCTTTTTACCAGGCAGCCAATGTAAATCTTGCAAAAGCGGACTCACATGACACAACTACGGTAATGGCCAAACTACATGTAAATGAGCACATGAATTTTGAATGCGCTGCAGCTTAGAAATAAGGTTATCCGGTAATCCATAAAGAAGACTGTTACAGTAATCAATCCTGCTTGTTATAGAGGCATGAACAAATTTTTCTGTTGAAGACTGGGACAGGAATTTCCTACTGTCAGGTATATAATTATAAGAAGAAAGTGAGGTTTTCCTAATGTCATTGCTCGTTGTCAAATTGGCATCAAACCAAACACCAAAATCCGTGCTGCGGTAACAAAAGAGATGGTATCAGATCCAATGTTGATGGTATCAAATGAAACTTTAGCTAATAATTTATTGTTGACGCATACTAATACATAAGAATAGGCCTTATTCATGATAGCCGCCATGTTGGTTTTCAAATTGTCATGCAAATTAGCCATGTGTTATGCTGGGGGGCAAACATTGGAAAAAAGACAAATTGCGGAAAATCGGCTTGTTGAAATATTGAGGATGTATACAAAACATGGACCACCACTGTGGACCCAGTCCATGGACCCCTTCATGGACCCGGTACATGGACTACCGCTGTGGACTACCCCTCCTTTTGTACAGTTTCAAGCAGAAAAATCCTCAGACCAAAAAGATACGTCATCCTGGCACTTATCTGGACAATTTAAGCAACAATTGTTGGCTCTTACAGGGACATGAAAAATGCAGGATGCTTCAAGGGGATTGAAACCCATGACATCTGCGATGCCGGTGCAATGCTCTATCAACTGAATTATGTAACCAGTCAGTTGGGTGCAAGTTATGTTTTGCATACGTCGTCCTCTTGGGGCCTTTTTGGCCTGGCCTGTCTTATGCCACGCTGGTAGGTCTGGACTCAGCCGACCACTTGGCTCAGGTGGTTGAGCATCGGACTCAGACGGACCAACAATCAGGGTCTTCAAATAACTGAGGAGAAAATGCTGCCTTTGTAATGACATTTGCAAATGATTAGACTCTCTTTATGTCTTCTCGGATAAGGACAATAAACCGTAGGTTCCTGTAATGGCCGAAGAAATATTTCGTCATTTGTTTTTTTTTTTTTCTCCTTAATTAACTGCGTAGGGTCTTTGTTCGTAGGATTGCGTGTACATATCATGCGAGCATTTACCATGTAGCATGTAGGTATAATTATGTGAAAAAGCAAAACAAAGTGTTGTTCATTGACCCTAAAAAGCCACTAGGGAAGTGGTCAACTACATATTAGGTGGCATACATGTAGGTGTCTCTAAGAGACAATTGCTTAAATCAGTGGCCCATATCTAGGATTAGGAACAACGTTTTTAGAGACCGTGATTTACTGCTGTCACAGAACAGGAACTTTCTTTGTTTCTAGCGGAAAAGGTAGTCTAAAAGTAGATTGGTCCGCAAAACTGCCTTGACATAGGCTTAATATAGGAGTTGTTCGCTCCTAGTCATGGGTCACTGCTTAAATTGTCCAGATAAGTGCAATAATCATTTCTCTCTTTCATCTAAAGATTTTTCTGCTTGTAACTTAACAAAATGAGGGGTGGTCCACAGGGGTAGTCCATGGACCGGGTCCATGGATGGACTGGGTCCACAGGGGTGGTCCATGGACCTGGGGTCCATGTTCCTGGGGTCCATGTTCCTGGGGTCCATGTTCCTTATATACGTCCAAATATTGAAATATCATCGCTAAAAGTACATTAATTTTTAGAATTATTTTAGAATTAAGTACCTTTCATAATAATTAATTTTTATATCTTTGATTGCCTTTGAAATTTTGACTTTCTGTTTCATTATCTGCTCATTTTTCACTAAAAAAAACATTGAAGTAACTTGTGTAATCATTCCATTTAACTACTTAGGTGATAAACATTCAATGAACGCGAAACAAATCATCAGTGTGGCTAACATATTCGTTATACTGTAACTTCTCGAACTTGTGTTGTTTGCCCTTGTGTTGTACCTAATTTGTACGATAATAGCAAATCCAACATGGCGGCCATCGTGAATATTCAATAAAGTCTATTCAGTTTTATCATCCAGTGGCGTAAGTCAGCAAAGCAGCGTCTAATCATCAATACCATCAGCAGAAAATGACAAATCCATTGTACAACTGAGTGTCATCAGCATAAGCGTGTACCGACAAAAGTTGTGAATGAATAACATCAAAAAGCCTACTCGTATAAATAGAAAACAGCAATGGACCAAGGCAGGACCCTTGAGGAACTCCCCACCAGAGCCCTGAACAATGTCAGACAACATTCCTTTAACTGAGACTCTGTGAGATCAACAAGATAAGTATGATGCAAACCACAAGAGAACAGGCTCTCTAAAACCAAAATCATCATGAGGTCTCCATAGAAGAGTTGCAATGATTGACAGTGTCAAATGTAGAGCTGAGATCAAGTGGCACAAGAACTGGGTTGCAGTGGGAGTGACTGGCTACAATGGAGTAGGTGGATGAAGAAATTAGGGAAGAGGTGGGGTTCATGTTGAGGGAAGCAGGGTTTGGGGTAGGAAAGTATAGGAGGCTGAAGGGACTGGGCAAAGGTGTGGTCAGCATGGGAGGAAGTCAGATGATGGACGCCATTACAAATCAAGTGCTTACTAGACAAGAAGCTTAAAGATTATGGGAAGGGGTTTATTGAGGTGTGTAGATCTTGGATAAATACAAAGAATAGTACAAAGCCTGCATGTCAGTCCCGGAACAGTTGCACCTACAACTGTAATAAAGTATGTTAAGAATGGTAATTAAAGCTCTCTTTATGAGTTTGTGCAGATCTACATGTACCTACATGTAATAAGGCATGTAATTTTTAATACAACAACAACTGGGAAGCTACTGCCTGTGACCATGGAAAGTGGAGACTGACAATTTACATGTACGACAGTTGTAAAACTGTCCATGACAATGCAGTCACAGGGGGGTGCAAGTCAAAAGGGCAGCCAGGAAAGGTGAAACATTATTATTGAATGATCCCTCAATCTTTCAGTTTCAATGTCAACAATGTGGCAGAACATGTCTCTCTAGAGCAGGTCTGCTGAGCCACCAAAAAAGCCACGTTGACAAAGCGCCACCCACCTATGATGAATACAATGTATATTCAGCATAATAGGGATCTCACTTGTCCAATCTGCTAAAAAGGGTGTAGAAATCTTTCCAGATTTTAATGCAACATATGAAGGTACATGTACATGAACAACAACAACAGCAACAGCAACAGGCTACAAACGCAAGAACTGAGCGCTCGGATTACAACTGCAACAAGCACTGCAAATCTCTTGCTGGCTTCAAAAGCCATTGCTGTTCATAGAACTAAAACATTTTTTTCGGTCAGCAATGGTCATATAGTTGTCTAACAAGTCGACAGCCATCAATTTGGCATCAATAAAAAATTGTTTCTCACTTTTGCTAGCAAAACATCCACAACAACAGAGTACATGTCAATGAACCTTCTTCATGCCAAAGTCAAAAGTTCATGTACTTACATGTACAATGTACAGTCAATCTTGATTCTTCTACTTATATAGCAGAGCTCCGCGTTCGGCACGCGAGCGCGGAGCACCATTGTTAAGAAAATATGGTAACCCATCAATGCGAGAAAATTTGGTTTTATAGCCATGACGTCATGAACGTCCGTCCACCCCTCCATGTATGCCAATGTGACCAGTATCATGCTAGTTTACAGCATACATCTTTGATATTGGACATCCATCTTTTGATTGACACCTGTCAGAACATGGTATCCACTGACCAGTATCACATGACCATATCGCAGGCTCAAGCTTAAGGTCACCGAGGTCAGCTGTTTTTTTTTTTAAGTTGACTGCTGACCAGGCACTGGTTTTCGATGGGATTGCAGGCTCAACCCAAGTTAACTCACCTGAACATAAACGAGGCTTCATTTTTCGCACGCTTTCTGTGGCTCGACGCCGCTACACAGCCATACTATATATCAATGAAAGTTCTTACACAGTCAACGATTTTCGTGTTCAGGCAGGGCTCGAAATTGCGACCAATACGGTCGCATTTGCGACTAAATTTTTCCCTTTGCGACTAAAATATCTGGAGAAGTCGCAAATTTGCGACTTGTTGTCACCTTCGTTCTTTCGAAACAAAAGGGTTAGCAGTTGCCACTTTGCTGCTACTTTTGCTAAAATAAACAAATAAATAAATAAATGACATTATTTTGTTTCTCGCTGTGAATTTTCTCTGAAGGTAGCGTAATTGTATAGTAATGTAGCTTCGATGTTACGTGCACAGCTCCATTCCTTCAATCATTCGCCATTTTCAGCAGTTTCTTTACACAGAAGTACTGCGGGCTCATATTTTTCTGCTAAACCGCTGACAACACAATGCAGCGCGGCGATTTTGCGACTAAAATTTGCGAAATTGCGACTAAATTTTCGTATCTTATCGCAAAATGCGACTGGATTTTTTCGTTAATTTCGAGCCCTGTCAGGTGGAAAACAGTTTGGATGATGTTTTCTTTCTGCATGGTTTCAATCCAGTTTGACATATCATGATATCTGTGGTCCACACTGGTGGCTACGCAGTTATTCAAGTCAAGCATCGGAGGCATATAAACTTAAAGCTGAGTGTTTATTTTTAATTTGCTTAGAGCTGCTTTTTTTCTCTGTATTGCAATTTTTGGCATAATAAATTATCTTTAGAAGCTCTGATAAGGTTACACGAGGCCTGGAGGACCTATGACTAGAACAGAAAGACTGAGCGAAAGAGAACGACAATGACAAAACAGAATACCAGTAATAGCTCATACTTAGCACACAAATTCTTTCCTTGGGCACTAAACCGTTTGTTATTATTTAAAGTGGATGCGTATTTTTAAAAGGTGGTTTAATCCGTTCTTCCTTTTTTCAGGACTGAAAATCGAATTTTTCTTGTCAACTGGAATTAAATAACAATTATCTGTACTCTTTTGGGCATAAAGAAAAAGTTGATTTGTTTGTTTGTTTTCCTCTAAAATGCGAGCGAACAAGTGCTTTTTTAATCTGTTTGCCCAAATTTTTTCGTTGTGCCTCGACAGTGGCAAGAAAATTTTGCCCTTACATGTATGTGATAAACACATATTCAAAATGAGTTCTCGTAAAATTAGAGGGAAATCTCACTAGATTGTGTAAAGCACCCAAACATTATTTAAGTGTTGGAGCAGATCGTGTTTGAAGTTCGTCCTTTCTTGGTTGCATTGCCGTATTTTGCTGATTCTTGACAGTGCCAAGCCAACGTGGCATGTTTCAATGAAATACATCAAAATGTAAATGCTCTTGTTTTCAGAGATAAAGTGGAATAAAGTACATTAGTAAAACTCTTCTTTGACTTCGAACTGACAAATTTTAGCATGATTCCTATTCGCTGGCTATTGACAGTTGACTCTGAAATGACTTTTTTTCCTTTTCAATTTGCTCGCTGCGGTTGTGCTTAATGCTTGTTTTCTTTTAAAACTCATTCGGTTCAAGAAAAAATTACTGGTATTGCCAAACTGGTGAATTGCAAAGTAAATTTCACTGGAAAAACCGATGTCGCACTCATCCCTTCATGATTCATGCGATATTGTTTTTTAGTGTAAAATTTACCGTGGAAGTCATTAGTTACGCAGTGCATTTTTCTATAGAAGAAAGCAAAGAAAATGATTTAAAGCAGCAACCAGAAATATTTTCACAAACCGTACAGGCAGTAAGAATAAATGACCAGGGAGCTCTGCTTTTAGGCTTGGCTAAATCTATATTAAGTAAGTGTTGTGTGTAACTGTAGGGACCATTTTTTATGAATACCTTTTTCAAGCCAAGAAGATCTTCAATGCTGTTTGAAATGAATACAAATTCTCCATTTGGAGACAGAACCAGTAAAAACCCATTTAACGCCTGCAAATGCAATTCAGAGAAAGAAATGGTTTTAAAATCAATGACATGCATAAAAAATTTCTCCATTCCGATTGTCTAAGAGAAATGCAGTTTTCAGGTAACACAGTGCAGAAAAGAGGTACCGGTACATGTAATTTAATCAAAAGACATGTAACAAACCACACATCCTGATTGGTAAATGATTAAAAAAACTCACAGATAGCCAATGAAATGTGAGCCCTGGTGCAATTTTTGCATGATATGGGTGCATTGGCAGGTGTAATGTTACGTTTTGGACACAGGAAAGAGGGCTCTTCAAAACAATCGTTAACTTCTGTATTTTGTTTTGCACATGCCTAGACATTTCTTTCCACCCCTAGAATTCTAAGGTACCTATCTTCCCCCCAGGTTAAAAGACTAATGAAGCAGATGACAGATACATGCATGTAAAAGAACATCACAGAAGATACAGTGTACATGTCTAGACTAAAATAAAAAATGGTGAAGCTGATGACATGTACCTTGTCCAGCAGTTCACCAAGCTCTTCACTTGACAGAAAGGAGGAGATCAGCCCAGTTTCATTACCAAGAAAGGACAGAGTCAAATCTGGATAAAAATATTCATTAATTAATAGAGTGGCTGTGAACATTACTGTGACTTTCATAATTTTGCAGAATCTCATCTTCAAGCCCCAACAGCCAAACTGCTTTTTGGCTGCCGTCAATCAAACTAAATCAATTGTTATTATTGATGCATGACATACACTGTAACCTACCAATCAGCATCTTTGGTTCACACAGTACATTTGTACATTCAACCACGATGGAATCTGTACGAATCTTTTTACTGAAGAACTTCTACAAAGATCGTTATCATAATGGTATTCCAGCTGTTAACTAAACAAAACTGCCATTCACTTTCCGGAGGTGGAGTTGATCTTCCAAACTATGTTTGGAAATTTGATTGATCTTGAAAAGCCAAAACGCAGTTAGATAAAGCGCTTGAAGGTGAGATTCCGAAGGCCTTTTTCCGACTTTGTTTGGATTTGCCTAAATTCTAAAATATTTATCGCCTGCAAGTTGATTTTACATCTACATGTACATGTATGTACATGTGAGAGAATATTTTTTTAGTACATGTAGGTTTTGCTTCTTTTTTGAGAAATACATCTTTTGTATCTCTGTGCTGCTTATAGATTTCAAAAAACAAACATTAAGTAGTGAAAAACCATTAAGAAATACATGTTCTCAAAACAAATACATGATTGTGTAATTATTGTGAGCAACATGCACAAATCATGTATTATCAACCAAAAAATAAGTGAGTGAGGCCTGTTTTCCCCATTGGACTGGTAGATGTTTAAATCTGTTTCTAACACATATTAGACTAGAGTAAGGAAACCAGAGAGCTCTTTGAAGAGGTCAAGACACTGAAAGTAGCTCAAATTTAACGATGATTTAATTTTGACGAGAGGGGAAACAGGAGTAGCCAGAGAGAAAAACCTCGATCTTTCTCACAGAAGTACAGTATGTACACTGTACATGTAAGACAACAAATTCAACCTACATGTACATTTCGTGTTACATGTACATCCAGGAACCTCGGTTCTGAATTGAACCCATAACCTGTAACACCTGTCGTGAACGGGTTTCACTTGTGTTTACGGGTTTAAAATTATTGTCCCATCAAGTAGATCAGTTTGTCAATCAGTTGCAGTTAATGAGTCCCTAAGGGTCAGTGACATAAAAAGGGGGAAAGCCGCGGGGGATATTCGCATGCCCAGGAGAGGGGCATGGGCAACTGAGGGTAATGATGATTACTCCTCCCCCCACCCTTTGCAAGACTTGTGAAACTAGAGAAGGAGGAACACAAATTCTCCTTTTATCCATTATTTTATTTTTTAAATAAATAATAATTATTATGTTAATCACTATCTTTTGGCAAAATTTGGGTGGCAGGGAAGGCAGAGCCTATACCCCCTTGGGTAGCGGTGTCCCTAAAAGAACCCCCTAGAGTAGCGGTGTCTCTAGAGGCAACCCTACGTTAGAATGTAACATAGGGTGGACCAGAAGAGGGGTGCCCTCCTGGAAGGAGAATAGGTCAGATGGTGAGTTGTACCATCTTGGAATAAGCAATCCGGACCTATTGCCAAGGAGGGCTGTCCCACCTACTGTGGGGTAAAGTGCAGCCCAGGGTGCACTTCCCTGCCACCAATAGGTAAGTAAGAAATGTAAAAGGACACACCTAGTATTTAGCAATTTTTTTTTTTTTTTTAGTTAACGGTGGTAACATGCGGAATTATATAATGTACATGTACATAACGAACCGTGAGACAAAATAACCAAACTAAAATAAAACAGATGAGAATAGCAGAACGTAAAAATTTTGCATGACAAAGCACAGCCACAGCAATTAAAGAAGACAAGGCTTCCAGTTGGGTGGGAGGGTGGGAAACTTAAAGAGTGCGATTCAAGGCACTTGCTTGAAGAACAAAGCTGAAATGTGGCTGACTAATGGTATGGGGGGTTTACATAAGGCGAAACAGATGAGAATCGTGTGATGTTGTCACAGTGGAAATTACTGGGAAGCTTTGGCGACCGCTTTAACATTGTAAAAGTGAAAGTACTTTGACCTAAACAATGAGCTTTTGACTACTGGACAAGCCTTGATTGCAAGGGTGAGGAGAGTAGAGTACACAAGGGACAAGTGGGGAAAAAAATAGTACTCCCTTAGGGCTCATTAACCCCAGTTAAGAGCTTAAACTTATAATGTTAATAATTTTACTAAAAACAATGAGGAACTGACTCGGGTTACATTGCATTTGGTAGGCATGTTCTCTCACCACTGTGCAAGACCTGCTCCTCGTCATCGTCAAAGGATTACTCATCCCATACACAGTACATTCATTATTTTTTATTCCACTCTTACCATTGTGAATCTTCATGTAACTGACAGTCATTTTCAGGACCGTAGTCTTGTCAAGTTTGCGTTGTGAGCTGACACATGATGGAACCATGCTGGCCAATTCACTGATATAGATGTTTAGTTTATCTCGTCTTTTTTTCTCACTCACATTTCGAGATGATCTGCAAGTTCATGACAAAAGAAGATTTCAGCAAAAAAAGGTCATGGTGTTGACTGGCTCTTAATTAACCCTTTAACACCGAAACTGGCCTAAACCGGCCAGACTTTTTACTTGTCAATGGGGAACCCCTGGGAGTCAGTGGGTTAATTAATAGATAATTCCCATTGACTCCTGGGACTGAGACTTACGATATTAATTTTTACTCTGAAGATGATTTTACTCGTCAATGGGGGCGGTTCAGGATCGAGTCAATGGGTTAATACACGTATATACCTTTGTATTTTTTTATTAGGAGAGGGCATACATGCATGAGCCTCCTATTGCAGTGACACAAACTTGCATTTGAAGATGATAAGGAGTTAAATTCATTAAAGCAAAAAGGATATGGACAAGAACAAGAAATGCAAAAAAATGTTATGTTCAATGAGCAAAAACAAATCTCATGCACACCATGCATGTGCCTTCACCTTTTGATGCATTTATACTAGCTGTTTTATTTCCCATGACGATGTGAATAAAATTACCATTCTGTAGAGGAGGCGTACCTGACAAAAACTTTAATTTCAAATTTTCCTTTAAACATCTATACAAATAGTTCATTTCCTACACAACTAAAAACACATCTCCGCACATGAGGTCTTTGTTACAATAATATTACTATTATTTTGTATCATTAACCTTGCTTGAGCTTCCTAATCGTAGATGCTTATAGTCAGGTCCCGATTTCATATAATTATAAACCTAATGCATAAAATTCCTGACAGCCAATGGATCAAACAGGCATCAAATGCATTTGTGGGAAACAATGTACAAACTTGAAAAAAGGCCACAGCCACTTTGTTCAAGGTTAAGTTAGTTTCATCCATCCTTGTCAACAAAATGGTTCTTGGTAATGGAACAATGGCATCTCCCTTGCTACTGAGATGTTTCAAGTCTTCATTAGAACATGGTTCAAATGAAATGAAGAGGCAAGATTAGTGCAAAATTCGGACCAGGTTAGCCTGCTTGCAGACAGTAGATGTTGTTGTCACCATGAAACACATATCAGACACCATAAGTTGGAAGCGTGTGGGATACAGTTGTAGGTTTGCGCCGATTGACAAAACAACAGGGTGGGGGTAGGAAAGAGTGGCTTAATTGCGATTTCCACAGGCACTTTCACAATGTTATGACACAATTTAACATCAAAACATCTAAGAGCACAGAGGCACAAGAAACTGACATCAATTTGTTAATTATAAAGTTTATAAATACAAACCTAATGCTAGACTTAACTCACTTTACTTTCTTCTTTGGTTCCTTGTCATTATCATCCAGTCCATCTCCCATGACCAAACTCGCGTCATCCCTGAAAAACACAAGGGAAAAAATTATAACAATAAACCAGTTTGGAGTTCTTAAAAAAACACATGCACGCAGTTCCATAAAGACAAGCACAGTGAAAATGATTAAGATTTCCAACACAAAAACATGTTACTAATTTATGTACGAGAGCACTTGGTTGTATATGTTGTGGTTTACATGTAATTTTCTTCCTGGCTAAAAATGTTTTAAACCAGTTGAATTATGATTTTCCTTTTTTTTCAGATTACGGAAATGAATGTTACACAAAGAACAATCAAAATTGACCTGGTTTGAAAAATATCAAAGCAAGAAAAAAACTGAACCACAACATGTTCTTGTTTTTGTCTGGACACTAATGCATGCGTTTTTTAAACTACATGTACGAACTGGATTATTGAAATAATCAATATTATTAATCAAAGAGACTTGAGCTACATTGTAATCTGCTGTGTTATGTTCTTTGTCGACTTTGCGACATTCATTTTAGAGAATTACAATAATATTAGGTTAAAATATCAGTGGCTGGCTGGCTGGCCTTTGAGACCATTTTGGCCTGTAAGGAAGACAAGGAAGCTCTGTTACCCATTCTGGATTGTGTAAACTGCAAGTTGCAGGTTAGGGCTGCAGGTCATTGTATCACCACAGCTGAACCAACCCAAACTTTTATTTTAAAAAAATTAATGCTAACATTAGGCCCAAACACTATGCTTTACAGGTAGATAACGTTTAAGCTCACATGTAAGTTTAGTATTTTTGTCAAGGTTTGGGTTGTTTCAGTTAATATTGTTATGGTAAAACAATGACCTGCTAAAGGCACTTAACACCCTCCGAGCACATTGTATATAGATTTTAAAACCACCAATGTTAACCCTTCATCAGAGCAAATTGACCAAGGGATCTGTACACAATATTGAAACATGAGCTTTTTAATCTCTCTCTCTACAGTATCGTGTGTCAAGTGTCATCTAGCTTATTGGAGACACTTAATCCACCAATAGGTGTGTGTGTTACATGATAATACTTATTTTGGAGGGTGCAGTTTAGGGTTACAGGTCATTGTTTCACCATAGCTGTAACAACACAAACCTTTACTTATGCTAACATTAGCAGGGCTCGAAATTAACAAAAAAATAGATGCAATTTCCAGACAATTTTAATCGCCAATGGGGGCCACCACAGGGATGAACAGGTTAATGTACAAACGAAACAATGTGGCTACAGAGGCATTGTCATCCACAACAGATCATACTTAATGAAGTATGGAGGCAGTGTGGCCCAGTGGTTAGGGAGCTTGCCTCGAGATCCGGAGATCCCGGGTTCAAGAATTTGATCCTGGTAGTCCCTGGTTCAACTTCCCAGCTGCACTTGTAAATAGCCAACAGTTGTCGTTGTTCTGTTTCGTCGTTTCGTTGTGTTTCAATGGCCCTGAAAAGCCCCTATGGGGAGCGGTCAATTAAGTATGTACATGTATTGTATTATTATTGTATTGTATAATGAATGAAATAATAATTATTTTATGTTTGAGGTGCGGCTTGTAGACGAAAGAGAAAACTGATCCTCACACTTTGAATTATCTAGAATACTTAGTGGAGGCCAGAGACTGCTTAACCCATTCACTCCTCTGGTACCTCAGGACACCCCCAGTTGACAAGTAAAACCATCCAGTGTTAGAGTATAAATCTGTCAAGTCTCACTGCCATGAGTCAATGAGTTGAGCAATTGTCGCTATATTATAGACACCTGAAAGAATCAGGTGAATTCAACAGGATCGTACACGGTACCAGAAACCCATAAGGGTTGAAACGTGTAACGGCCCCTTGTGTGCTGGGAAACAAGCTTCTGAATATTCAATTTGCTAAGTACCATATTTGGAACAACAAGAGCGAGGGGTTTCCAAATATGGTACTTAGCACTTAAACATTCAACCAATCAGTTCGCACTGAATATTCGGAAGCTGTGAACGCGTGTTACACCTTTCAGCTCTTATGGGTTTCTGACGGTACTTAACAGTCAAATGGACGAAAGTAACAAATATTATTATTACAAACAATTTGTGCTGGATAATGATATGGAATTGCCTCAAACAAAACTCCCAACAACTGGCTGTAAATTGGGGCAGATGATGTATAAACCCATCATTATATTGGAATGCAAGGTTCGAAGGTGAACCTATTCTGAAATGACAGCAATATCGGAAAGCAGCTGCATGAAGATTTGAATCCCACCTGGGAAAATCGGTAACCATACTAACACAATTCTAGCACAAGATACTCAGATCCCAACTTCGCATTCTCTAACGTTTTCTTCAAGTGATCCCTAATGTCATGGTAGTAAATATTGCAAAGATTAAGGCATAAAAAAATTCATTAAAGTGCGTGTAAGACATTACATTACTGACAGCCCATAGATCAAACCCGTATCAAATGAATATGAGTTATCCTAAGGTTTCACTTTTTTTATGAACACATGATGTCCAACAGCTAGCCGTATTATCCTCCCTAGTCAACAATGAAGAAACGACATTTTATCATCTCTTTTGCTACCTTATCATTCCTCAAGAGTAAGGCTGAAACAGTGTGATACTTAATCCCCTATTTAATTTAAAGTAGATTTTCTGATCCATTAGCTAACAGTATATCTAATATTCTGGAATAAACTCAATGAAATAATTTTCTGCACAGTCATTAAGGCACTAAATCACTAGCAGTGTTCAACACAGTCAAGTGGAAGTTAATATGGTGTGTATGAATTAGAATGCTTGACAAAAGGACAAAGTGAATCATGATTTTACCTACATTTGAAAAATAGGCAATTCAGTTTAAGTTCAACCCTTTGCTAGTTTTCTGCTGACGCCTCCAATGAGTGTAACCTTCTTCTGGAGCTACAATGTAAGCCCAGGGTTTTCGCTAGTGGGACTAAATGCATTTGCAATGTTAATTACTCTGTAAGTGGAAACCTCCTGTAAGAAGACACTTCAGCCACTTCCGACTGTGTTTTACCACTGGAGGTTCCACTCCATTCATTTGGATAACTACCCTCCTGTGCAAAAGAGTGCAACCATGGGTGCAAGACTTGCTAAAATTCAAGTCAAACTCAACAAATGATGACACAGCTGTGATGTTGAACAAGATTCAAATGACAGTGTCATACTATTCTGGGTTCGAATTTCCTTGAGAACCGATTTACAGTGAAGGACTTCACCAGAAGGTCAAGGGTGAAAAGTATAAGCTTGTATCACGTACGAAGCATAATAATTAGTTAACCTGTATTCTTCGCGCAAACTTAAGCTTAGTTTAATTAGCAAAATAACAGTTTGCATTTTTTGTCACACTCTAAACATAAAACAACATGAAAAGATATGTCTAGAGCAGAAAATGAATGTCGGAGGTTGGAGGTTATAAGCCGATTGACTTGATTATATCAAAGCTACGGAAGGCTTTCAAGCAAGCACTAAACAACTCACCCGTTTTGTGAAAGCTCGCTCATGTTTGCGATGGATTACAGGCCTCGTTCATCATGCAAAGACAGAATGGAACACTCTTTTAACTTTCATTCGAGAAACCTCGCCAACTCAGGCTGTAAATGCGTGATGCTTCGCCCACCGGATATATTGTAAACAAGGGAATTCGATTACCAAAATGGCTGCCAGCGGAAAAACGGGCCCTAACAGCAGACCGAGGTCAAAACCATCACCGCACTTGACTTTACAGCTGTAAGATGATGTTATTAACATGTGTCCATAAGAGACCGATCAAAAGAATCGTAGCGAGATTTACAACTCAGATCATAAACACAATTCACTGAATAACGCTGCCCTAGTTATCGGAACACTCGCATTTGAGCTCGTTGACCTCCGGAAAAACTCGGACGTTTTCGTACCGAGTTCGATACATTCCGGAAAATAGCTTTGACCCCAGTCAATCCGTCAAAAAACTCCTTTCATTAACTGCAAATTATTTTTTTCTCAGTATTTGTTTATTTATTTAAACTGTATGAGACCCTTCTCTTTCAAACTTAAACGACGTTTTCCATGAGCCTTCATCAACTGATTGCATAAGATTCGTGTACACTCACATATTTGTCACGAGCAGAACATTCGGGTTGTCAGCTGAAACAGGAGATTTTAGCATCTCCCTTTCCCCGTTATATTTGAAAAGAAATATACACAAATACCTTAAACATGTTTCCTTGACGACGCGATTTTCAATTACGATGTCGTGCCCTGAGGAAAAGATCGAAAAAGATGACCGGCAGATGTAGTGTTGGTTATCTCACTGCTGAAGTTGGAAAACTCAAGTTGACCGAAGGTTAATCTGTTATAGCCTGAAAGAATCTGATTTAAATGTTTTTTATTGCTAACATTAATGGGTTTACGCTTTTTCACATTAAAAATGGCTTTCAACGATAAGAGACGACATGTCTTTTTCCTGACTTGTGAACGGTGTTTCGTCCTTTCAGGGGGAACACCTGTATTATCCATCTCGTTATGATTTTTGCAAGCGCACTCGTTTATCTTGGCAAAAACTTCACGTTATCGTTTCGTGCGCATACAAAAATTGATATGCCCGCATACTCTTTCCAAAGAGTAGAGAAGAAGAAGAAGGAAAAATAATTTAATTTAAAATTTGACCCTTTTTGCACTGCAATTGAACATATGAACCATATTTCGAGTTAGTCCAAGTCGATAAGTCACATACAACACAAAGGATGACCACAACACCGGGAATTTTGTCGCCTGCTCTTCTACTTCTTCTTGTGATTGGCCATCGGGCTTCTGTGGGAGTCTCATTCGCGGGAAATTCAATCTAAAAATAAATCGATGAAGGGGGTAGTTTCTAAAGAAACTGTGGTGCTGCGTCGGTGGGGAAGTAGTATACAAAAATTTGGTTTTATCAACCGAGTTGATAATGTATATTGGCCACCGTATCTGAAATACGGTACGGTGGCCAATCGGTCTGTGAAAACGCCGTGACAGGAATATAGCGCTGTTGTTCGCTCCTAGTAGTACAGTACCCCTTCAGAAAAGAACCAAAAAGCCAATCTAACTAGGAGGCAGAATAAAAAAATTATATATGTAAATACTATACAAGAAAGAGGAAAAAAAGTCGAATCAGGGAGGTACGTATATCAGGATAAAAGACAGGCTAGGCAAACACAAACACAACAACAAAGCATAGAGACGAGGTCACTCACTTGAAATAAGAAAACGGAGAGAAAAAAGGGAAAACCATAAAGAAAACTATGTGACGTAATGATAGACTTTTTTAAAGGAACACTTAAATTTGTAAAAGGAAATATTTTTTTAAGACTCCTCAATGTTATTCCAAGGAAAAGCCCCCTTGAGACGAATGTTGAATTTCTCATAGTTTATCATCGCAGAAGGATTGCAAAAATGATAATTTAGAAGCCAGTCTAGTTTTATACGTGTGCCCAGTTGATCTATATAAGAGTAAAAAATAATCGAACGCGGAAAGTAACAAATAAAATAATGTGAACATAAAGATACTGTTTTGCAGGCTATAGGGGAAGGATGTTCACTATAACAAGACCATGATAATTCTAACAGCCTTCCTTCTGCTGTATACTGAATGGGAAGTAAAGTGGTTTCATAGGTATTTCCCCAGATTATAGCACCATAAATTAGAAAAAAACGGTAAATAGGGGTGAAATACAAAGGGAGCAGGGTTGGCGCAGTGGTGAGAGCCGCACTCGCCTAAATTCGCCTTCCACTCCACCACTGAATGTGGTCCGGGATCGATTCCCGGATTCGACGCCAT
>NC_090872.1:8376526-8406526 GCF_036669935.1 Montipora foliosa
CAATCTCGAAAATTTAGACAGTATCCAGCGCCACAGGTGACCCTTGCGTAAGAAACCGGTTCGCTGCTCGCCTGGTGGCTTACAGTAAAATAAAAATAAAAAACTCGCTCTAAGAAAACGATCACCCATGCAGGGGTTACCACATTTTCTCTCTTAGTAGAGGCCATTAGAGACTTCTGTCTCTACTCATGCGCTTTGGGACAAAATCAAAAGTCTGACAGATATTGTCTATTTCATTTTATTCCCCTTTCTGCCTGCGCGATTCCATGAAATCTTAAGAAACAAAAAAAAAATGCGAGCCTGATTGCATATTATCGTCTCATCGATATCTCACTATCTGTTGCCATGAATTACAGTCACATGATCGCCTGGGTATCCTCTAGTCACCACCGTTTGCTTTGGCAAACTTGAAACACCTCTTGATGCGAACGAAACAGCAGAGCTCACCCTCGCACGTTTTGCTCCTTGTCCGGCACAGGTGTAGAAGTCCAAGGCAGGCTTGCTGCAATGCAAGTAGAGTATCATTAGAGCCTACGGTAACTGAGTCAAAAGCCGGTAACTTTATCAGAACGCGAACGCGAGGCAGTGGAGCCTCAATGGTTACATCACTCCTCCTCCCGATGTGTCCCGAGTTCATAATTTCCCCGACTCGGAGTCATAAGTAGATTGAGTTCGTTGGTTCTCTACTGCTTCAAGGTTCCACATTGAAGGGCTTGGCTCTAGGAGGAAACTCAAGCATCGACTTTATACTGAAGTCCATGCTGTTTTTCACTACCTCAACATAACGTAAAGGTGCTGAGACGCGAGGGGTCATGTTGCAGGGACATGGTGCAGCGACATGTTGCAGCGACAATGAACTTGTGAAGTGCACACTGAGGCGACATGTAGCAGGGACGTGTAGCGGGGGGCTTGTAGCATGGAATCAACAAGCTGAACTTTATGGGACAAGTCGCGTGGACAAAATCACTCCCGCTGCAACATATCCATGAAACATGTACGCGCTACATGTCGCCTCAGTGTGCACTACAAAATTTTTTTTGTCGCCACAACATGTCGCTTCACCATGTCCCTGCAACTTGTCCCCTCGCGTCTCAGCAACTTAAGGAATGTCCGCTGTAAATTCTCTAGGATTCCCTTGGGATCGCCCGTCCTAATTTACAATGAAATGGGCCATTTCCGAGTTGCTGTTTGTCTCGGTTTCGAAGTGAGTCTTGGTGCTCAACTATTGTAAGGGAAATGAGTTTGATGTGCATAAGAATACGCAACTCATTACCATTTGAATGGTTGTGCACCTGGACTCGCTTTGAAACAGAGGCATGCAGCAACTCGGAAATGGCCCATTAATAAAAGGGACAAATAACGTTACAGGTTAATTCCCAAAACTAATTTAACAGATTTGAGCTTAGAAAACTGGAAGAGCATCACACGATGCACTAAGAAAGTGATTCTTAATAGCAGGCATGCAGGAAAAATTGCAAAACTCAAACTGTGATGATCTATCGGTGGAGAAGTGAAACAAAGAAATGGTTGGCTTATTGACTTGAGCAATCGACCACTGCAAAGAAATTCTAAAGCTGTCGTTTTGAGGAAGGGGAGCTAACTAGAAAAGCCAATTCTCGGGTTTCACATGACGTCACGGCCGCCATGTTGGTGTCCCCAAACAAAGAAACGGCGGCCATGTTGGTGTCCTGACCCTTAATCCTCCGGGAATTGAACTCTATTGTTATGCAAACGTTCTCTTGTGTTTTCGTTGAAAAACACGGCTGTTGATCACGTGAGTGAAACCCAAGAATTAGGTAAACTTATGTCGTAAATATTCGTTTTCTTTTCTCAATTTTACCAGGAATAACACACAAACAGCGGAGACGAACTTAGCTCCCCGACTTGCACTGTCTTTTAACCTTATTTTAGTGTTCCTTTTCCTTTTCTTATCTTCCTTCCTATTGTTGTAATTCCTTTCATTGTATTTTCTTCTTGAGCTAATAATAGGTTATTATTTAACAATTAGACCCTTAGCCCGCAAGGGCTACGGGTCAATAGCCCATGAAGCGAAGCAGAATGGGCTATTGACCCGTTGCCCTTGAGGGCGAAGGGTCTAATTGTTTTAGTATCACCCAACCATATGGACAGAAAAGGCAATAATAAAGTTAGCGAATGCAAGTTGAAGAAATACTTATTTGGCCGAATAAAACGAAAGAAAGCCTCAGTTATCTAATCTACTAGTTATCTAGTAGCGTAGCCAATCAATTTGCATTAGTCCACTAGTTGGGTGATACTAAAAAATATTATTATCGTCAGTTCGTTCTGGCTAAGGACGAACGCTCGAAACGACAGCTTTCAAATTTCTTTACAGTGGTCGATTTACCATATTAACTCATTTCCGTGTTTCAAACGGAAGTGAGTTGCAGGCTTTCACCTTACTGTTTCTCGCACGCTTCTGTGGAAGTTCTGTTTGGGAGGCTAAGGTTACTGCTGCTTGGAATCTGTGTTTTTTTTCTGGAACTTATCAGTTAAGTATATAGGTACCAGATTATTCAGTACTTACCTGTAGCTTTGGAAGCTTGCGGATAAGTTTGGGAATCAGTCTGCCGAGGCATTTCTCAAATTCATTAATGCAAGCTAATTGCTTGCACGAATCGTGTCCGGCGTTTTTCCAGCATACTTTGGCCTTTGCTGCGCACTTTGCCTATTGAGATAAAAAGAAGGAGATCCGTTATATTTGGCGTGGACCACAAGGTGCATTACGAGGGTTCTGATTGGTTAAGTGGTAGCAACCGCGATCCAAGGGTTTTTCTCCTTCCTTGGGAACGAGATTGAAATTGTAGGTGATTACAAACAGGCCATTTTCGGAATATCAAATATTCAGCTTGATAGTTAGACAGTGAGGACAAAAACAATAGAAACACGTTGGAATGAATGTGAAAAATATTTACATATCATCCACTTTCCTTTGTCTTTGTCCTCACTGCCTCACTTTTAAGCTGAATTTTAATATATCGAAAAAGGCCTATTACTAGTCTTTACTTTCTCATATCCCATAATACACCTCTTTTACCCCCACAACAATTTGCATACGCATTGTTTTCTATTTCTCTTGGGGCATCTTCATGTCCCAGGAGAATTACGCAAAATGTTGGTGAGTAAAAGCGGTGTATTATGGGATTTGAGAAATTAGAGAGGTTATCTCCGAGCAGCCAAGAAAGACAAAAGTTTTTGTCATTTGTGTTCCATTTGTGAGGTACATACTGAAACAATTATTATGGTGGTGGATATGTTGTATTTTTTTTCTCTTTAGAGAAGTTTTCAAATGACTGTTGAAAGTGATTGACCATATTTATTTTCTCAGTATTGGATTAGAGCCACAATTCTCGACAAAACTTCTTGAGACAAATTAATTATGCGTCATTTTGTGCAGACAATATGCGATTACATGAAAAAAATGCACCCCTTCCCCCCCCCCCCACCCCTCCAAAAAAGTGAATGTTGGTGCTCCTTCAAGGTAAAATATGTTTAGCAAGGAAAATTATACGGAAAACAACATTGCATGCAGCATAGGGGGAAGGGGGGAAGAAAGATATCATATATTTGGCAAGATCGAAAATTATCGTGACATTTCCGAAATTGTCTCAACAGTTTTGTCGAGGATTGTAGCTCACAATGGAGTCTAATGCCGGGGAATCTTTTCACACGCAAATACTTTTTAATATATTCCCCCACAGTTCCAGTCCAATACTGAAAATACGAATCTGGTCTCTTACGCGATTTCGATTCTAACGCTTATTGACTGGCTAAATAAGGAGGCTCGAAATAGTTTCTCCTTCTTTCACACAAATAAATGTATTCTATTCTTAGACATAGTTAAGGTAATTATATCAAGACAAAATTTGGCCAGAGTATTGAGTACCCATCATAAATTTGTCGCATTACATTTTTTACAAAATATCGTTACCATGGCAACAATATAAGGCATTAAAATCAACATCTATTGTCTTTTTTTTTTTTAAAAACGGGACGGTGGGACGGTGAGTTTTCGTGAAAAGGAGGTGTATGTTTATATTCCATGTATATAAGAACTAGAACAAACGTGTGCGAAATCAGCGTTAAAGTTCTTTATCTCCGGTCACCCATTTTGATTCATGAGCTGATGTAAACAGCTGAAGTATTGCGTGTGTGGCTTACGTGCGCCCACTCAGCTGAATACCCTCTCCAGCCTCCTTAAAAAATCTCGCGCCAGTGTATCAACCGATGAGAAGGAAAACCAAAACCAATTGCGACTTGCAAGCGTGATTTTTCCCGCGCTTTGAGCAAGTTATATGGAATTTCTACGAATTTGGATTGGTTCGTTACACTGTTTGTACCTGATGTGATTGGTCGAAGTAATTACTTTGGTATTTGTTTTACGTCGTTCAATTGAAAGTCGCTCTAAACCAATAACATCAAAGAGCTTATGTAATGAGGACGACAGCATCAAGAACGCTACAAATATCCATAGGTATTCACATGATTTCGAAAACAGTTTGAAACAAATGAGCATCAATCAGTGATTTTTTTCAAAGACAGAAAATTGTTTGTTGGTCTTTAATTGATAGCTTATTAGAATTATGCTCAAGCAACACACGCGTATCACCCGATTCACGAATCGTATTTCCAAACATAGCGCCATCAAGGGCTGGCATTTCATTGGCTATTTGTAAGGGTTTTTTCTCTTTGACAAATCAGAATGTTTGGTTTGTTAACTTTTTTGGGAATTAGTTATGTCTTTTTTGTATCGAATTGCTTCTCTTCTTTTTCAGCAAAAACTAATTGTAACTTGCACGCACCCGTCTCCCGCACTCGTATGTGATTAGCTCAGTTAATTATCAACGTTTTTTGATCGACGGGCTCTTCGAATACTTTCCATTCGTCTTCCAACAGTCAATCGAAAATTGCAATAACCGTGATAGCATCTGCAAACTAAGTGTACTTACAATTTTTCTCTTCTGCGAAGGTGTAATCTCCACGGGGTCGTTGGCAACCAAATGCAAAGTGTCCTCAGGCAGTCCTTCATCTCTTACAACCTTTGCCATGGACTCATAATGTCGATCGTCCAGAAACTGAATAACGGCTTCGTGAACCCCAAGGGCGGGCATCTCTTCAGCGGACATATAAGCCGCCAAAGCGCTTAGTACGATCAAAGCTGCGAAAGTCTTCATGTTGCCTTTGACGGGATGTTTGAAACAAACGCTGTGAGTGCAAGTCGACGAAAACGCATTATATAGAAAAAAACGGAAACTAGAAGTGAGGTTGTAAACACAGGTTAAAACAACAGATTAAGAAAAGATCTTAAAAGTGTTTTCGCAGCTTTGATTGAGTAGCGGTTACGGAAATCATATCTGCTTAGTTCACAGAAGTTGTTAAAAAAACACTGATGATACTTGTACAGCTGAGTAATTCCCCAACTCTACCCACAAAAGAGGCTCTTATAACATCATCAACTCGCAAAGTCCCTTTGTCTGTTTCGCGAGGAGCAAATGATTTCCTAATAATTATTCTCAAAATTAAGTAAAGTAGCATTTTAAATGATGTGTCAACAGTTAGAGGACTTCGTTAGATATACTTCGTTATTGGTTCAGTGCCCATGGAAACGAAGGTTGAAAGAAAGTTTTGAACAAGGATGCGTTTCTCTGATATATCGGTCTGATGCTTTCACCGTTAAAGGAAATAAAAATAACTGACTGATTTATTACGTCTTTAGCAAGCGAAGCAAAGCGAAAGGAATGTACCAAAATATTAAAATGCTCTACAAAGATCACGTATCAGTAAATAGGAAAAAATTGAAATTAGAAAGAAAATTTACTATCATCCTTAAGGTTGATCTATCATCAGTGATATGTTTGAAATGAGCTCAATTTTACCATTGGTTTCGGCTCCTCAGTTCAAATCCTTAGAGAAAACGCCTTCCCGTTTACTATTTACTAATTACCAAGGAATTTAAACAAGGAGAACGACAACGGAACGTCACTCTTTGTGCTGTCGTAGTGGTAAGTATTTCAAGATTATTCCATCTTGTTGAAGTTGAATAATACGTGAACTATCCTAAACTGAATGGGTACGAACACGTTTTTAAGTAAAAATAAAAATAGATATTTCATTGTTATATTCCGGCTCAAGTTGTCGTCAAAACCTAAAATATGGTGATTTCACGTTGTTGTTTTGTGGAGTAAGGCAAAGAAATGCACTAAGATGCGTGCCACATGTACAGCACGACTATTTTTTTCTTTTTTAACCAATAATATTCTTGTTTTGTGGCGTTTGCGTGGTTGTTGCCGCAACCGCCGTTCTTGCTTAAAGGTGCTATGTCACACGAAATGACGTCATTTCATGACACCCAAAACGCCCCAAACAGTAAAATGAAACAGAGCAATAACCCCTTATGACTATTGAACAACATAAAAGGAAATACAGCAAAAGGACAGAAAAGCATGGATAGACACAAGTGGAGAAGATTTAAACGGATTCCACTGATTTGGATAATCTTGAAAAAAGTTGCATTGGCCCCACGTTTTTCAAGTTTATGGCAAATCGCTTGGATAAAGATCGGTTTTGCTCGGAATCATCTTGCTTGTGATGTAACGATAATTTCAGTTATCAACAAAAGAATTCCACATTATTTCGAGTTTTAAAGTCGCGATAAACAAACGATTTTCCCTAAATACCGTTAAATAACGTGACATAGCCTTTTTAAACTCCTACTACACCAACATGACGCACAGAACTGAATATACTTTATCGAAATACGCACACCCTCTTACCAGCTCAAAAAAAAAAGATGTTCAAGGAGAAAAGAAGGTTTAAAGGCCGCTTTAGATTGACTAGGGTCGAATCCAATTGAGTTCTGAAATACGTTGGTTTCAAAATGTATTCATGGGGTTTAAAATTAGCCGGGATACGTGCAAAGCTACGTTCGGCTGAATAGAGCACGTTGCGGAAACAATTTGATTTGGTAATTTTTACATATTTGGTTTTCAATAGTGTTCCTGAGACGTCTTCATAGCACCTGCTCGAATAAGCTTTACTCTGTGCTGATAGTGTGTGGTTTTGACTTTATTGGAGTTTATAACTATGACAGATAAGTTGTAAGTTGTAAAATTCAGGTGGCTTCGATCAATTCGACGGGATTCGAACCCACGACCTCGGCGATACCGGAGCAATGCTCCACTAACTAAGCTATGAAGCCACTCAGTTGGGATCAGGTCAATTGGTTGGGCTCGTGTGTTCCCGTTCATCGCTGCATCTCAGTGCGTCAAGACCTTAATGGCCGAATTGTCAGCTTATGTTCAATATATAGTATACACTTCATCAGTCTTGAGAGCAAAATAACTCACCGTTTCTGTCCTTCAGAAATTGGATTTCTTTGTTTTAACGCTTGTTTACTGAAGTACCGATAAAGAAAACAAAAGGTCAAGATTCTGATATAAAAGAATTTAATTTCAAGACTTTGAAGTGTTTACACTGATGAACACAAAGCGGGAAAAGTAGTCCTCAAGCTGTTCAAACGCATCTGAAAACCTTTATACCGATCAAGCGAAAAAAGGGTGACTTGCGCAGTACACTTCATAGAGCACTTGGTCTCCTATATAAGTCGACCCAGATTTTGCTTTGCACATCGTGTTTTCTGGATAACCGGTAGTTAATCACGCGTCAACATGAAGGTTATGATAACTCTGCTGTTCCTTGCCGCTGCTGTGGTCGTGCATGCAGAAGAAGAGAAAGAGTCGAACATGAAGTTTCACCCACAAGCCGTCTTACACTATCTCGAGATGGAAGATGAGAACATGGCCAAACAGGTTCGACGTATCATAAAGATGGATCCCATACAGCCAACGAAACAATCCCTGTTTCCAACTGCTCTTCCCACAGGGTTACCACCAAAGATTGTAAGTATAGTGGCTAGCTACGGTAAGTAAAGAACTTTTTACCGCGTACGAAAAGTCTGTTCGTGTGGATCACTCGTCAAGTGAAGTCGGTGGTATAAATTAAAATGAGGAGTTGAAATGGTTTCTCGGTACGCTTGTCGCAACACCCGAACAATTGTGCAGCAAATAGTTGTTTAAGATTTTTTCGTCCACTCAAGTAAATGTATTAAGCTTCACAAAGAAAGTTTGCTATTATAGACCGGCGAAGCTCAGCAGGAAATTAACCAAGATAATGTTTTACTTACGAAAGCTTTTCGTTTGTTTTTCTTTGTTGTTAACAGCAACGTTGCCTTAGAAAGGCCGTAGTTTGTCACAAGGAGGCCGGAAACGATGCTTGTGAACATTTGCAATGCATCAAGGAGACAGGTTGCTGCTTACACGTAGCAGGTTTACGACTTGTACATCTGCCTCCTTCAGTGGTACGTACTGTTACACAACTCTTGTATTAAGGTGGCTGGAACCAGTTTCACTACTTTAAAGAGATTTTCTTATTAGAAGAGACTTAACTGACTAGAGTGAAATGTGAAGTGCTAAGTATCTACCCCATATGAACCGTGTGAGCGTTAGCCCTACTGATGGAAATGGGCCCACACAAGGACAGAGAAAAACTCTGACCAGGGTGGGAATTGAACCCACGACCTAAGGCTTAGATCACCTCTGCTCTACCGACTGAGCTACAAGGTCAGACGGGAGCAGGCCGTGGGAACTGACGGTGTTAAAGTCACGGCAATGAACAAGTACAAGGAAGGATTAATTTTTTTTGCAAACGTTGGCCGTGTAGCACTTTTATTTGAACAGACTTAACTGATTAGAGTGTAATTAGAAGGGTTGACACTACAATTTATATCACGTAACAGCAATGTTATGGTACCATATGAAACACAAATTATTGCTTAACAAAATGCGTCCATTGTTGTGACATAATGGGTAACCATGGCAACAAGGAAGCTCTCCAAAAACACCTTAGACTTCGTCTTTGCTTGCTTATATCTAAAAAATGAACTCGATGACCCCCATTTTTAATTGTAGAATAGTAATTAGCGATCTGAGGAAGATCTATCGGCAAAGTTTTAAAAACGTCATGGGACCCAATTCAGAGCTACCTCTCAAGTACTTACAGGGCATAACACCTTCTCTCAGCGCCCTCGGTCACTTGTTGTCAGGTAAAAGAATCCCATCACATTGCATAACCTTTCTCTTTTCATACCCAGCACGGCACACTTAGCTATGCCGATTCTATGCGCATATCGGCGCTGACTACTCTTACTGTTTGAACAAGTGCATCAAACTGCTTTTCGTTCTTGCCGTAAACAGTCAAGTCATCCATAAATAATAAGTGGGTGATGACCCCGATACCTTGTCCCTGGTCATAACCCGTCTTTATCTTCCTCAGCATCAGTGTCAATGGTATCATAGACATGACGGACAGAAGGGGAGAAATGCTATCTCCTTGAAATATCCCACGTCGGATTTTGTCTTCACCTTGTCGTACTCCTTCAGACGACAATTCTGTCTTCCATCCTTCCATACTATTTGCAGTAACACTGGGCAGGGCAGACATAATCTAGCACTGATCTTCTCATGCACAGTAGACCTGTGCCAATTGATTACTGAACACTAAGGCCAGATTTTATAAGGGCACGCAATGCGTACAAACGCTTTTTGACCTTCTTAACTATATTGAACGTAAACATTCCATGATCGATCTTCTGACATACATGATACACCTAAAAGCTTATAGCTTCTAATCCTATCAATAACGACAAAAACTTAAGAATCCAAGAATGCGTAATTGTTACAGGTTGAATTAAAATTCAGGTTAATTTTAACTTCAATCTAGGTTGATTTTTTCAACCTAGGTCAATTTCTTTTTAACCTAGGTTATTATTATGAACTGTCTAAAAAAGGGGTGATACAAAAGAAAACACCCTTCTCCACCTTTCCGTTGTCTTCTGTTCCTCTTCTACTTACTGTTTCTACTTACCGGCTCTCCGTTTCCTTCCCTTCTTCCTTAATGCCTTGAGTTTCCACAACATTCCATGCCGCTCCAAGGATTCGAGCCATCGCATCAACTATATGCCCTCCAAAAGTCATGTGATTGTCCTATTCCGCATATGCATAAATGACATAAAGTGAGACTAAGTCTTACGTCGATGGAACTTTATGAAGAAGTTTAAGGTTGGCTAAATTTATCTAAAGAAAAATGAAAATGCTCTGAGTCTCCAGGTGCAACAAAAGCAAAAATTCTTTGCAAGAGGTGGGCTCTTGAGTCTCAAGGACAAATACTCAAATATTGTACGAAGTTTATTTACGTCGCTATGCAAAATATACCAGGAACAAGGCATCATTTCTAGTCATGATAACAAACAGATTTTCGCCGGAAACACAGCGTTCGCACAGTGAAAAAAAGATGTTGGCAAGGGCAAATAGAACAACAAAAGACAACCTTTACAGCTTAATCAAAGAAAAAAACTCGTCTCCAAACCACTGGTGTCATCATCTTTGAGAAACCGCTTGTAAACTGATAACCATTCACATAACAATTGCCAAAATGCCGTATGAAATGGTTTTCGGAATCTCTCGGAGAAAAGAAATCAAAAAGCCTCAAATGAGTGGACAAGTCACAACTACATCAAATACAGAGCAGGAAAAGGGTCAATAATTTGAAAAAGTGCAGACCGCGGATTGCAGACTAACCCTAAATCACAGTTATTGAAAGCTAACTGCTCAAAAATGGGTCCTAAGACTAAAATACTGTTTATAAGCACTTTTTGAAATGGGTGCTTAGACTTAAGGTCGGTGCCTACTATTGTTAGTGCGCATACGTTCTGCGCATCTCGAGATACTCGGATTTCCTATCGGCGATGCTTACTAATACAGGGATATTTTTGCGTGGTTTAAAACTGCCCGAAAAAAGTAGATCTTGGTAAGTACTCTTGGTATCCAAAAAGAAAATTGGGGGTAACCATGCATTTTTGAGAGATAATTATGTTTCAATTTGAGAAAGAACGCCATACATTGCTTTGTATTTTAAAGCTTTTTACAAATATTATTCATTAATTATCTTTGAAAAATGCGTGGTTACCCCCAATTTTCTTTTTGGATTTCAATAACACTTGTTAAGATCTACATTTCCTGCATAATCACACACCGGGGCAAAAATATCTTTAATTAGTAGGCACCGTCCTTAAATACCGCTTATCAGTGCTATTTGTAGGTAGCCAGCAGTCTGCCTTCAGCAGTTATCATACACCAGAAAGGGAAGAAGAAAAATAAGAAGTTCGAACTGCAGGGATTATATATACGTGGCGCTGAAAATTAATAAAATGGAAAAGCAAACGCCACTTCATCCAATGTGCTACTTGCTCAAATTGTAGAACTTGAAGGGGACTGTGCCAAAATAATCACAAAATTTGATTTTATCGCTACAAACAAACTCAGCAAAATTTGAAAAAAATATATTTTATTTGATAATTCAAAAGAAATAACACTTAAAGAGCCTACAAAATGGCTTCTGATTAACAGATTATGAAACCCTTTTTCGTGACTTTTCAAAGTTTTGTTTTTACTTGCTTTTGATTATTACGAATTCGAAGTAGGCAAAAGATTGAAAAATAACTAAGCAAATTAAAAATGAACAATACATCATGTATGTTTCAGTTCGAACTTTTATTTCTTAGGAGATAATTCAAGTTGCCCCTGTCCCCCTAAGGAGATTCATCAATGAACAATGTCACTCTAAAAAGCTCTGAGAAAGAAAAGTAGAATTGGTTATCACGCACAGTATGCCTAACCCCAACCTAAATGCTAACCATTTAAAATCAGTGCCTAGACTTAAAAACCACTGGGGTTTTATAAAATAGTTACTCATGAAAAAATTTAAGCTAGACGCTAAATTCATCCACCAATTTACTTACTAACCTAATATATTACACGTACTTGCTAATAACTGATGGTTTTTCCTACTTTCAATTTCAACCTAGTTTAAAATAAAATGACCTAGGTTGAAATTAAAATTAACCTGAATTTAAATTTAACCTTAACATAATCATATCGAAAGCTTTCTTAAAGTCTATCACAGCCACACTCAAGCCTGTCAGTCTTCTCTTGCAGTTCTTTATAATCATGATTTTGTTTATCGATACCCGGGTGCTATGTTTCTATGTTCTTGGTCGAAAATTAGTCACAGCAGTTCCCAAATCTTTGTCTTTAACGATCAATACCCTCCTCCCGGACGTCATCCAGCTTGAGACAGTGTTTTGTTGGAGGCAAAAGTCAGGTTGTTCGGCTATCCGCTCTTTTGTCGAGTTAAAGCTTTATTATCCAAAATCTCTGGAGACCATCAGGCCAAGGAGATTTCTAGTTTGAAGTTCTTCGTAATTTGTTGTTCCACAGTATCAATAGTGATCTTCACATCTTCCTGTTTCTCAACGTCATGCAACTCATCTTCCCCGTTTTGCCGAACACTCTCCTCCCACATTTCACTGCAGAGTTCCCTGCTCTCCTGTGCATCATGTGTAATGAAACTGCCTTTTTCAATCCCTTCAATATATACCAGTTTTACGAAAACCTTTTTTGATTTTTCTCAAACATACTGTTTTGACTATGCTGCTTTCGTCTTTCCTCAGATCACTTTAGCTTTGCCGCCCGGGCAGTTACTCGCTGCTTTAACTCTTCAAGCACAACCCGTCGGCCTTTCATGTCGATGTTTATACCTTTTGCGTAGTTTCTCTATAATCTGACATCTCGTGGTATCACCTGATGCCACCCTATCTACCCTTCTTCTATCCTGTCTCAGCTGCTTGATCTTGCCCCCTGTCCTCCTTTTCCACCTTGGCTTCACCTCTCTTCTTTTTCCTCGTCTGTTAATTCCTAACTGCCTAACGACCAGGTTTGTACCTGCCATCAACAGTCTGTTCGTCTCTGATAAGGAACATGTGTCAAGAAAGCCAAACGGACGATACAACTTTCTTTAATCGTGTTCTTTCCATATTTCTAAGGTTAGTATTTATTTTATTTATTTATTTATTTATTATTTAAAGATTCGTCCTAAGGTGGGTGTTAAATACAATAGGGCACTAAGTCCCCTACAAAGTATTTAGACCCAAAAACCCGACCCCTCAAAACTAGAATACCCAACCCAGGGTTTAGGTTGATTCTCTATTACCCCTTTGGTCATTTCACCCAAAACCGTACGTAAAATGTCCACTGCAACTTATCTTCACCACATCCCTTTTCACGCATTTCTCGGTAACAAGATCATCATCATCATCATCATTATTATTACTATTATTATTATTATTATTATTATTATTATTATTCAGCAGTAAAAACTATCTGTATGCTATACAGTTAGGAGCACAGGGCGCCAAGGCGTGGCCTGTGCTCCGGCAAGTGAAACTAGAGTTAAAAGGTAGTGTACAATTAAAAAGTAAGGTTAAAATATGTATATGTATATATATAATAAACCAAACTAACTTACGCTAAAATATGCTAAATTATTATTATTATTATTATTATTATTATTATTATTATTATTATTGTTATTATTATTATTATTATTATTATTGTCGTTGTTGTTGTTGTTAAAGGCTTAAAAGGTGTTTCTTGCCCGGCCAATTAACCTTGGGAGCAAACAACAACAAGCTCCTGAAGGTCCCAAGGGTGTTCTGTCCTGAATCCCTTTTGCGATTATCCTAAATTATTCTCAACCTCTGATCATTGGTTACTGGATATCGGTTACCAGCCATTATACCTGCGTTTCACCTTACACGGAAATGAATGCGCTCAGCAGAAAATTTTTTGGCGCCCGAAAGTCCCATCACTTTCCGGTCGTTTATTAAACTTAAATAAAATTTAGGAAGACCGAATGTTGAGAATTTAATAAAATAATTATTCGATTCGCTCTTGTTGGATACGAGATTGGTAATAGTCCACTTGGCGCTTCGCGCCTCGTTGGCTATTTACCATCCCGTATCCAACGCGGGCAAATGGAATAATTGTTACTTAATCGTTTATTATCCTAAATTAAACTATTTTAAATGAAATAAAATGATCCTAAATTATCCCTTAATCCTAAATTCAGGGATTATACCTAAGGGAATATCCCTGAAGGAATTATTATTGTGTCTTTGATAGCAGTATACAACCCACGAATTGACAAATATATTATCTTGCCCACAAATGCGGTAAATAGGTGAACTACTTATCTTTTAACTGGCAAATGAAGTAATAATAATAATAATAATAATGATAATAATAATAATAATGATAATAATGATAATAATTATGTTTAGATGAATCGCTGTAAGCAACTGTCCATTGCAAATAATTAAATAGACTTATCTTGAGTTCTGTAATTCATAACTAAACATTTTTTGGTTTGTCTTTAGCTAAAGTGTCTGCCAATCATCCCATGTTGCATGTTGGCATCGAGAACCTGCGAAGAAAGGCTATGCTGTTTGGTGAGGTTTGGAGAGTGCGCTCGCAGGTTCCAATACAGAGAGAAATAATCAGCTGAGAAGACCGCAAGTTACACCGACCATACCAGACTAGAAAATAAGGGAATAAAGCCTGCGTGGAAAAAGTAGTTTTTTTATCGATATCAAGTTGCCATGGATACACTTTAACAATAAAAGAGCCTGATTGTTTTAAATGTGTTGTTGTAATGCTTTTTTAAAATCTAATATATGTTCAGAAATTCAGGTAATTAGACACACGGCGATTTGGATAAGGGTCACAAAGTAACCTGCGAGTAGGCCCTCCAAAGGACTGGGGTTGGGGGTCCACCGCTGAGAGACAGCCTGCTCGCAGGCTAGTCACAAAGAGTCCCCTTGCTCTTATTCCTAATTTCAATATCACTTGCGACCTCTTATTATATCGTAAGCATTTCTCAGCCTAAATGAAGCACGCTGATTGGCTGGTTTTCGGTCGGGATTTTACAGTACGGACCATTACCATGGAAGCAGTCGGTAACCGTAATTTTTCACTCTCCCGGGAAATTCAAGTTGAGCGAAGCACAAAAAGTTTTCAAACAGCGGATTTCACTTTTGTCATCACAACAGTACAATTATAGCAAAAGGAATTTAGTTTTGCATGTAAAAGGTTACCGTTCAAAGCTCGCTGATTGAAGACGAAGATTACCAACATTCACCAAGTGGCGAAGTGTCTGATCGTTCAAAGATACGATGCCTTATAATAAACAACTCACTAACCTCATTTGCTTGGGACCCTATTGGGGAATAATGGCCCTCGATCGGTCGTTTCGTACTGGCACGACCTCGGGCCAATATTCCCCAGTATGGCCCTTGCACTCGGTTAGGAAGAGGTTGTTACTAACCGAGTTCGAGGTCGGTACTATACGTTAAGGGCAGAGTTTTATCCCTTGAGACGCACCACAAATCAACGGGAAAGAAAACAAGCATCTGTAACTTACAGTACGGACCGAGAAAACGAGGTTATTAAGATATTATATCTTTGAGGTAATCAGGAGTGTGGGAAAGAAAACTAGTTGAAGTCAAGGGGAAGGTTCAACAGCCACAACGAGTGCGCGTCAAAATCCGAAAAATGAATAAATCTTCTTGGATTTTTGAATAGGCGCTTGCAGGATTAAAACAGTGTTACAAGTTTACGCCTGTCTGCTGTTTTTGTTTCAAAATCGCCAGTCACTTTTGACGGCTTGGAAACATCGGCTTAAGTTCCATCTCAGGGCAGCTGCTTGTCGTTCGCCATCTTGGATTATAATTCTCGCTTCAACGAATTAGAACTAAAGCAGACCGTAAAACGACCATTATCATAGAGCGTCCTCATGTTTACGCGACAGTTCCCGTAAGTCAGAAGCTTATGACTTTGAGGTTGTGTAGCTTTTCAACACACACGATTCTTTTTTCGCTAAAATATTGTAGTCTATAAAACTCATGTGTTAAAGAAATCCAATTTCGCCACGATTTTCCCGGCGATTTTGCAAGGGTTTCAAACGTTCCCCAACCTTGGTGCAATTCTGCATATCAACCAGTAGCTAAAAAATTATCGATTTCCAAGTGCAATTTTTCAACTCAACAACTTTCCCTCCACAAATTCTCTGAATAGTTAATGACTTTTGTTCAGGGCCTAGTGATTCGAAGTAGAGTAATAACTGCTCCGACTTTTAGTGTGATTAAAAGAGACCGGTTTTGCGCCAAACTTTCTTGGAAAAACGTTAAAGCAAAAAGTCAAATTATTTCGTAAGCTTACCGTGATGACAACAACAAGATGAGTTTTTTAAATGCTTTATTTCCAATAAAATATCCCCAATTAGTTAACAGCTGTTTTTAATTTCTATTGAATGTGTCTGAAATCCGGATCTTCGTCTGTTTTTATGAAAATCCCCAACATCTCAGTCCTGTGGCGGTGGTCCACTGGGCCGCGGCCCTTTGCTTGGTCGAGGGCGTCTACTTGGCCGCGGGCGTTTGCTTGGTCGAGGGCGTCTACTTGGCCGCGGGCGTTTGCTTGGTCGAGGGCGTCCCCTTGCCTGCGGTTTTTTGCTTGGTGGAGGGGGTCCACTTGGCCGCGGTGCGTCCTTCATACATTCTATGAATTCTTTTACACACTTTCCCTAAATTAAAGAAGAAAATATCTCTTACCTGTGTAAACACAGCCCCTTCAGATTACTTTCCGTTATATAACAGATTAAAAAAATCACAACAACACATAGGATATGCCCAAAAGGCCAAGATGAATGACACGAATGGCCAGCGATCTGTTTGATAAAGATCAAAATTTTGTGGTGAAGTAAATCAATAAACTGTTACGTTTTTTCCCCACCTCCAATCACTGTTGCCATACGGGTTAATTGGTCTTATTCAGCATTTTTATTGGCTAATTTCGTTCATCTTAGTGGGTTTCTGATTTCAACGGTATGCGAACTGCCGCCGCAGACATTGGCGTCAGTAAAGAGGGAAACCATTAGTTCAGAATTAAGTTGGTTCATTGTGCTGTTTTCCTTTCCTGCAACTGGTCTCATTAATTGCTGAAATCCTCTCTAGTTAAGCATGGCAGCTTTGGAACTTACCACGGGTCCACATCCTGGACCGTCATCATGCGCAAGCAATAGAGTGACACCAACAAGTAAGAGCAGTAGAATCAGAGACTTCATGTTGATCCGCTGCTATCAGTGCTTTTCGGGTCAGCAATGTGACTGTAGTAGAGTTAAGTTTCAAGCGTTCTTTTATATACTTCAGGAATTTGTTGTCTCTTGCCATTTAACAAAAGCCAAAATAATTACTCTTTTGTCCAGACTTTGTTGGCTTTGTCCGACGATAAAAAATATATACGCACAGTTGCGTCAACACGATGTACTGGTTTCCCTTGGAAACTTATCTCCAGAAACGTTTCTTTGTTTACTTGTTGCAGTGCCAGTTAATCAAACAATGTACATGAGTTTTGTTCTCGTTGATCAGAAAGTGGAAAGAAGCAACGACCTTCGTACTTCCAGTCATATCAGCTGAACAAATGTTTTCTGTCTTTTACGATACACTAGAAACTAAACAAATCTAATTTGCAGTTTTGAGAAATTTGTACTTTTTAGAATGACAAAGCAAAAGGAAAATGTTTATAACATGGTTTGTTTTCCGTGTTTCTCGGAGATTAAATCTCTCTATTGTTTCCACATGCTGGCAACGTTATGTTTGCCACAGTGAGACACTAAGACAAATGTGGTTGCCATGTGGGGGAGGGATGGTTCCAGGTCCCTACTTGTTGACATTAGGAAAGTCACATCTTTTTTGACTAATAAAGTGTTTTAATATTCGTAGAAGGAAATTCAAGAATTGTGATTTTACAAGGAAAAAAGGAGGAGATCTGGAAAATAAAAATCAGATGTGATGATTCAAATTTCGAAAGGTTGCTCCAATGTTCGGGACATTTTCCTGCTTCAACGTAATATGAATGGGGTTTACGAGATTCCGTATCATTCTTTTGTCCTGGATCATTTCATTTCTTAAATTAAATAATGATCTAGAAATTGATTTATCCGTACATGTTGACCAATGATAGTGGTCATGGGGACTTGAAGATTTACAAGAGCGATGTTAGCGAAAACGTTATTTTAAACTGCAAGTTTGTATTTCGTTTTTGAGTCATTATTGTGGTACAACCACTTCCTCAACATTTACAAACCAACCGAACTATTCAGGAATATAATTCGGAGGAACGCTGCCCAAACTAGAAATTAAAATAAAATTGTTAGAAGCATATTTATGGTTTTCTTGGATCTTAATTTTGTGGTGACCAGTTTTACGTTGCAGATTTGATGAGAACGGAAACGAAATTGCTATAATGCAATATCAACGCTAAGAGATGTAATTTTTTTGCTTTTTTTACCACATTTTCTTGGGGATATCCTTGAATTTATCATCTTAAACCTAAGGTCTCTTATATAACCCCCGTCAAAGAACCGTTTGTAGTGAATTCTTATTTCAAATTGAAAAGTGAAGGGCAAAAAATTTTCAGATTTTCTCCTCTTAAATATTTAAGTATTGTTAGCTTTCTGGACTAGGATTATTTTCCTGCGAATATTATGAAACCTGCTTGATCAAGAAAGAAGGATGTATACAAATTTTAACAAATTGTAACTTGTAAACACCCTCACCCCCTCAAACCCCCCCCCCCCCCTTCCCGTCCGCCTCAGGGCTTCGTCACGCCTTCTTCCCCCACGAACTTTACCCAAAACTGGAAAACGCCCTCTAGTTGGTCCGCAATCCTCGAACGGAAGTGTTTTTTCGTTTCAGCCGGACGTTAGTGGGGAAGGAACGCGTGAAGAAGCCCAAAGAAACTCTGTGTAGAAGGCTACCCATGAGTGAACTCCCTTATCCGGATGACTCATTACAGCAAACCAAGAGTCTAATTCACTCTTGGGCAAACATAACTGTTACGGTGAAACGTGTGTTCTGCCAGCATGTGGCATGCCTCTTAAATATTTCATCGTTTTTTTCAGTCAAATTAAGACCAACAAAAATTTTAGATTATGGCCTTCTGTTTTCTAGAAACAGTAAATTAGCCTTGATTAGCTGTTTTTCGACGGTCTTGCAAAAAAAAAAACCCAAAATGGGTATCTAAACAGTTAGCATAATTAACGGTTTGTACAACTTTTAGTTATTAACTAAGAACCAACGTCACTCACCACGTAAAATGACAACAACATTTAGGCAAACATTAAGGGTCCAAAGTGTGGTCTGCCAGCATGTGGAAACAATAAAGTGATTTAATCTTTGACAAACACGAGAAACGACAAACACGGGAAACAAACCATATTATAATATATTTTCTTTCACTTACTCTACTGAACAGATAAATTTGGCTCCCTCTGTTTTGTCAAAACTGCGAATAGCTTTCTTTAGTTTCTTGTGTCTTCTACTGAAAAGATGGAAAACATTTGTTCAGCTCACTGTAGGTACCAAGGTCGTGGTTTCTTTCCATTTTCTTAATTACCAACTGGAAAAAAAATCTCATTACTTTGTTTAACTCTTTATCCACACTTCTGTTATTAAGACTTAGCTGACTCTGCAACAAGAAAACAAAGAAACGTTTCTGGAGATTAGTTGCCGAGGGCAACCACATTGCGTTATCACAACGTATCGTGCGTATATGGTTTTTCTCGTCAGACAAAGCCAACAAAGTCTTAATAACAGAAGTGTCATTTTAACATAGTGTGCGTGCTAGTCCAATGCAAATCTTATTTTTAACCAGCCAATAGGTTCGTTTGTTCTCCTCAACCGTGCGGTGTGAGAACTTTGTAGTCAATCTTGAATAATACATCTTTTATAGCTCAAGTTATTGTCGTTATGTTATAAAAGAATTGGTTCATGCTTTTAGCTGTGCTTTTAGCTGTGCAGCTAGAGTTGCTCTCGGCTACGCCTAGAGCAACTCTTACGCTTCTCTCGTGCTCCCCAAACCTCCCGCGTCTATTCATAAATCGATACACGCACGCTAAGCACGCACGCACCAATTCTTAATTATTTTAGCTTTTGTTAAGTGACATGAAGTTATAAAAGAGGAATTGGAACTTAGCAAAGCAGCGGATTAACATGACGTTTCTGATACTACTGGCCCCAGTTGTTCGAAGGGTAGATAGCGTTCTTCACTGGATAAGTCACTATCCACTGGATAACTCAACTGGTTTTGCTGGTGCTTATCCGCTTGATAGTGATTTGTCCGGTGGATAGCGTAATCCACCTTTTGATCAACCAAGGCTGGGTCTTACTAGTTGGTATCTCGCTGCTCACTTAAGCGCATGCACATCATCCAGGACATGGCGGACAAGGACCAAAGCTGCTATGCTCAGTCTTTAGACAAGAACGGTTTAATCAATAAAGCAATTAATCAGACCAATCAAGCAAACGCGCAAACAGCACAATGAAGTAATTTGAAGCAAACGTACATGCAACCGATGCTAAAAGCGCGTGAAAAAGGAACGAGTTTGTGTCGTGATTGTTTTTTAAATTTTCATTGCTTGAAAAAAAGGACGCAAACTCGTTTTCTATCTGACAGGTAAGGATTTCATTCTTATAGCGTCTTTTTCTAATAACAATGTTTAAAAAGACTCCGAGTTTCTGTTTTTTGTCAACTAAATACTCGAGATTAACAGAGACCATTGTGAGTTGCCGTGTGTCAAGCAAAGCTCAAGTCACGCGTTCACTCTTTTCTACGTTAAACAGCAAGCCGACGTTTGCCGTTTCGATTCACGTAAGCCTGATGCTATATCTCTCAAATAGGAAGATTTAAACGACAACGGCAATGGCAACGCCACAAAACAATAATCTTATTGATGAAAAAAGGAAATAACGTGATCGTGCGGCACGCGGCATTTTAGCTCATTTGTTGCGGTACTCGGCGTAACAACGACGTTTAATCACCAAATTTGAGGTTTTGTCGACAACGTGAGCGTACAAATGCGAACGTTTCATTCTTCCTTTTTGCTCTGAAACCGCTCCTACAAATTTATTTTTAGGATACTTTGCTAACATTGTGCGACGTGAACGAGATAGAAAAATCGTTAAAGATTTACGATAGAGAGAACTCAGATAGAGCGTTTTCACTAACGTGACAAGCAGCCATATTGGATTAATAAAACAAAAGAAAGAATTTGCATAAAAATAGAGTTTAATTCCCGGAGGATTCGTTTGGTACACCATCATGGCCGCTATTTCTTTGTTATGGAACACCAACATGGCCACCGTGACGTCATATGAAAACGCTCTATAGGACGTTTTCAACCAACCTCCAGAGAACCAATAACAATAGAGAAATGTACGACTTCTAGTGGACGAACAAAAGAAGCTAATGAGAGATCTTTTGTCTTCGTTCACCAGTATGGCGATGATGACGTCACGTGAAAACCTCCTATATTTTGAGGTGACGTTCAAGTTCAAGATGGTCCGATTCTAAATTTTGCAACTGGTATTTAAGGCGTGAAATTTAAGTGCTCCAAATTTGGTCGGTTCTAGGTCGTAGCTCTTCAAACATGCATGCTACATGTTCTAACATTGTTGATCCAACAAATCTTTTATAACAATGTTTGAAGGTGTAGCCGGGGCTTTACGTTGTCGTCATCTCATGTCGATAACGGCAACGAGAACGTCGTCGTTAAATGTGAATTCCCGTTATTGTCATCCCCTCGCGATTATTCTAAGCATTTTAACGTGACAAAGGTGTGGCAAACCCTCAAGAACGAAACTAGTATGACCGACGCTCAATTTAGGAGAGAAAATGGAAATTTATCCTCAAACGCAGACGTTCTCCCCAAAAACTCCAATTTGGTGATTTTACGTTGTTTAAATTTAATTGTAACATAATCATATCTTAGATATCAAGCTTTCTTAGAGTCAATCACGGCAACACCCAAGTCCGTCAGTCTTCTCTTGCAGTTCTTTATAATCATGATTTTGTTTATCGATACCCGGGTGCTATGTTTCTATGTTCTTGGTCGAAAATTAGTCGCAGCAGTTCCCAAATCTTTGTCTTTAACGATAAATACCGTCCTCCCGGACGTCATCCAGCTTGGGACAGTGTTTTGTTGGAGGCAAAAGTCAGGTTGTTCGGCTATCCGCTCTTTTGTCGAGTTAAAGCTTTATTATCCAAAATCCCTGGAGACCATCAGGCCAAGGAGATTTCTAGTTTGAAGTTCTTCGTAATTTGTTGTTCCACAGTATCAATAGTGATCTTCGACATCTTCCTGTTTCTCAACGTCATGCAACTCATCTTCCCCGTTTTGTCGAACACTCTCCCCCCACATTTCACTTCAGATTTCCCTGCTCTCCCGTGCGTCAGGTGTGAAGAAACTGCCTTTTTCAATCCCTTCAATACCAGTTTTACGAAAACCTTTTTTGATTTTTCTCAAACATACTGTTTTGACTATGCTGCTTTCGTCTTTCCTCAGATCACTTTAGCTTTGCCGCCCGGGCAGTTACTCGCTGCTTTAACTCTTCAAGCACAACCCGTCGGCCTTTCATGTCGATGTTTATACCTTTTGCGTAGTTTCTCTATAATCTGACATCTCGTGGTATCACCTGATGCCACCCTTTCTACCCTACTTCTATCCTGTCTCAGCTGCTTGATCTTGCCTCCTGTCCTCCTTTTCCACCTTGGCTTCACCACTCTCCTTTTTCCGCCTCTCTTAATTCCTCACTGCCTAGCGACCAGGTTTGTACCTGCTGTCAATAGTCTGTTCGTCTCTGATAAGGAACATGTGTCAATAAAGCCAAACGAACGATACAACTTTCTTTAATCGTGTTCTTTCCATATGTCTAAGATTAGTATTTTTATTTATTTATTTGTTTATTTATTATTTAAAGATTCACCTAAGGTGGGTGTTAAATACAATAGGGCACTAAGTCCCCAGAAGGTATTTACTCCCAAAAACTTGACCCCTCAAAACTACAATACCCAACCCACGCATTTTCTCGGTAATAAGATCATCATCATCATTATTATTATTATTATTATTATTATTATTATTATTATTATTATTATTATTATTATTATTGTCGTTGTTGTTGTTGTTAAAGGCTTAAAAGGTGTTTCTTGCCCGGCCAATTAACCTTGGGAGCAAACAACAACAAGCTCCTGAAGGTCCCAAGGGTGTTCTGTCCTGAATCCCTTTTGGGATTATCCTAAGTTATTAAACTCTCACCCTCGGATAAAACAATTCTAATCTTATCATTGGTTACTGGATATCGGTTACCAGCCATTATACCTGCGTTTCACCTTATACGGAAATGAATGCGCTCAGCAGAAAATTTTTGGCGCCCGAAAGTACCATCACTTTCCGGTTGTTTATTAAACTTAAATAAAATTTAGCAAGACCGAATGTTAAAAATTTAATAAAACAATTATTCCATTCGCTCTTGTTGGATACGAGATTGTTAATAGTTTACTTGGCGCTACGAGCCTCGTTGGTTTGGACAGTGCGCTCGCAGGTTCCAATACAGAGAGAAATGATCAGCTGAGAAGACCGCAACTTAAACTGACCATACCAGACTAGAAAATAAGGGAATAAAGCCTGCGCGGAAAAAGTAGTTTTTTATCGATATCAAGTTGCCATGGATACAGTTTAACAATAAAAGAGCCTGATTCTTTTAAATGTGTTGTTGTAATACAGGTTATTAGACACAAGGCGATTTGGATAGAGCGGTTTTCCATTGAATGTCGAAAGTAATAAGATAATTACTTTGTTTATGATTACTTCACTCATTGATTGGTTTAAAGTTCTCGCGCCACTTTTTTCAAGCAATCAGAAGTGAAACCAAAACCAATCGTGGCTCACGCGTGCACATTTTCTCACGCTTTGTGTCGGCTACGTGTAATTACTTCGAGTTTTGATTGGTTTACTGGATTGTCTCCGTCCTTTTTGATTGGCCAAAATAATTACTTTGGCCTTGGTTTTATGACACTCAATTGAAACTCGCTCTAAGCGTCACAAATTGTCCCCTTGCTCTTCTTCTTAATTTCAATATGACATGCGACCTCTTATGATATGGCAAGCAATTCTCAGGCCTATGGGGCGGTCTGATTGGCTAATTTTCGGTCGGGATTTTACAGTACAGACCATTACCATGAAAAGGGTCCGTTTCCGTATTTTTTCTCTCTCCTTGGAAATTCAAGTTGCGCCAAACACAAAACGTTTTCAAACAGCGGATGTAATTTTTTTCATCACAACAGAACAATTATAGCAAAAGGAATTTAGTTTTGCATGTAAAAGGTTACCGTTCAAAGTTCGCTGATGGAAGACGAAGATTACCAACATTCACCAAGCGGGGAAGTGTCCGATCGTTCAAAGATACGATGCCTTATAATAAACAACTTACTAACCTCACTTGCTTGGGACCCTATTGGGGAATAGTGGCCCTCGATCGGTCGTTTCGTACTGGCACGACCTCGGGCCAATATTCCCCAGTATGGCTCTTGCACTCGGTTAGGAATTGGTTGTTACTAACCGAGTTCGAGGTCGGTACTATACGTTAAGGGCAGAGTTTTATCCCTTGAGACGCACCACAAATCAACGGGAAAAAAGACAAGCCTCTGTAACTTACAGTACGCACCGAGAAAACGAGGTTATTAAGATATTATATCTCTGAGGTAATCAGGAGTGTGGGAAAGAAAACTAGTTGAAGTCAAGGGGAAGGTTCAACAGCCACAACGAATGCGCGTCAAAATCCGAAAAATGATTAAATCTTCTTGGATTTTTGAATAGTCGCTTGCAGGATTAAAACAGTTTTACAAGTTTACGCCTGTCTGCTGTTTTTGTTTCAAAATCGCCAGTCACTTTTGACGGCTTGGAAACATCGGCTTAATTTCCATCTCAGGGCAGCTGTTTGTCGTTCGCCATCTTGGATTAAAATTCTCGCTTCAACGAATTAGAACTAAAGCAGACCGTAAAACGACCATTATCATAGAGCGTCCTCATGTTTACGCGACAATTCCCGTAAGTCAGAAGCTTATGACCTTGAGGTTGTGTAGCTTTTCAACACACACGATTTTTTTTTCGCTAAAATATTGTAGTCTATAAAACTCATGTGTTAAAGAAATCCAATTTCGTCAGGATTTTCCCGGCGATTTTGCAAGGGTTTCAAACGTTCCTCAACCTTGGTGCAATTCTGCATATCAACCAATAGCTAAAAATTTATCTGATTTCCAAGTGCAATTTTTCAACTGAACAACTTTCCCTCCACAAATTCTCTAAATAGTTAATGACTTTTCCTCAGGGCCTAGTGATTCGAAGTAGAGTAATAACTGCTCCGACTTTAAGCGTGATTAAAAGAGACCGGTTTTGCGCCAAACTTTCTTGGAAAAACGTTAAAGCAAAAAGTCAAATTATTTCGTAAGCTTACCGTGATGACAACAACAAGATGAGTTTTTTAAATGCTTTATTTCCAATAAAATATCCCCAATTAGTTAACAGCTGTTTTTAATTTCTATTGAATGTGTCTGAAATCCGGATCTTCGTCTGTTTTTATGAAAATCGCCAACATCTCAGTCCTGTGGCGGTGGTCCACTTGGCCGCGGCCCTTTGCTTGGTCGAGGGCGTCTACTTGGCCGCGGGCGTCTGCTTGGCCGCGGGCGTCTACTTGGCCGCGGGCGTCTACTTGGCCGCGGGCGTCTGCTTGGTCGAGGGCGTCCCCTTGCCAGCAGTTTTTTGCTTGGTGGAGGGGATCCACTTGGCCGCGGTGCGTCCCTCAAACATTTTATTAATTCTTTTGCACACTTTGCCTAAATTAAAAGGAGAAAATATCTCTTACCTGTGTAAACACAGCCCTTTAAGATAACTTTCCGTTATATAACAGATTAAAAAAATCACAACATCACATAGGATATGCCCAAAAGGCCAAGATGAATGACACGAATGGCCAGCGATCTGTTTGATAAAGATTAACATTTTGTGGTGAAGTAAATCAATAAACTGTTACGTTTTTTCCCCACCTCCAATCACTGTTGCCACACGGGTTAATTGGTCTCATTCAGCATTTTTACTGGCTAATTTCGTTCATCTTAGTGGGTTTCTGATTTCAACGAGACATTGGCGTCAGTAAAGAGGGAAACCATTAGTTCAGAATTAAGTTGGTTCATTGTGCTGTTTTCCTTTCCTGCAACTGGTCTCATTAATTGCTGAAATCCTCTCTAGTTAAGCATGGCAGCTTTGGAACTTACCACGGGTCCACATCCTGGACCGTCATCATGCGCAAGCAATAGAGTGACACCAACAAGTAAGAGCAGTAGAATCAGAGACTTCATGATGATCCGCTGCTATCAGTGCTTTTCGGGTCAGCAATGTGACTGTAATAGAGTTAAGTTTCAAGCGTTCATTTATATACTTCAGGAATTTGTTGTCTCTTGCCATTTAACAAAAGCCAAAATAATTACTCTTTTGTCCAGACTTTGTTAGCTTTGTCCGACGATAAAAAGTATATACGCACAGTTGCGTCAACACGATGTACTGGTTTCCCTTGGAAACTTATCTCCAGAAACGTTTCTTTGTTTACTTGTTGCAGTGCCAGTTAATCAAACAATGTACATGAGTTTTGCTCTCGTTGGTCAGAAAGTGGAAAGAAGCAACGACCTTCGTACTTCCCGTCATATCAGCTGAACAAATGTTTTCCGTCTTTTACGATACACTAGAAACTAAACAAATCTAATTTGCAGTTTTGAGAAATTTGTACTTTTTAGAATGACGAAGCAAAAGGAAAATGTTTATAACATGGTTTGTTTTTCGCGTTTCTCAGAGATTAAATCCCTCTATTGTTTCCACATGCTGGCAACGTTATGTTTGCCACAGTGAGACACCAGGACAAATGTGGTTGCCATGTGGGGGAGGGATGGTTCCAGGTCTCTACTTGTTGACATTAGGAAAGTCACATCTTCTTTGACTAATAAAGTGTTTTAATATTCGTAGAAGGAAATTCAAGAATTGTGATTTTACAAGGAAAAAAGGAGGAAATCTGGAAAATAACATTTTGTAATTCCTCAGACTTGATAGACTGAGAGGGAGGGAGGGCTGCAGTGAAACACTTTCGCCTCGAGGCCATGGAATTCCGTCCCGCACGATGAAACTCGATCATATGACTTTTAGTTTTCTCAGCATCGAAAGTTCATGGATCAAGATATTGGATCAGGTATGTTTTCACCAGCGATGCGCAAGTATAAGCAAACTAACATCATACAATCTTCTAGATCAGTACTCTGTCAGCACCCTAGTGTGGAGTCCATCGTGAGTTGTTGGGCAATGGAGAAAAAAACGGCCATTTTTCCCGACTGCGTAACAAAACACGACTGATTAAAGAAGTGCGCAGCCATCCTTTTGCGTCCACATAACGTCACATTTACTTGGCTCACTTACTGTTTTCCACGAGACGAAAAATTGGAGTAAATATAAAAGGCGCGCGTAGAAAGTGTAAACATGATTGTTTCTTCTTATTTAATGTGCACGAATTCGTTGCCATGCATCTGCGCGCCGTCAAAATTTAAAAAAATGCCGAAAAAGTCGCCGATTTATCAAAAGATTTGCCAAAAAGTTGTTCTTGCGAGGAGGTGACAAAATTGGCCCTTTTTGGTCATGAAAGATTTTGTCTGAAAAGATTATCAGATGTGATGATTCAAATTTCGAAAGGTTGCTCCAATGTTCGGGACATTTTCCTGCTTCAACGTAATATGAATGGGGTTTACGAGATTCCGTATCATTCTTTTGTCCTGGATCATTTCATTTCTTAAATTAAATAATGATCTAGAAATTGATTTATTCGTACATGTTGACCAATGATAGTGGTCATGGGGACTTGAAGATTCACAAGAGCAATGTTAGCGAAAACGTTATTTTAAACTGCCAATTTGTTTTTCATTTTTTGAGTCTTTATTGTGATAAAACCACTTCCTCAACTTTTAAAACCAACCGAACTATCTAGGAATATAATTCGGAGGAACGCTGCCCAAACTAGGAATTAAAATAAAATTCTTAGCAGCATATTTATGGTTTTCTTGGATCTTAATTTTGTAGTGACCAGTTTTACGTTGCAGATTTGATGAGAACGCAAACGAAATTGCTATAATGCAATATCAATGCTAAGAGATGTAATTTTTTTCCTTTTTTACCATATTTTCTGGGGGATATCCTTGAATTTATCATCTTAAACCTAAGGTCTGTTATATAACCCCCGTCAAAGAACCGTTTGTTGTGAATTCTTATTTCAAATTGAAAAGTGAAGGGCAAGAAATTTTCAGATTTTCCCCTCTTAAATATTTAAGTATTGTTAGCTTTCTGGACTAGGATTATTTTCCTGCGAATATTATGAAACCTTCTTGATCAAGAAAGAAGGACGTATCCAAATTTTAACAAATTGTAACTCAAAACAATAATCTTATTGATGAAAAAAGGAAATATACGTGATCGTGCAGCACGCGGCATTTTAGCTCATTTGTTGCGGTACTCGGCGTAACAACGACGTTTAATCACCAAATTTGAGGTTTTGTCGACAACGTGAGCGTAGAAATGCGAACGTTTCATTCTTCCTTTTTGCTCTGAAACCGCTCCTACAAATTTATTCTTAGGATACTTTGCTAACATTGTGCGACGTGAACGAGATGGAAAAATCGTTAAAGATTTACGATAGAGAGAACTCAGATAGAGCGTTTTCACTAACGTGACAAGGAGCCATATTGGATTAATAAAACAAAAGAAATTATTTGCATAAAAATAGAGTTCAATTCCCGGAGGATTCTTTTGGTACACCATCATGGCCGCCATTTCTTTGTTATGGAACACCAACACGGCAGCCCTAACGTCATATGAAAACGCTCTGTAGGAAGTTTTCAACCAACCTCTAGAGAACCGATAATAATAGAGAAATGTACGACTTCTAGTGGACGAACAAAAGAAGCCAATGAGAGATCTTTTGTCTTCGTTCACCAGTATGGCGATGATGACGTCACGTGAAAACCTCCTATATTTTGAGGTGACGTTCAAGTTCAAGATGGTCCGATTCTAAATTTTGCAACTGGTATTTAAGGCGTGAAATTTAAGTGCTCCAAATTTGGTCGGTTCTAGGTCGTAGCTCTTCAAACATGCATGCTACATGTTCTAACATTGTTGATCCAACAAATGTTTTATAACAATGTAAGAAGGTGTAGCCGGGGCTTTACGTTGTCGTCATCTCATGTCGATAACGGCAACAAGAACGTTAAATGTGAATTCCCGTTATTGTCATCGCCTCGCGACTATTCTAAGCATTTTAACGTGACAAAGGTGTGGCAAACCCTCAAGAACGAAACTAGTATGACCGACGCTCAATTTAGGAGAGAAAATGGAAATTTATCCTCAAACGCAGACGTTCTCCCCAAAAACTCAAATTTGGTGATTTTACGTTGTTTAAATTTAATTGTAACATAATCATATCTTAGATATCACGGCCACAACAAAGTCCGTCAGTCTTCTCTTGCAGTTCTTTATAATCATTTTGTTTATCAATAGCCGGTCCTATGTTCCTATGTTCTTGGTCGAAAATTAGTCGCAGCAGTTCCCAAATCTTTGTCTTTAACGATCAATACCGTCCTCCCGGACGTCATCCAGCTTGAGACAGTGTTCTGTTGGAGGCAAAAGTCAGGTTGTTCGGCTATCCACTCTTTTGTCGAGTTAAGGTTTTATTATCCAAAATCCCTGGAGACCATCAGGCCAAGGAGATTTCTAGTTTGAAGTTCTTCGTAATTTGTTGTTCCACAGTATCAATAGTGATCTTCAACATCTTCCTGTTTCTCAACGTCATGCAACTCATCTTCCCCGTTTTGCCAAACACTCTCCTCCCACATTTCACTCCAGATTTCCCTGCTCTCCTGTGCGTCAGATGTGAAGAAACTGCCTTTTTCAATCCCTTCAATACCAGTTTTACGAAAACCTTTTTTGTTTTTCTCAAACATACTGTTTTGACTATGCTGCTTCCGTCTTTCCTCAGATCACTTTAGCTTTGCCGCCCGGGCAGTTACTCTCTGCTTTAACTCTTCAAGCACAACCCGTCGGCCTTTCATGTCG
>NC_090872.1:8411526-8419026 GCF_036669935.1 Montipora foliosa
AACAATATACATGAGTTTTGCTCTCGTTGGCCAGAAAGTGGAAAGAAGCAACGACCTTCGTACTTCCAGTCATATCAGCTGAACAAATGTTTTCCGTCTTTTACCATACACTAGAAACTAAACAAATCTAATTAGCAGTTTTGAGAAATTTGTACTTTTTAGAATGACGAAGCAAAAGGAAAATGTTTATAACATGGTTTGTTTTTCGTGTTTCTCAGAGATTAAATCCCTCTATTGTTTCCACATGCTGGCAACGTTATGTTTGCCACAATGAGACACCAGGACAAATGTGGTTGCCATGTGGGGGAGGGATGGTTCCAGGTCCCTACTTGTTGAATTTAGGAAAGTCATATCTTCTTTGACTAATAAAGTGTTTTAATATTCGTAGAAGGAAATTCAAGAATTGTGATTTTACAAGGAAAAAAGGAGAAAATCTGGAAAATAATATTTTGTTATTCCTCAGAATTGATAGACTGAGAGGGAGGGAGGGCTGCAGTGAAACACTTTCGCCTCGAGGCCATGGAATTCCGTCCCGCACTATCAAACTCGATCATATGACTTTTAGTTTTCTCGGCATCGAAAGTTCATGGATCAAGATATTGGATCAGGTATGTTTTCACCAGCGATGCGCAAGTATAAGCAAACTAACATCATACAATCTTCTAGATCAGTACTCTGTCAGCACTCTAGTGTGGAGCCCATCGTGAGTTGTCGGGCAATGGAGAAAAAAACGGCCATTTTTCCCGACTGCGTAACAAAACACGACTGATTAAAGAAGTGCGCAGCCATCCTTTTGCGTCCACATAACGTCACATTTACTTGGCTCACTTACTGTTTTCCACGAGACGAAAAATTGGAGTAAATATAAAAGGCGCGAGTAGAAAGTGTAAACATGATTGTTTCTTCTTATTTAATGTGCACGAATTCGTTGCCATGCATCTGCGCGCCGTCAAAATTTAAATGAAATCATTCAGGCCTCTCCGCAGATGGTTAATATTTCCCTAAACTTAAAAAAATGCCGAAAAAGTACTGATTTGTCAAAAGATTTGCCAAAAAGTTCTTCTTGCGAAGAGGTGACAAAATTGGCCTTTTTTGGTCATGAAAGATTTTGTCTGAAAAGATTATCAGATGTGATGATTCAAATTTCGAAAGGTTGCTCCAATGTTTGGGACATTTTTCTGCTTCAACGTAATATGAATGGGGTTTACGAGATTCCGTATCATTCTTTTGTCCTGGATCATTTCATTTCTTAAATTAAATAATCATCTAGAAATTGATTTATTGGTACATGTTGACCAATGATAGTGGTCATGGGGACTTGAAGATTCACAAGAGCGATGTCAGCGAAAACGTTATTTTAAACTGCCAGTTTGTTTTTCGTTTTTGAGTCTTTATTGTGGTACAACCACTTCCTCAACTTTTACAAACCAACCGAACTATCTAGGAATATAATTCGGAGGAACGCTGCCCAAACTAGGAATTAAAATAAAATTCTTAGCAGCATATTTATGGTTTTCTTGGATGTTAATTTTGTGGTGACCAGTTTTACGCTGCAGATTTGATGAGAACGCAAACGAAATTGCTATAATGCAATATCAACGCTAAGAGATGTAATTTTTTTCCTTTTTTACCATATTTTCTTGGGGATATCTTTGAATTTATCATCTTAAACCTAAGGTCTCTTATATAACCCCCGTCAAAGAACCGTTTGTTGTGAATTCTTACTTCAAATTAAAAAGTGAAGGGCAAGTAATTTTCAGATTTTCCCCTCTTAAACATTTAAGTATTGTTAGCTTTCTGGACTAGGATTATTTTCCTGCGAATATTATGAAACCTGCTTGATCAAGAAAGAAGGATGTATCCAAATTTTAACAAATTGTACCTTATAAACACCCTCACCCCCTCGCCCCCCCCCCCCCCCTTCCCGCCCTCAGGGCTTCGTCACGCCTTCTTCCCCCACGAACTTTACCCAAAACTGGAAAACGACCTCTGATTGATTCCTAATTTACGAACGGAGGTGTTTTTTCGTTTCAGCCGGACGTTAGTGGGGAAGGAACGCATGAAGAAGCCCAAAGAAACTCTGTGTAGCAGGCTACCCATGAGTGAACTCCCTTATCCGGATGACTCATTACAGCAAACCAAGAGTCTAATTCACTCTTGGGCAAACATAACCGTTACGGTGAAACGTGTGTTCTGCCAGCATGTGGCATTCCTCTTAAATATTTCATCGTTATTTTCAGTCAAATTAAGACCAACAAAAATTTTAGATTATGGCCTTCTGTTTTCTAGGAACAGTAAATTAGCTTTGTTTAGCCGTTTTTCGTCTTGCAAAACAAAAACCCAAAATGGGTATTTAAACAGTTAGCATAATTAACGGTTTGTACAACTTTTAGTTATTAACTAAGAACCAACGTCACTCACCACGTACAATGACGAGAACATTTAGGCAAACATTAAGAGTCCAAAGTGTGGTCTGCCAGCATGTGGAAACAATAAAAAGATTTAATCTTTGACAAACACGAGAAACAAACCATATTATAATATATTTTCTTTCACTTACTCTACTGAACAGATAAATTTCGCTCCCTCTGTTTTGTCAAAACTGCGCATAGCTTTCTTTAGTTTCTTGTGTCTCCTACTGAAAAGATGGAAAACATTTGTTCAGCTCACTGTAGGTACCAAGGTCGTGGTTTCTTTCCATTTTCTTAATTACCAACTGGAAAAAAAATCTCATTACTTTGTTAAACTCTTTATCCACAATTCTGTTATTAAGACTTAGCTGACTCTGTAACAAGAAAACAAAGAAACGTTTCTGGAGATTAGTTGCCGAGGGCAACCACATTGCGTTATCACAACGTACTGTGCGTATATGGTTTTTCTCGTCAGACAAAGCCAACAAAGTCTTAATAACAGAAGTGTCATTTTAACATAGTGTGCGTGCTAGTCCAATCCAAATCTTATTGTTAACCAGCCAATAGGTTCGTTTGTTCTCCTCAACCGTGCGGTGTGAGAACTTTGTAGTCAATCTTGAATAATACATCTTTTATAGCTCAAGTTATTGTCGTTATGTTATAAAAGAATTGGTTCATGCTTTTAGCTGTGCATATATGAGTTATGGATGCAGGTGGGAAGTGTGGATAACACTCAAGAAGCTAGAGTTGCTCTCGGCTACGCCTAGAGCAACTCTTACGCTTCTCTCGTGCTCCCCAAACCGCATCTATCCATAAATCGATACACGCACGCTAAGCACGCACGCACCAATTCTTAATTATTTTAGCTTTAGTTAAGTGACATGAAGTTTATAAAAGAGGAATTGGAACTTAGCAAAGCAGCGGATCAACATGAAGTTTCTGATACTACTGGCCCCAGTTGTTCGAAGGGTAGATAGCGTTCTTCACTGGATAAGTCACTATCCACTGGATAACTCAACTGGTTTTGCTGGTGCTTATTCTTCCTTTTTGCTCTGAAAGCGCTCCTACAAATTTATTTTTAGGATACTTTGCTAACATTGTGCGACGTGAACGAGATAGAAAAATCGTTAAAGATTTACGATAGAGAGAACTCAGATAGAGCGTTTTCACTAACGTGACAAGCAGCCACATTGGATTAATAGAACAAAAGAAAGTATTGCATAAAAATAGAGTTCAATTCCCGGAGGTTCGTTTGGTACACCATCATGGCCGCCATTTCTTTGTTATGGAACACCAACACGGCAGCCCTAACGTCATATGAAAACGCTTTATAGGAAGTTTTCAACCAACCTCTAGAGAACCAATAACAATAGAGAAATGTACGACTTCTAGTGGACGAACAAAAGAAGCTAATGAGAGATCTTTTGTCTTCGTCCACCAGCATGGCGGCGATCACGTCATGTGAAAACCTCCTATATTTTGAGGTGACGTTCAAGTTCAAGATGGTCCGATTCTAAATTTTGCAACTGGTATTTAAGGCGTGAAATTTAAGTGCTCCAAATTTGGTCGGTTCTCGGGTCGTAGCTCTTCAAACATGCATGCTACACGTTCTGACATTGTTGATCCAACAAATGTTTTATAACAATGTTTGAAGGTGTAGCCGGGGCTTTACGTTGTCGTCATCTCATGTCGACAACGGCAACGAGAACGTCGTCGTTAAATGTGAATTCCCGTTATTGTCATCGCCTTGCGACTATTCTAAGCATTTTAACGCGACAAAGGTGTGGCAAACCCTCAAGAACGAAACTAGTATGAACGACGCTCAATTTAGGAGAAAAATGGAAATTTATCCTCAAACGCAGACGTTCTCCCCAAATACTCAAATTTGGTGATTTCACGTTGTTGTTTTGCTGGCGACGGCAAAGAAATAGAGGAAAATGAAAAGATGCACGTGTAGAGCGTGCAAAGCTGTTGCTTTTTGTCACTAAATATGCAAATTTGTGACGTTCTTGTTGCCGTCGCCGTTGTTGTTAGGGAGTCGGGAGCTTTAGCAACGACGACGGGAACGGCAACGAGAACGTCAGATGAAATCATAAATTCGCGTTATTGCAATCACTTCGAGACTATTTCAAGCTTTATGATACTTGTATCGCAATGGCGTTGAGAAACAAGTTGCACGAAAAATTTCACAGTGTCACAGCGCCTTAGGGGCTTACTGACGTATTTTTTTTTGGGGTGAGTTGCTAAGGGTGTAATAGTTAACTAATTTGAGATAATTTGGCATTATTTTGGTCAGTTTCCAACTTTTGTAAATCAATGACCCTAAATATCACGTCATCATGCCACACCCATGGTCACGTGACCAATAAAAGAAAACTCTAAATTTGTCGACGTGCTACTCAATTTGGGTATTTAATCAGTGGTTTCATAATTTGTAGTCGTTTTTGCATCCAGCCAAGCGTGGTTTTCTTTTTATTTTGAAAAATGCTGTTTTTACATAGATAAACGATACTGAAATACCCATAAAATTTTGAAAAAAGATGATTTGAAAAAGTCAATGCTTAGCTATATTCTGCATTTGGAGGTGAAACGTGCCATATTAAAAAAAATTAATTCAATTTAAAGACCGCCCGAAATTTAGCTTTTCCTCAAATCGGAAGTCAGTTCTTTAACGCATGCGCAGTTGATCTGAGAACGAGTTCGAGGAGGGGCGAGGAAAAACCTTGGATGCAAACAACAGTTCGCGCGGTGATTTTTGCTTGTGAGTGGGTTTCCTGGTCAGCTCACGATATGATGATGTCAGTCACCGGAAGTAACATTGCACTTCCTTAGCAACGCACGAAAAATACGTCTGTGGGCCCTTAAAGCTCCCTGATCTTGTACAGCGGACGAAAAAGAAATGTACCAAAATACATACCGCACGTGCAACGTGTAGTTCCGCAGCCGTTTCCGTCAGTGTTGCTTTAGATCCTTAATTAATGATGTTTAGTGTAGCTATTTGTAAGGGTAGCCATTTGTAGCCTGAAACTACAAAAAATATCAGAGCGCGGGACAAAGCTGTTTGATACAGTATGACTCGAGAAAACCACTTCTTTAATCTCCAATACTAGTATTTTATTTCCAACTTTTATTAGGAAAGAAAAGGAGAACTTTATTTATTCTGACCAGTACACACACAGCTTGAGACTTCCCACGGTTTTCAGTCTAGCGTCGCGGTGGTAATTACTTTTTAGATCTAGTTACCAGTAATAAGAATATTTTCGGGTATTTGGAAATTCAGTAAAGTGTTAAGATATATAAATTAACTACTTTGGTTTTATTCTATCGCCCTGTCCAGAAATAGAACTTTCCAGAAATTATATTTGTCACTACTGCAAAACAATAGGTATGTAAAAACTTACACTTTTTGGCTTGAATAGTACTCTGTTCTAATTGGTCGAGAGCTTAAATTGTTATACTGCTCACTGGTACCTAGTAACTACGATTTCCTTTCTGTAGCTTTCGTCACTTAATTGGAAACCGTTCTACGGCCCTCACAGTCAAAAAATCGGATTTTGTTGCAAAAAACGAATTTATCGTTTTTTAATCAGTTAGACCTTATCAATGTCAGCGAACCAAATTTTGCGCGATATTTTCACTTTGCTGGTAACTTCCCCGCCGTCGATCCCCACGAATGAAATATCAAACTCGTTCTCCTTAAGCGGATCCTGGACTTCTTCGTCTACAATAATTGGCTCCCCGGAAATGCCTGGAACCTCGATTTCCGTACCGTAGATGATTAACAGGTCGTCAGCGCCCTCGTTTCCCACACCGTCAGGGGGGGCTGCAAGCTGAACCACCTTGAAAGAAGAAAACAAAAAGAAAGACATCTTAGAGCATTTTTGCCCAATGAGTGATATGACTCCAAATCCAAAGTAATCAGTCGTTTCACCAATCAAAGCAGACGTAAAGAACTGATCAGATAAGGCAATCATAGGGCAAAGTACACCCGGCGCTCGAGCGCTATCACGATTCAGTTTGATCTCTCCTCTGATAGGCCGACGACGGCCTTAATTAAAAAAAAAAAAGACAGTAATGTGGCACCTCTCGTAACCTGCATTACTTCAACTAACTACAACCCATCATGATTATTCAGAACTGCTTTAATACATTTCTCGACGTGAATATTTTTACTGACGCATAGACATCCACAATAATTCCCATTATGCAATCCTGCATAAAAACGGATCTCAAATCATTGTGATGCAAAATCAAAGGATTGACGTATTCTCACTGAAAAGAAAAAGTCAGGTGTGACACTTACGCATTCCGAATTATCTTTTGATTACTTCTGATAATTACCTTATTGCAAAGTACAGTTGCTTACCTGGAGAAAATCACGGCTCTTGGTAGGAATATGGAACAGGAAGGTATCCTTCTTGTCGCCATACATGAAGTAAGTACCGTGCTCGGGATAGTCCGCCTTATCAAAGTGCTCGTATCGCGGGACATCCTTGATCTTCATCTTAGGTTTCATGAATGGGTGGTAGTTTTCCTGATCATCAGACGGAAAACCAACGAAACAATGAAATATTTCTTTCTCGCCAGCATACTCCGATTCTTTGAAGAATACATCGTGTAGTCTTTGTTTTGCGCTTCGAAAAACGATAGGCTGGTGCTGTTTGCTTGATTGCAATAACTTTTGCGTTTCTATGTACTCTTGGGCGTCCTCGTTGGATGTGAACTGCAGCTTCACGACTGTGTCGTACTGGTTGGGAATTTTGTTGAAATCTCCAACGTAATATGCGACCACTTCGTTATCTTCATTACAAACGCCCGTGCTCACAAAGCTGTGGAACGCATCGGGATCTTGGACCTAATGAAATAAATAAAATTCAAAAACTCATTAATAATTCATACGTCCATTGACCTATCAAATGGTCGATAATACACCACGTGCAGTGCCTTTATATCGATAAACCTCCTCCTTATTAGTATGCGATGTTTTATCAGCTGATAAAACATTCCTCATTAGTACGGAGTGTTTTATCAGATGTAAAGATATTGCACGTGACTTATGAATATTAATTAATTTAAACCATTACAAATT
>NC_090872.1:8421526-8459026 GCF_036669935.1 Montipora foliosa
TGACGCAAGTTTTACGTGATTACTGATACGCGTGAGTTACATCTGCTTAATTACGACAGGCATTCTCGATATTTCTTCCCGTCTGTTATCAATAAGTAATCACATAATTTTGAGTACAATTTGGAAAAAAGCAAGCAGTCATAGATTTTTTCAAAGACTACAAATTGCATTGGCCCCATTTTCGTTCGTCTTTGAAAAAATCAAGAGTGCCTTTTTATTCCAAATTGCATAAGAAAAATCATGTGATTACTAATAATTGTTGACGTCTTTCGCCGATATGGACGAGCAGAATTGTTCTACTGATTAGAGAGACTCTAAATGGAAGGACATTTTTTTTGCCAAGGGGATTGAATTACATTGTGCAGCTTTCGTCGTAATTACGTATCCTGGATGGGTCACATCCATGGGTCATAACCCTAACCCTAAATATGTTTATAGTTAGGCATCTGAGCATGCGGTTACAGGCATCTTTCATTACAGCTTCGGTGCGGAGCAAGAATTATATCTTCCAGTCCAATTACCTCTCCCATTTTCGATGCATTCGGGTAGGTACATTGTCTCATAATAAGGTCAAGTAAGACGTGTTTGCCCTCACCTTTGTTGGGAAAAAGTTCTCTTTTCCGGATATTTTGTAATTGCTGCGGCAGTGAGTGAGCCTGAAGCGAACGAACAAGGCAGCTCTCTCAACGGGAAAAGGACACATTTTTCTTCGAAACGCAACGAATTGTGCTCGCAGTAAGATCAGAGGAACAAGGAGTTAAGTTAAGTGGGTTAAGCGCGAGTGGAGGAATTAAGATGCGCGGTCTGATCTTGAGTGAGCAAATTGCTTGCGACAAAGAAGACGAGAAACTTGCAGACAAATGTCACACAGAAGACAAGAAACTTGCAGGCATGTTCCCGACTCGAGGTAAATTATAATCTATAAAAACTGCTCTGTTTTTTAGTCTTCTGGTTATTTTCACTTGTTTGACGCTTCTTTTATCAGTTTCAAACTTTATCGCAGCTTCGTGAAATACAAATTAAAAAAACTCTCTGACTGAACTAAAGTGATGGGTGGTCAGGATTCCTTTAAAAATGAGAATTCCGTTTAAAGAAAAAAAAATGATCACGATGCATACGGCGTCTACGAAAAGCGATCACATGTCTCCCATCCCGTTACGAACCCCGCCGGACAGAGTTTAACTTCAGTAAACTTTTGTCATGAAAGCATCTCGAAGAACTTAGTATTGACCATTCATTATCTAGCTGAATTTGATGATGCATAAGTCTTTCTCATGTCTATTACTGTACGAATCACGAAAAGTAGAAGAATAACCTTAGCACCTCGCGCTTTAACTTGCTGTGAAAAAGAAGATAAGGTGAACTCGGAAATGATCATCATGCTCGATGCCAATGTTAGTCAATTCCCTTTCAGTATTTTCTTCAATCTTTCTGGGTTTCGTATTTTACTAGTAACCACATGTCCTCTCAGGGGGCTATTTACGTTGTATCGTTTTCTCAGAAGTAATAGGTACAGTAGTTATTTTGACCACAACTTACCTTTTTAAATCAAATCGCACTTACCTTTGATTCAGAGTCTACTTTAGGGCAAAGTACATAATTTCAATCAGTAACATGAATCATAGTACTCGGCGCTTATTAGAACCATCTCAAGAAGTCCATGCAAGTATCGTCAAACTGTTGTTTTCTTTCTTTTCTCGTGTGGGGTCCCGTCCCTGTTCAAGACCCACTAAAATCTCCCTTCAATTCCACGCACCGGCGAGCTGTTGTTAAATGACCGCAAGCATACTTGAACATCTCCCTTCCCCTCGGCAGCATTTTTACCATTTAGGTAAACTAGTTTGATATGATATTATCAGTGAACGGCACCTTACCCGAGTGGCGAAATTATGAGCAATAATGGTGTCACTAGTTTTCTTTCCAGCAAACTGGGCTACTTTCTTTAGTAAGCGAGCAAGGGGCATTAATCAAGAGAAACGCATGCAGTCTTGCCTCGCTATCAGGTTCTTAGTGAAAAGAGAAAATGGCTGCGCACGTGGAAGGCTGATGAATATTTACATTCATTCAAGCATCAGACCGAGGTTGGCCTGCAGGCGGACGTTTCGGAAGACAGACTTTCGCTAGAACAAAGACTTCCGCTCGTCTAAAAATAACTTTCGTGGACATGACATATCCCAAGGGCTGAACCGGGAGCCTCCCTCTCTGTCTCCTCATTTTCTCTTGACCTTAATCAAATCAAAGGAGATCAAGTCAACCGTTGGGTTTTGTGGAGTGGGAAAGAAATAACCCGGAGAACAACTGCTAGGAACAACGTAGCCAAGCATCAAAGCCAGATCTATTGCATAGAGTCTGGGACTCATTGGTGGAAGGCGCGTGCTTTCAACACTGCTCCAACCCCCTCTTGCCCAACAGTGACTGGTATCATTTGCAGGCTTTTCTTTGCCCGGTACTCTAATACTGGATAATGGTAAAGCTAACTGGGAAGAGCGCGGGAAGAAGATAATGACCCCACCTAAACATTTTGGACAACTAAATTCAACACTGTCTTATAGTTAAAATTAATAGAAAAATTGCTTTTGTTACCCTTCCAATGGCACACAGGATGCTGTTCCTCATGATTGCAGCCATGTCTTCCATAAACTCCAGCGAGGTTGCCCAGGGGTCCATGCACGTAGTTATGATGTATTTGAGAGACTCGTCTTCGTGATGCTTCAACTGAAAGTTATTTTTTAGAAATGAAAGTATGACACTTGACTAAATAGCAATAAGCGGTTTATTTTCGAAACGTCCGTTTCGTACAATTAGATTACAGCTGAAGTTAAGCTGTCAAATTCTGCGCCCCATGCTGACAACAGAGAGATCAGAGAGATAAAGCATTGCGTCTACGGCAAGGGGCAAACCAGATTTTAGCTCATTTCTTATGTGAAAGATGTAGTATTGTGGGAACCCTGTGCCAGAATGCCAGGTTACTTGGCACTGAGCTTCCGTGTAGCTAATGGCGGACACGACTCGATAAGAAAGGTTGTGTTAATCCGAGCCATCCGTTACTAATAACACAACAAAATAAACGTTTACATATTTGAAGTGCGTGCTATAGACGAAATGGAGAAGTGATGCTCGAACTTATCGGGACAATTTAAGCAATTGTGTGTTAAAGACACCCGAGAAATTCAAGTGGCTTCACATGGGATTCAAACCCACGACTTCTGCGATGCCGGTGCAATAGACCTTATTCCAAAATGGCCGTCATTTAAATATTCTTTTGTTTTTATTCAAACTAGCCCTTGATGCCTCGTTCTTGAGCTGCAAATTCAAAAGAATATTTTGCCTTGAACGAGGCATCAAGGTCTAATTTCAATAAAAACAAAAGAATATCTAAATGGCGGCCATTTTGGAATAAGGTGTATGCTCTACCAACTGAGCTATGAAGCCACACAGTTGGGAAAGGAAAGGAACTTTATTTAAGTGTCTAATCTTCTAGCGCTGGAGCACTAATTGGTAACACTGTAAATTGAAATTAACAAGTTAACGCACATCAAATCAAATTTTGGTTTTTTAGTGGAGGGGAAAACCGTATTATCCGGAGAAAAACTCCTCGGTGCAGAGTAGAGAACCAGGAAACTCGTTCCAGGTATGACGCCGATTCTGGGAATCAAACCCGGGCCACCTTGGTAGGAGGCGAAACCTCTCACCACTGCGCCATCCCTGCAGGTCAATAGACCACTTTCGTAAATGGCGACCACTTCTTTATGTTAATTAGACCTACTGGCCTCATTTTGAAACAAAAATTCTTTTGAGATTTGCTCGTCGTAGCGAGGCTAGAAAGGCTTATTAGCATTAAAACAAAAGAATATTTTATTTGGCCGCCATTATGAAAAAGGTCTATATCACCTGAAATTTTCAGGTGCCCATAAGAAACAACGGTTTAAATTGTCCAGGTAAGTGAGGGGATCACTTCTCCATTTCCTCATTTCTACATATACCTAGTAACGTCCCCTAAAAAAAGAGAAGGTCAATTTAGAACAAGAGAGTTTTACATGCTGTGGTGCGGACAAGCAGCAACCTGCGTTTTGCCGTTTTATGTGAGCGCGATGCTATTAGAAAGATTTAGCGTCACTTTTACGTGAAACGGGAAACGTCGGCCCGCCATTAAACAATTATTGGATGAGGTTGAGAAGGATATCCCCCAAATTTTGCACAACCATTGTTTCCAGTTTGCTTCTACAAAATTGTGGGGGGGGGGGGGAACAAGCAAAGAGTATTACGGTATTTTCAGAAGTTGCACATAGCATCCCAAAAGAACTTCGCGTTAAAAATGGAACCCCGTTTGAGCGTGAACTTAAAAATCGGCTGTTAAAACCAATGGAAATTAAGGAGATGAATGTTGATTTACGCTACTCAGAAATTTGCAAATATCTCTCGCCCGCTAGTTAAAGTAACTCTTCGATTAATGTACATTTAAAGTCAAATCTAATCATTCTAATATTAGTCATATTTCAACCGTGGTATCTTGATAACTTTGTAATTAATTTATTAATTAACTGATTTCTTAATTTTTACGTTCTTTGCAATTTTATTTTATTTAATAACATATATTTAGCAGAGACAGGCCTTGTTTTACAAAGATGGCCCGCCTAGAATAGCTTTGCTAATTGCGGCTCGCCTAGGACTGTAATGATATTGCATTGGTAATAAAGAAATAAATAAATAAATTGAATTGTTGAATTTCCATACTTCTATGACCAGCAACAGCTTACCGTTTCCAGTTTCCCGTTTCCCGTTTCCCGTTTGTCGTTTCACGTAAACGCTTTGCTAAACCTCGCTATTGATTAAAAGAAACATACTTCGAGCCAAAGTGTGCCGACAAATTATGATGAAGGCACAATGCGGCACATTCCACGTACGTCTCCACAAGAGCCTAGCAGCAAACCCATCAAGTTAATACAAAGGCGCTGAAATTGCCCTGTGTCCAGAGATGCTAGTAACTGGGCGCACATCGATTCGACGATCCCTTTTGCTCTTATACCCAACTTCAGCATCACTCATGTCTGTGAATACAGACAATTGACATTAACGTACCCCTAATCTCTGATCCTCAAGTGAAGATAATAAACTGTATTTACCCTGACGCAAAAATAACGATAACTTTAACACTTCCTCATCGTAGGGAGTAGGTTGGGAATGCTTAGACTTAAAGACGCCTTTGTGTTGGACGTCAATAATGGGCGCGCATTCTATTCGATCGTCAGAAATCACATCTTCAGGCGCTCAAACTCAAAGATTACGAAAGGAAATATTTAATATTTAAGATGAACGTCAATGTACAAGGGCGACTGAATGTTTCTATTCCAAAGATGTGAGGTACTACAGTGGAATGCAGATTGAGATTCTAGTTAATTGACTGCTGATAATATTTGACAAAAAGGTTTACTCCAGATGAAGGATATCACAAATATCAAGTTAAGATCCTTTCGAACAAAAGAACAGAGGAATAGCAGTGATAGGGAATTCATTAAATGCATTTAACACCAGAAGGTTAATTGAACTAAGATTATCTTTTAATTTTTAACCAATATAATTTCACAAGTTTCTAGATAAGAGTCTTCAGAAATTAAAATGAGTACTTATATATACATTGCTATCTTGCAACAATCGATTTACTTTCGTAGTTAATTAATTTTTCTTTTACATCTTGTAAACAGTAATCTAGTTCAAAATGCTTAGCTCACTGCTGTCTTAGGTCGCCCGCCTCGACTAGCATTGGCTATTTACGTTAATTTTTATCGTTATTGTAATTTGTAATTAATTCTTTAACAATGATAAAAATAAAATATATAATATATAATTAACAAATAGATTCCATGTTGCCGTGCGTCTGTTCAGTAATAGATCACAGATGACGTCAAAATGTGGTAAGAACAAAAAAGCGGCACACGAGGCGATAGCCGAGTGTGTCACTGATGTTCTTACCACATTTTGACGTCTTCTGTGATCTATTACTGAACAGACGCACGGCAACATGGAATCTATTTGTTTTATATAATAAAGATTTAAACTTTGTTCGCATAAAAGCTGATGGTGACGTCAATCGTGCGTCTGTCCTCTAATAGATCATAGGCAAGAACCAATCAAAATCCGTGAATAACTTGGGTTATTATATAAAAAATATATAGAGGACACACTGCCGTTTCTATTTGATCTAAATGGACTTGTAAGCCTTATCGGCTTTCCTGCTTTTGACCCGAACAAGCATCGTAATTGATTTTTTATTTCCATGAACAGACAATGCTCCACTCACCCCTAATCGTTTCTTCATTTTCTTCAGTGCAGCGCTGTTCTTGTGTGGCAGCATACTCGAGGCTGTTACGAGCATTGGAATGCGGTGAGCCGTTTTTTCGCTTGAGCTGTGCGATAGATCTTCAAAAATGGCCGAGTTGATGGCGTTGCATATTTCAACGCTCTTGTTTCCTTTCCGGTTTACAGAGAAACACGGTATCATAGTGTCGGGTCCTACTTCTTTGAGGTACTCCATCGCCAGCTCGTCCTGCAAGATAAAAACATAGCCGATGACATGGCAAATGGTTTGGCTCTTAAGAGTGCCACTTACAGAATTTACATTGCCTATCGCCAGACGATTTCTTCGTCAATGAGGAACCCCTTATGAGCAAAAGGGTTGAGCTAGAGGTTATATTTGAACACTAATGGCCGTGGATTGCAAGTAATGCGCCCTGTTTCAATAAACGCATCCATGAACTGTACTTACAACAACAGAGTAAACGTCAACGTTTACGAACTGTTCGTATGAGAATGGCGATCAACCAATAGGAAGGTTGTTATTTTGTACAGGACACCAACGTGAACGTTGTTTCGTCACAAAGCATACCGGCGTTGCCGCTTTAACATCAAGTCAAAGCGCTCAAGAAGTATGCAGATAACAACGACGATGACAGATCGTCACGACTTATCATCGAGGACCTCCAAACCAAAGATTGTGCCATGGTCGATCAACAGAACAAATAGATATTGGGAGAGGTTTGTGCTAGATATCGTAATTTATCAGCGTCGAAAACGTCAATCAGCATTTACGGAAGCCGAAAGGTAAGGAAAGTAATTGATGTGTGCAAAAGTGGCAAATTACGATATTATTCGAAGCGGCATCGACTTTAAAATAACTTTAGCATTCCATTACCGGTTTATTTGTCGGAAGCGTAAAATAGTCTAAAATCGTCTGTTCCTGGGTGGGTGCTTATGCAATGGCAGCGACGGATCATTTTCGAAACCCTTTGGCAACTAAAATTGGTTAAATAAACTAGAAGGGGAGCCGAAGTCCAAGATGTTCGGACCCATGGAAGAATCTTTGTTTACAATTCTTGCCCTACTGGCATATGCCTGTTATATTCTAGTCGATCAAGCCAACAAACAAGCGCTGAGTACCGAAAGTTCATTGCATAATTAACTATCCCTTAAAATTTTGGCCCGATAATCCCAAACTACGTTTGAAGACTGTTTCTTTAAAAGCTTCTTTTAAATTTTACAAATATTGTATTGGCTCATAAGTTCATTTGTCACCCAATAATTTATCCGTTTTTGAAGGGAACTATTTCTCGAACTATCGAAACTTATTATCGAATGGGTCGATATTCTTTTATCTTTTGGAGCCAATTTGCAAAAAATACGATGCCTTCTGTAAGCAAACTGGTGTCATGATAAGACGTTGTGTAAGCCGTGTAGTCAGCAAATAGATTATTTCGTTAGTGATTAGGGACTTATTTCGTTGTATACCGAGAGTATTGCGGCTTCAGGGAAGAAGAATGATTTGTTGGCGGTCGCTGGCGGTATTTTAGAGTCACGTGCCTGGATGGCTTTGCATTTTGAACCATTAAGCCAGAAAGCATAATTATAGGAAAAGGAAAAAAGTGGATGGAATAATAATAATAAAGTGGTTTCAACTGAGTGTCGTAAATCAACTTCGACCAATCACAGCGGGTGCAAATAGCACAATGAACCAATCCAAATTCGTAGCAAATCCGTGTAATTTGCTCAAAGCGCGGGAAAAATCGCGCGTGCAAGTCGCGATTGGCTTTGGTTTTCCTTCTCATTGGTAGATAAACTGGAGCGAGATTATTAAACCAATCACTTAGCGTAGCAATTGCAATCACGTAACTACTTTCGACAGCCGTTTGAAAACTGCTCTAAATTACGATACCTTTACAAGTTCTTCATTGGTTTTGCCTATTATCCTTTCTTTGATGAATTTTATCTGCTCTTCTTCCGTCAGTTTCTTAAATGTTGGAAGAGATTTGGTCGTCTGGATGACAAAAATGTCGTCTTCGTCAGCAAGAGTTACCCACAGGCAGTAAAGAATCTTTGCAGTAAACATGCATTCAGCCAGAATGCGACCATATCCATTTTTATGCAAACCGATGACCTGACGAAATGAATCAAAGCAGAATCGCGTTAAATGGGTTTGTCATTTTTCAGCTTTAACCCTCTCACTTTCAAGATCCAAGATGTTAATTCGCTGACTTAGGTTTCTTTCCATGCCAGTTAGGGGAATTTGGTATTAGATAAGGACAACATCCCTTCATTGATTCTTTCTTTACTCTCATCTCCTCTTTGGTTGACACTGTATTGACAACATAAGGAGAAATTACATACTGAACACTCCTGGGTGTGAAAGAATTAATCATACCCGTCTGCGCCGCAGATTTTTAAAGATATTTGTATTTATTAAAAACTGAACCACGGATATCAGATTTCCAGCATTTTCATTGGCTCGCTGGACACAGGCTATCAGTTCATATACCTGCTGTACCTAATATGGTCAAGGAACGCGTCAGCAATAAAGCGAGCTGATAACATTTTTGCAGCTCTGGGAAAAAAAAGGCCGATAAAAGCCGTTTTGGACCGGAATTGAGCGAGGCAGAAATCAATGCTTTAGTGGAAAAGTTGAAGAGTTCGGCCCTTGTAGAATAATTGTTAAATATAGACCCCCACCGCCCCCTCCCCCCCCCCCCCCGAAAAAACAACACAACTTAATTATTACCTTATTTGCAAGCATCACTCCGGCAGCAGCTGCTCCGGGCTTTGATCCCTCGATACCAATGTCTCCAAGAGTCGTTGCTCCATGGTAATAAACAGCACCAGTGGTGATTTGAAGAAATGAGTTCATCGTTTTGTCTCGGTAACAAAGCGCCCCCGCCGGATATGGACAGAAGCCAGATTTGTGCGGATCGATTGTGATGGTTTCGCATTCCTGGATCTTTGACAACTGTTTGTGGACGTGGGAACTCAGGTACATCTCTGGGACAAATCCACTAGGAGCAGCGGACAAGTTGGCTGAGGTGATCGCAGGCTCATCGCGCAACATGCTGCAAAAGTATCCTCCCCAGGCCGCGTCTCCGTGAACGCAAAAGTTCAGTCCCTAGGAAAAGGCCGTTACGTTAAAGAAACCATATGACTCCTCATTATAACATCAAATTAGATTCCGCTTCAGCCGAACTCGCCTGTGTGGATTTCCCTATAGAATTGTCACTAACCTTTTCTTTTCTTTACATTCTTTTCATCAGACCCTAAAAACTAAGCTTTTTCTTCATTTGCTTTGCAGTTTCACTGAAACCTGGTCGACAATTTCATGCTACAGTAGCTTTTAAGAAACGTTTGCTCTTTCGACTAGTGTCTAACTGGAAAAGCCAGCGATTTACTTAGATACTAGGCATTTTAATTCATGTTATGTACTTTGTATCCTGCTATATAATAATTTGATTTGTAACGTTACTGAAAAACAAAAGTACCTTTTCATTGTAACCTGATGTAAAAAAGTGAAATGTGAATAAATTATTGCATTACATTGCATTGTACTGTATTTCAGCATACATGCTACAGTTTGCAACGAGTATTGTTTGTTAGGGCACTGTTTTTGAAAAAAAAAGCGCACTTGTTTGGGAGTCCGTATTTTTTTACCTGGGCGACAGAGCAGCGTGGAGTATGGAGACGAGTACAAAAACCCGAAGGGGACTTAGAGGTGGTAAAGCTTGGAGCCGACGAAGGCTAAGCAGGTTGGCGTGTTTAGTGCGCGGAACCCCTCAGTGCTACAGGCCTGAATGTATTAATACAAAGAGTTGAACACGAGAAACCCAAAAGTAAACTACCGTAAAAAATAAAGGCATTTTTTCGTACCAGGACAAGAAAAGTGATTTATCATTGATTCTTACGTCCCCAACAAACAATTGAGAGAGATATGCGATTGACATATGATCACTTCATGACACTTACTTGCTTGCGGAACTTGTCCCTTAAGTCCAAAATATCAGTCAAAGGATCCACGGCGCTTTCTTCCGTTGTTCCCATGATGGCCACCACGGAAATGACTGGAATCTCCTTCTCCTTTTTGACTTTAAGAACGCGCCTCAAGTCTGAAACCAACAATATGATAGAGTTGGGGGAACACATGTCGTTGTATTGCACTGACGTTTCAATTCGAGTTTCAACGGTTATTTCTCGATTTCTCTGAATTGATATATTAAGCATAGTTAATACACTGAGATGGTTATGATTAATACACTGAGATGGTTATGAAACTCGACATGTTTCTTTGTTTTATGTTTTTGTTCGCTGTTTTGGCCCTGAACATGCACAAACTACACACTTTTTCTAAAAAAACAGCCAATCAAAAGTTTTGATTAATTTATTCCAAATAAAGTTCTGAACCGAGCTCGAGAACAAAAGATTGTTCGTTAACTTGAACAATGAAGTGCGACAGTACTGTTCTCGCTTTTGAAGTTTTCGGTATTTCATAACCAGTCCATATATATGAACTATGATTTAAGCTTGGCCATCGAGTTAAAAATATCACGGCACTTTCTTAGCCAATTAGATGCTAGTAGCTGTCATCTGCACGGCGCACTTTCCCGCGCATGAGCGCCGGCTGCATGCATTTGCGTTACATTGTGATTGCCTAAATGATTCTGCTCGAACGCTCCCTTAGAGACTGCCACAGTTTGGCTAAATTACGTTGATTACAGTTTTGTCGTAGAATAAAGCAAAAGGCTTTTGTAAACATGCACCGACCTTTTATATCGACGCGGGCATCTTCGTCGACTGCAACTGTAACGATGTTCTCTCGTCCAAGTCCAAGAATCGTTATTGCTTTCATAAAAGAAATATGCATGGTACTTGGAGCTACAACACAGGCGCTCTGGGTCAAGTCGTGGCGTTTGGCAAATTCCTGGGCTCCAATTGACTCATAAAGGTAGCTTGCCATCATCTCCATGAAGTCTTGGTGTTCAAGGTTTAGCAACGTTTCTATGTCGGAAGGCATCTTCAGGATGGTGTCGACATCAAGATTGAGAAGTTCCCACTTGGAAGCTTTTATTAGCTCTTGCTCCTCGTTAAATTGAGGAAAAAAGACCTAAATTGAAACGAAATTTGTAAATAAATCGCACAACAATGCCACGTTTACACCAGCAATCTTTCTTTGACAAGGAAACATTGCTCGTGTAAATAAGGTGAAATTGACAATTTCCTTTTGACCTAACTTTTCCTTGTCAAGAAAAAATTGTCATGGATGAAATTTTTTCGAGTACTGAACAAGGAAATGTGACGATAAATATTGATGAGATTAGATCCTAATATAACGCCTATGCTCACTGCTGTCAAAATATACAAAATGGTGGCTAAAGTGATCATGATAAAGCTGTTTATCTCTTACTTGAGTCTTTTCAGAAAAAGGAAAGTCTGTGGAATACTAAGCACGAATCTTATCAGAATCGCAATATTAAGAAGAAAGAGTAGGATGACACAATAGCCGCTAAACTTGTCAAGGAAAACTTGTTTATCGTCTACACGAGCAATTATTCCTTTTCAAGGAAAACGTGTTGACCATTTACACGAGCAATGATACTTGCCAAGGAAACTTGTCAAGCAAAACTTTCTGGTGTAAACCGAATAAATAGACTCTTTGGTTTTCGTGCGATCCCACGGCGGCCGGGTTGATGTTTCGGATAACGGTTATCCGCCGGAAACGACGACTACTTAGCAGGCCAAAACAAGTATAGAAATTATCTCAACTCATGGTCTTATATGTCATTTATTTTGATGTAGATATATTTCGTCGAGTCCTTTCACGGGAATACATGAGCCCAACAAAATTGACCTGCTCCCAAAATATATTCAGGTGTCGTCTATAAGTGACAATTGCTTAGATTGTCCGGTGAAGTGCGAGGACTACTTCTATCCTTCGTCAAAAACTCATATTTCTTTCATTATTACAGTTTAGTTAGTGGAGGGGCACATTGTGACGTGTTGACGATAAAGCATGAAGCTTTTTATGTGACTGAATTGAATGTGACAACCCATAATTTCATCCTGACCTTGTAACCTTTGACGTCAGAAAGCTTCGCTTCTTTCATCAAAGCCTCTTGTAAGCCAAGTGGAAAGTACTTAACATTCCTTTGCGCCCAAATTGCTTCAATATTGGCAACAGTTCCACCAGCTGTTAAATGACCCATGCATTTATCCTTGTCGTACCCCATCATGACGCACAGATCGATTCCCACATCTACCTCGAGTTTCGTAGTGGCAGTTGAAGCTTCTGCTGCACAATTGTTTTGGTTAAACAACAATCCAGTGATATAACCAAGATTTGCTGGCATGACTGTGTCCCAAGTTACGTGACCCTGGGTGAGAAATATTTTTCCTTTCTAACCATGGTCAGAAGAGGCAATAGAGACTTAAAAGGGGAAGTGCCACGTTATTTCAGTCAAACTCCAAAACACTAAAATACGTCTTTGTATAAATCAAGACCAAAAATAATGGTGTAGTTTTGTTGCCAATAACAATTGAAGTGCACTGAAGCTATTCTTTGTTATTTGCATTCATGGATGGAGAGGATAGAAATGGATTAAAACTTTAAAAAAAATGGCCAGTTTTTTTAAGATTGGAGATGGTGTCTGCAGAAAGGCGCCAAAAATTAAATACCAATAGCTCTCAGGTATGCAACTCTCTACTTTACTTGCACAAATGCCATAATACACGTCTTTTAACCACCAAAATTTTGCATAATCATTGCTAGTAAATTTTCCAACAGAAATCGAAAAAATGCCTATGCAAATGTTTGGGGGTTAAAAGAGGTGTATTATGGGATTTGTGCAAGTAGAGAATAAATATAATCCATATCTTGTCAGTGGGTTGTCAGGAATGTTGTACGTGTTAGCCTAAGTACTAATTTAGATTTTTACCCAGTTTTGACCTAAAAACAGCAAATTTAGCATGACAGTGTCCCTTTAAGATCTACGTAGGTGACGCCCTTCGTCAGCATATTAGGGCGTGAATGAGATAGCAACAGAACGGGAACGTCAGTGGCGACTACCAATGAGAATTTAGAATAGAGAAGAAAAGAGTGGAGTCTACTCTATTCTGAATTATCATTGGTCTTTTTTCTGCGCGCGCCGTCGCCACTGACGTTCCCGTTCTGTTGCTAAATCAGCCTAATAATCGAGAGCCTACGAGCGGCTTCAGAGTAAAGATAGAGAACGATAACTTTACATTTCTATCAAAGGCGTGCAGCACAAGGAGCGCCATTTTTTCCCTCTTGTATTACTAACCAATGTTATTATATGACTAGCTCCGTGAGCGGGCAAGATGAACCAAATCGCGCGCTCTGATTGGCTACCCGAGCGGGCAAGATGGAGCGATACTGCCCGCTTGGGATTTCTCGCTTGGTCCCGCAAGATCAAAGATCATTTTTTGGTGTTTTAAGTCATATAATAAATCCTTTATTGACCAAGATTGTTCGGTCAAGATGACTGGATATTGGCCTCGTTCTTTTTTTGCGTGTTTATGGACCTCGACTTCGTCTCGGTCCATAAACACGCAAAAAAAGAACTTGGCCAATATCCAGTCATCTTGACCTCACGCTTGGTCAATAACCCATACATATTGAATTTCGCTCTGCCCGTGGTAAAATAGATGCCAACATGAAGGGAAGGTCGGAGTTTTCTGAAAACAGCACCATGATACAGTCACGTACTAGGTACCGATATACGAATATTTCCACAGCCTGTTTCCCGTGTTTATCATGACCCTTAGGCAGCAATGGACTGCTGTTTAGAGTCAATTAGCATGTCATAGCCAAGCTACTAGGGAGGCTTATTGTGGGAGCAACGGATGGGCAAGTGTACAAAAGGTCGCCGGTGAGTCTAATATAATAAGGACCTTTAGATTCTAGGACGAGGACGGGAACGAGTACGAGTTTTGACTACCCGTTTTTAGCGAAGATACTTAGAAAATTTATAACCCATACGATTGATCTTACTCTTTGTTAGCAGTATATTTTGCTCAGTTATTCGTATTGCTGGTAACTGAGCTTTTTTGGTGATCGAGAAATGCCAAAACTGCGACTAAGTTGTTGACTTGTTTTGAAAAGACGACATTTTTGCAAAACTGAAGTGACGACGGTATCACGTTTTTCCCGCCAAAATGACGCTGGTTTGCGCGAGCTCACTGCTGTCCTATAAGAAAACGTCGTACTCGTGGTCGTTCTCGTCCTAGAATCTAAAGCTCTCTAATGACGAACTTTATTTAATTTATTTTTAACTTTATTTAATTTAGTGCCTTGTTTATCATGACCCTTAGGCAGCAATGGGCAGCTGTTTAGAATCAATTAGCATGTCATAGCCAAGCTACTAGGGAGGCTTACTGTGGGAGCAACGATGGGCAAGTGTACAAAAGGTCGCCGGTGAGTCTAATAATAGGGACCTTTAGATTCTAGGACGAGGACGAGAACGAGTAGGAGTTTTGACTGCCCGTTTTTAGCGAAGATACTTAGAAAATTTATAACCCGTACGATTGATCCTACTCTTTGTTAGCAGTATATTTTGCTCAGTTATTCTTATTGCTGGTAACTAAGCTTTTTTGCGCGCTGATCGAGAAATGCCCAAAACTGCGACTGTGTTGTTGACTTGTTTTGAAACGACGACATTTTTGCAAAACTAAAGTGACGACGGTATCAGAATCTAAAGCTCTCTAATGACGAACTTAATTTAATTTAGTGTCGAGTGTCTACTGAAAGAGCTGGGCACTGATCGGGCACACTGTATCGAAATCAAATCAAATCAAAACAACACATATCAAATCAGAGGTTGGTTTTGATGAGAGGGGACTACCGGAGTACCTGGAGTACCAAGCTTGGGAATCGGCCACATTGGTGGGAGGCGAGGCGAGTGCTGTCACCACTGCGCCACTCCTGCTCCTTCCTGTATCCCTATCCGTATTGTTGGCCAAAGCCCGTCCTAGTGACATTCCTCACAGAAAACTACTAGAGGTTTTATACGTAACCTAACTCAAAACTATTCTATACCGCGACAAGTTACCTTGTATCTGGTGCTAAAGAACGGTACCGATTTGCTGAGATCATTTTGCAAAATTTTCAGTTCATTTTGTAAACTCTGCATGGCGCTCTGAAAGGCTCCTTCTTGCCGAACGTCGTCCGTGACATAAGGAGGATCACAAGGAAAATAGCTAAAATATTAAACAGACAAAAATAAGTATAGGAAGTCGCATGAAAGCGAGTCCCTTTTTTATAGGTTTTCACTAAAGTTCAAGAAATTCTTTTTCATTTTAACTTACCTATGGCGATATCCAATGTGAGAGTCTACAGCTTGTGTGATAAGGTCCTTAAATACATCTCCGTTTTCTGCTTTGGGTCCCAAAAACCATGCTCCGAGAGCGGCCCATTTCTTTTGCTCATCGACGTCTGGCTGTGTCTTTGAAAAGAGCCTGCGATTTTGTGAATACATAGGGGCCTTGGAGAGGCGAGGTTTCCTAACTCCAGAGGTAGAAAGTTGATAACCAGCAGATCTCTTTCGCTTGGTCGTAAACATGGTTCAAGAGTTTTACCTGCGAAAAAAGATCAGTCAGTCAGTCAGTATTTCACTGATTGTAAACGGAAAACTCAAGAAATTTGTAGTTGTCCAATGGAACGTATCCCAAGAAATACTAGTCTCGGAAAGCAGTCTGAGGCGAAACCCAACTTGACTTGACCCAGAAGAACGTGGAAAACACGATGTATTTTCGTTTACCAAAGATGCCATGAAGTGACGTTTACACGACAGATTAAAAATGGAACTACATTTTAAATTTAATTTTTAATTTTATTTATTCGCCACAATTCATGGAGTAGCAGGGAAGAGGAACAGAACTTTCGTCCCAATCAACACCTAACCCCTATATCCCGAGATCAGACCACAACACCGGGAACTCCATGCCCTACTCTTCTCGAACAGTGTGTATACCCCGAGGGTTATGAGACGGGGCCTCCGACTTATAGTCCTTATCCGAGAACACTTAAACTCTAACCATTCGCAGATGTTGTTACAAAGGCAGCACTTTCTCCTCATCAATTTAAAGACCTTGAGTGTTGGTCCGGCCGGAGTTGAACTCACGACCTCCCGCGTGACAGCCCGGTGCTCAACCAACTGAGCCAACAGTGTGCGGTGCTTAAAAAGCAAAATATTCCTACAATATTTGAAAGGAAAGGGTGGTCCCTTATCCTTTCCGTGACTGGATGGACCCGTCAATAGGGACCTTTAGATTGGAGGACGAAGACAACTACCAGTACGACTTTTCCGCACTGATCATGCGCAGGTTTGGAGGCCAACATTTTTCGAAGTGAGTCAATTTCGTCCCCAGTCCACTTTTCGTTTGGTCAAGACCAAGAACACAGACTCTGGCCACTTCCAATTCATGCGCAGTCGTAGTAAAGGCCCATCTTTGTAACCGTTGACGACCACTTTTTTTTCAAATTTCTAAGCACGCGTAGACGATCCGGAAGTCCGTGATTTGCGGAATTCCTGCCTTGGAAGTGGCCAGAGTCTGCGTTCTTGGTGTTGACCACCGCTGCTGTTCAAGTGATTTTAAATTCAGTTGTTACACACATAAGATCACGTAGGCCGTAGATCGTCCAGGGCAGAAGCCACATCACGACTCAGGATATTTATCTTTCACCGGTGTTCCGAATGCCAAAAGATATGGGCCGTCCTTCGTAAACTTCAGATTTTTTTTATTCACACTCGCATTTAACCTTGCTCGGTGTTGGCGCATGTGCAAAAAACTCATTCGCGGCACACCTTTTAAGGTGTGTCTTAAAAGACACGACATCTTAAACAGTTAGCTAGGGTCGCGGAGTAGAAACAAAACATCACTGTGAAAACACTCGAACTAATCGAATGTCACTTGAACGAACGGAGTTCATTCTCGTCCTTAGATCGCACGATCGGCTTTAATTAGTATATATGGTCACACAACGCAATTGTACTTTCACGACACCAGAGCAGAATCCGTGCCGCACTTACTATATCTGCTCGCATTGAAACCTTGAGTCTCAGTCTAGGACCATTTGTTCTTTGTTTGTGAATGCTTAACAAATAGATACAGGGAACGGTAGCCTGCTTCGAAGATGGTAATATAACCCCAGTTATTAAACAGACTGCTAAACAACGCTTGGAACGACTCGGAGTTGCCCCAAACAGGATTAAATTAAGGCGTAGTAATCCGGCTTGACTACCATAATAACCTTAGGTCTAAATTTCACTTAGCTGATCAGGCTTGAACGACCAGTGAACTGACGTGACCACTGTAACAAAGAAGCCATACTGTTGCCAGGCAAAATGCATGTGCGTGCTAGAAAACACAACTAACTTTAATACGCGCATCATGGCTAAGTTACAAAGGTATTGCGGTCGTTTCACCAGATAGGCTCCTTGCCCGAAGCTAATTCGCTCGAAATGAAAGTCCATTCGCTCGAACTGAAAAAGTATTCTCCCGGTCTATTCTCTAAGACGATTTAGGAAGCAATGGGTCTGTACCTGTATATATACACATACACAATAAACCGGTAGATTGTGTATCTCCTATTCTAATGGCAATAGGGAAGATTGCGCTGTTTGTATTCGAAGTTAGATTGTTTGATCTTGGTTCTGCCATTTAACACGGATAAGGCGAACGGGTTTTCAGTGCGGGCGAACTGACTTTGCGCTGAACGAACTGCTTCCGTGTAGTCGGAACGAGGATTTATGCCAAGTGAAAACGAGAACGTAACGAAAACAAGCCATTTCCGAGTCCACTACGAGCTCATTATCAAAGCGAGAGCAAATAAAGGATATCGTATGGCCAGCGTTGATTATATTTCTCACGATATACGATGGAGATGCGTTCTCTGCTTGCCCTGAACGCCATCGCTCGATGACGACTCTCGTTCCCAAAAATACAAGTGGTCCCAGGCATCGATATCTGTTAAACTTCACATATGAATTTGATTTTGCAGAAAAAAATTGCATTTGGATTTGCGTTGAAAAGGAACCCGAAGTATCTTGGAGGTACTTGACCCTCCATTATCCCTTCCACTACACAAAAAAAATGCAACTTTTATTTTTAGTCAAAATATTAAAAAAACGGATTTTGAAAGGATTTAGGGCATAACGGATGACTTGTTGTCTGACCTTCTCTAAGTAAATCGAATTAGCAATTCTATCGATTCACACCAAACGGCTCCCAAGCTTGACTCCAATTTTACTAACAGTCATGCAAACTCAGTGTGGGATCAGTGTTCACCAACAAAATTGGATAATTGAGTAAACCACAGCTGGTATATTTTTGACACAAAGTACTTTATAACTGAGTGATTTTCCATATTTTGAGAGGCGCATGTGCTAAAACCAGGAACACCGGAGGTTACCCGAACGCCGGAACATCACGGAACACCCTGGAACATCGCAGAACACCCAAAATAATAAAGAACAACAAAAAAATAAATTATTACAAATACAATTAAAAAAGGGCTTTGGTTTTCTGCTGATCAGATCGCCATCTTGGTAGTGCCTCCCAACATGGAGAGCGGTGAGTGAATTACAATCAAGTCATTTACACATGCAATCTGGCTTTGATCAGCTCAATCATTGGTGATTTTTTTGTCTGTTAGGTAGCGACTCAGACGAGGAACTTTTGTCAAAGCGTGTAAGTTTTCCTATGACAGATTGCCAAGCTTTAAGCGTGGAAGGCGCAAATAACCGTGTTAAAGTACTCGCATATCACTTATCCCGAAAGTTAGCGTTAGCGTCTCGTTCTTAAGGTTAGGTAAAGTTGTTCAATTAGCTTATCAAAAGGTCACTTTTATTTATAGATTCTGCATCGCAGAAGTGATCGAAATTAGTGATGCCAGTGATGGAACGGTAAGGGCCAATTTGTTTTACCTTGACATTAGTGTAACACAAGTAAAAAAAAAAAAGAAAAAATTGTGTATACGAGAAAAATGTTGGTAAATTAAACCAAAAACGTACACGCTTTGAGAAAGCTCCTCGTCTGAGTCGTTACCTGACAGACAAAAACATCAACAAGGATTGAGTTGATCACAGCCGGATCGCATTTTTTGTAAATGACTGGATTGTGATTCACTCACTGTTCCCCATGTTGGGAGGCACTACCAAGATGGCGATCTGCAACGACGTTCTGGTCAGCAGAAAACCAAAGCCCTTTTTAAATTGTATTTTTAATCATTTATTTTTATGTTGGTCTTAATTATTTTGGGTGTTCCGGGAACTTCCGGTGTTCCAAAGCCCTTTTTAAATTGTATTTTTAATCATTTATTTTTATGTTGGTCTTTATTATTTTGGGTGTTCCGGGAACTTCCGGTGTTCCAGTGTTCCAGTGTTCCTGATTTTAGCACTTGCCGTTTTTTAGGTGTTAATGAACTGGTGATCTTGTCTTTTGCGCAGCTGATTTAAGGTGGAAATCACTTAGCCTTACAAGGGTGATAGTTTTCTTATAATATAGTCCCTTGAGAGGACATGTGGTTACTAGTAAAACACTAAACCGGGAAAGACTGATGACAATAAAAGGGAATCGAGTAACAATGGTATCTAGGCTGACATGTTGATCATTTCCGTGTTCATATGAACTTCTCTTTCACAGCAAGTTATCTTTATTGGTTCTACTTTTCGTGTGATCAAAGTACAGTAATATACACAAGAAAGACTTGTAAAATCATCAAATTCAGCTTGACAGTGGTCACTACTGACTAACAGCTTGATTCAGTGCTCGTCTTTCACGACAAAAGTTCAATGAAGTTAATCATTATTTTTCAATTAATCCCTGTCAGGCGGGGTTAGTATCTGGATGGGAGGACAATGAGAGATATACGACGTGTTATTGCCTTTCGTAGACGCCATTTGCATCGTAGTACTTTTTACTCATTTTTAACGGAATCCTGACCATTCATCCACATCTTCTTGAAATGAGATCGAGGCTACGTGTGTCAGTCAGTCCAAGATGGTGTCGCATCTGGCTTCTGATCGATACCCGTGGGATATCATAAACGACATGAATAGTATGGGTTCTACGTCGAACGCAATATATCTATATAATATTAATAGAACACAAAATATGAATGAAAAGTAGCTACAAATAAATCGGTTATTTTGAGAAATGTTAAGACGCCAAACGAAAGCACGATTAAGATATTAACAGTGTGATTAAGTCTGTACAATACATGATGATGTGTAATTACAGATCTTATCGTGAGCATTGCTATGATAGCAGATATCGTTTGATGTATACTTTTGGAAAAGGCGTATGCATTTAAATCCTTCAGCCTGTAGAGTGAGTATTCTTCCAAAGATCGATAATTTTGCCATGAAACGAGTTACAGTGATTCACATTCGCAGTCGTCCGGTCGTCTAAGACGAATAAAAACCTGTACGGACGAGTATAATACGAGTAAAGATTTCATAGATGTCTTTTCATGAATGCCACCAATGTTATAATATAGAATGTACTTTCGTTTTGACCGCTTTTTGTTTAATGGAAACTTCCAGAAAATAAGGAATAAACGCAGCTTTCCTCAGCACTGAAACCTTAAGTTTGGGTGCCATCTTTGACCACACGGTATTTTCCATGAAACGATTGCAGGCTCAATTTTCATGTATCTCACGGCTGGCACGGTTGTTAGCAAGTCGTTTAGCAAAGAGCAAAGGGTGACTCGTGGTCTCAGCTGATAATGTGGCGTTATTTACAAGGTGTTTCGCCACCTCTGGCAAAAAGGGAAACACGTGGAGCAGAACTTGACCTGCTGCCTACGAACAGGAAAAATACAGAATCTTGGTAGCATTTAAAAGGAAGACACTAGACTGACAGGAGCGTTGAAACTGTGGGTCCTTGAATCGTAACTTTGTAAGCTACATTCAAGTACGTTTTGCCGTGGCAGATATAAACCACTGAAAATCAGGTTCCCATAGCTCAAATAACATAATACTCCAGATTCAACATTCGTAATTTCTGACGAGAGTGTTAAATAAAATGCGAATGCTCAAGTTGCAAGTAATTTTATCGTCCATTTTCAATACTTCCACATTTATGCCCGAGTGACCCAAAATTTGTCCGGGCAAGAATATCACGAAACGTACTTGCCCGGCTGACGGCTTTGATAAAAAATTAATATGGATCCCTTAAGTTATCTGTTTACCAGCATCTTGTAACTTCTAACAAATGGCTTATAAAAGTTTTGGTGGGCTGCCTATCTATTAAGGTAATTATGTACATTTACGTGTCGTTACGTGACCGATACCTGACAACCTCAGTGTTAACCCGCTTTGGCAGATAAACAACGCTCTCTTTAGGCAGAGAATAACTGCTGGGTCAGGCAAGAGATCAGGTCTTCACGCCGAATCGAAATAGTTAGCTTTCATAAATTGTTCTGGTGACACCTAAACCTTTAGCAGGATCGATTGGTACTTTATATACACAAAACTAAGTGTCTCACCTTATTTAGGAATATATTGGGTAGCAACGGGGGGGGGGAACTTTTGAGATTATGCAGGCGATAAAAATTATAGACTGTGAGAGTATACATCAGCTCAATGTCTTTATCGTATGTTGTAGCAAAATATTAATCTAGCTACAAAATTTTGTTTCACTGAATTGGACCACTTTATACAATTGCAAATCCAAAAACATACAATGGAACGGAATACTTTACTCGGAATTACAGCTCGCGAGTGTCGCAGTGATGCCAGTGATGATTCCCAAGCGCACGTACACGCTGACAAATGAAATCGAGATTGCTGGTATGCAATAAGAAAATCAGGTGTCAAGTCACTTGAAGGAATGCACGCATTACTTTATACGACAACAGAGAACCAAGGCGTAATTAGTTGCCAAAAATGAAGCGTAATGAATACATTACAATATAAAAGATGTAAATTTAGTTTTCCCCAAACCCCCCAAACTCGCTTTCGACGGTGAAGACGCTAAATTGTGCTAAGAAAGCAAGTGGGTATCGATTTGCAGCGACTACTTAAAGTACTATCAATTAGTGTATACAATCGTCTGATCAACCTGAAAGTCTGATAATCTTCAATAAATGTAATGCAGAATATCAATCGTACCCGGAGAATTCGACGCCTGGAATTGAGAATTGCTTCGAAGGCTATTGTAGCTTCCACCCTCAATCAACTGAAGTTGACACTTCGAAATGTAAAACTGTATTGGATTGGCTGGGCGTTAACTGTCTGGATAACTTAGTACACACTCATGGCATTGGCGCCTGCTCAAAAGTGGTCCGACCAGGACAAAGGCTCTTTGAACTTCAGTGGCCGGTTTATTTCGATATATATCAAAGGGAATTGTTCACTGATGCGTGAGATTATCACGTACAGTCTACAAACATAAAACCTGAATGCATTTATTTTTAGCATCGGACGAACCCTTCATAAATCAGTCGAGCTTGAGCGGCCACGCCTTTCTGGAGGCAGTCGTGTTTTGTCACGCAAATAAATAAAATGACCGAGGGAGGCATAGGAAGAGAAGAAAGGAGGGCCACTCGACTGATTTATGACCCTAGGGACTGCTTGCAGTCTATGATCCGGAGAAGGACAATGTTACTCGTCTGGGGCGATGATCACGTGAAATTAAAGGAACATTTTCACTGGTTGATGCCGCAAACACAACTAGATGGAGGATATATATTATGCATATCCATCCCCGCCAAAATTCAAACTTGTTGTTCTTAAATCCAAACCTTCAATCCAGGCATTGTATCTTGCAATCTAAACTCTTAATTATAAATTCAAACTTTTACAGTGCGACGCGTCTTACCGTGGCCACCTAACAAAGTTTTTTTATAACTTGTACGCCAATCAGGGTGTGCGAATTTGATTGACAGTCACCCCTCCTTGCAAAGTTCGCACGGTTGTAAATTGAACACCGTTGAATGTGGGTTGTTTGAGTAGAGTTGTCAAATGTGAAAGTTTGTTGGGTGGTCACGGTAAGGCGGGTCGCAGTGTAATTTGTCAATGCAAACATTGAATTCGTCAATCAAACATTCAATTCCGAATTGAATATTTGATTGCTGACTAAGTGAATGTTTCAGTTGCCGAATTGAAAGTTTGGATTGCTGAATTGAAAGTCTGAATTCCCGAATTGAATGTTTGAATTGTCGAATTGAATGTTTGAAGTGACCAATTGAATGTTTGAATTGACAAATTGAATAAACAAAAGAAAAGAGCGAACATAACAATTCCTAATCAACATCAACCCAAAGTCTAATCAGAATAACAATTGCTCTTTTGTCTTCCACCATTTTGGTATAAGTTTTTGGCGGGGATGGATACCCATAATACCAGGCTGTGCGGAAATCTTGCCACGATTTCTGCAATTTGTCTTGGGCCGTCGCAAGGGTGTATTACATCGGGCACTGTTTCGAGAAACTCGTCATAGCATGAACAATAGACCAGTTTTAATATATTAAAATTCAGCTTGACAGTGAGGCTTAGAGGATCCGATAGAGGACACAAACAAAAGAAATGAATCGAAGAAGTATATATTCATTCAGTTTCCTTTGTTTGTGTCCTCTAGGCCTTGCTGCCAAGCACAGTGTAACAGCGCCTTCATGTACCAAACGATATGGAACTCATCTAAACACTGAAAAACAACTTTATTCTACCCTTATAACATTACAAAAGAAAATCTCACTTGAACTTATTCACTTATTCAGTGATACTCTACGTAAAGCCCGTTGACAGGGGTCAAATTCCAGAACAAACAAGAGGAATTAATAAAATGGCTATCAGTTTTCCATGTTTTCTTTGTTCTGGTGGATGAACGTTATAAGCTGATGAGAGATCTTTTCTTTTCGTCCACCAAACACGACAGCGATCACGGACAAAACGAGAAAACTGCCTGTTGGGGAATTTATACACTGTTTATAAACAAAGACAACGTCGACGGCCACAGCAACGCCTCACTGAAACCACAGGGAGCAGCCACAATCTGTTCGTGTAAACGTTTGTAATTTTATAATAAAAGTATTGGATTCGCCGTTTGCTTCTTCTGTAGCCATATATCGATAAACATGTGCATAGACCAATGCTAAATAAACGTTGTATTACCTAACCTACCCTGTACTGTCGTTTTTCTGCATCAGTAGTGGTATTTTGAGCGATTTGAAGTGGGGCACAGGGGGGTACAGGGATATCAGGGTACCCCCCTCCTTCCTGAGATGACCTGCGGCTTTCTAATACAACTTAGAAGACTGGAAGACAAAAAACGTCACCAGTCAGCCACCCCATTCCTTAGTGGTACATATCCTCCTAAAAAGAATCCTGGATCCGCCCCTATGATTATACGAAGTATACTATAGAGACATAGTAAAGAAAGTATGCTAAAGCATACTATTAAAACGCAGTTTGTTTTTCGTGTATGCTAATATTCTCCTCTGTCAATAGACCAATTTCGATATATTAAAATTCACTTCTAAACAAACGACATCATCTCGAGGCTCTGGGGAATAAATATAAGATTTGTATGAGTTTATTCCCCAGAGTCTCGAGATGATGCCTTTTGTTTTGGACTGAATTTGGAGTGTTTTTGAAGCCATTAAAGGGGCAATGTCACGCAAAATGATGTCATTTGGCCTAAAAAGTAGAATGAAACACAATTGCATTAACCACTTTAAACTGTTGAACAACATAATAGAAATACAGCAGAAGGAAAGGGAAGCATAGACCCTTTGCATAAATGGCGCCCAAATTTGAATAACAATACTTGATACATTCTTAGCCTCGTGTTTATGTTTCAAGACAAAGGATTTTTCTCATGAATGTGAGGCTAAGGATGTATCAAGTATTGTTATTCAAATTTGGGCGCCATTTATGTAAAGGGTCTATGGATGGACACAAATGGACAAGATTGAAAAAGGTAGGTCCGGGCCGTTTTTTAAATGTATGGAAAATCGCCTGGATAAAAGTCGTTTTTGCTCAGAATCACCTTGTTTGTGAAGTAATGATATATCATTTCATATATCATTTTGTTGATTAATGATGATTTTATCAGTAAAGGAATTCCATATTACCATTTTCAAAATCGTGATTAACTACAGATCTCCTCGAAACACCCTAAAACAACGTGACATAGCCCCTTGAGGTCATGTTTTTTCGGGTCTTAATGTTCCTAACACATATAAATAAATACTAAGAATCCGATACCAACAAGGGGGGATCCAGAAATTCTAGAAAGCCGGGGGGCCGAAGAAATTGAGGCGAGAGAGCGCCCCATTTCTCTCCACATGCCCTCTATCCGAAAAATTATTTGTGTCCAGTACACAATGCACATTGTACCACTTGAAAAAGCACTTGAAAAGCACAAAGGTTTGTATCAAAACAGGGTCACCGGCAGCCTCGCTTTCATTCTTAGGCAAGGTAACTTAGCTGAAGTAATTGACTTAAGGCCGCAATGCCGTGTAACGATTAGCCTGCAAGCAGGCTCCACGAGGGACTAGGGTCGAAGGTAGAAGAGCCTGCCCACATGGCTCTGAATTTTGAATGTCGTGTCCACATTTGGGACGCAAAATACTGATTGGCTGAAATCAAATTACTTGGTGACGTCACCCATGACAAGCTCTGATAACAAGAAAGCCACTTCGCTTCGCAGAGATGAGGTTGCGAGCAGTCCCTTCATCAATCAGTCGAGCGGCCTGCTGTTTCTGTTAAACAAATTTAATGACCAAGGGAGGTAACACTCAACTAATCATGCCAGGAGGAGGATGGTATTGGCCATTCCATAGTTTCTTTCTTCATGGCGCTGTCATGATCAGTTAAGGGTTGGCCTTTGGCCACTTGTCGCAATAGCCCTTATGCGTGATAACGAATGACTAACTGACTTCACCACCAAGCCTCGAATTCGAAAATCAAACGTGTACATATAATTTTAGGCCCGATTCACAAGGTACCGGACGAATGTTCTACCGGTTGAAAATGCGTGCAATTAGGGTTTAAGTTCACGCGGAAGCATGCTAAACGTACGAAAATTTAGACGCCTCATCGTTTAAAAATTTGAACGCCCAAATCGGGGACTAATTTTTAGTCGGTACAGTCGAGAATTTAACTGGAGCGCTGTGAACATCGAGTGCACGGCAAAGGCGTGGTTGCATGGATGCGTGGTAACTCAGCTACCATCGTCACCCTTTCTCTTTCTTGACGCCATTTTGGATTTCGTAAGGTAGCACTCTGTGGATGGACAGATAGTAAGAACCACTGACAAAGGTTAAACTTTAATCCGGTTAGTCACTTCCCTGTGAACAGAGTGAAAATATAGCACTGTTCCGTGCGAACAAAATGGCCGGTCAAATTTTTCAACCGGAGAAAATTCGTCCGGTACGAGTGAATCGGGCCTTAGCTTGAGCTGACTCTCAAAGGAACAAACTTGTAAAGAAAACCCACTTACGAACAGTATTAAGTGTAAAGATGATGTGAAAAATTTTGTGCAAACGAGGCTTGGTGGTGAGCACATACCGTCATCATACATAAGGCCTATTGTTTGTGACGTGGCCTTTGCGCAATCCGACCCTCAATAGTTCTTTCTAGAATGACTAGCGACACATATGAGATAGGTGAAGTGTCAATTAGGCTCATTGTGGTTTAGCTACCCTACACTGACGAGGGCTAACAATCCCGAAACAGTTCTCTGCGTATGCTATCTAGTTTGAGCGCTGATCATTTTGAACAGAATGCCTTCGAAACGTTGTTTGATCCGTGCTAACAGTGGTGTGTTTATGCTTGTCACTGTTTGTGTTGATCCAACGTAATGCATAGAACGTTACACGGCATTGCAGCCGTTAGCATTAAATGTTTATGATAGCTACAAATGTAAAATGGTGTATTGACTTCCGCCGACAGGTTATCGAAACGTAATTCAATGTCATCCTAAGCAGTCTTTCTCAGGACTACACTGACCCGGACATCTTACTTCATCACTTAATTATATGTCTAGACTGTTAATGTCTAAACATGTTCTTCTTTTTCTGAAAAACAAAGAATGTATGGAGGAAGTGCCTGGTAACTGCGTAGAGAAGTTGAAATGCACTCAAATCCATGCTACTAAATTGACGACCTCGATCACGAGGACGCCCACGGCCAAGTAGAAGCCGGCGTCCAAATGGACGCCCTCGTCCAAGCGGACGACTGCGTCCAAGCAGACGCCCGCGTCCTCGTCTGACGATTCTGCAAATTTCTAGCTTCTAAACAAAATGTGGTGCTGCGTCGGTGGGGGAGTGAAATTTTATCAAACGTGTTGATAAAGGTCGAATTACCACCGTGAATGATTTGGAAAGCTGACGTTTTCCTGCGTTTTTGAGCGTTAGCCATTTGTCAGAGCGAATCGAATGCTCGAAACCTTTATTAACACCTTTGATAAAACCAAATTTTCCTGTGACGATTCTGCAGCAGTGAGCCGTATTGGGAATTTTCATGAGAAAGGCGAAGATATGGGAAGCATTAAATGTGCATGAAAATCAGCTGTTAGCTTAGGGATTCATCATTGAAAATATTAAGAGCATTAAAAAACATCATCTTATTATTGTCATCACGATAAGCTTACGGAAGAATTTGACAATTAGCGGGGAAATTTTGCAAAAACGTTTTGCCACTAAACCGGTCGAGCCCCGTTCAATCCTGAGTTTTTTTCAGGTTTTCTTCACAACTCCTAGCTGAGACGATTTTCAACTCATGTAAATTAAAACCTCATTTTCCAGTCACTGCTTTGAAAAAAACAACAGCAACGCGCTTTCGGAAAAAAGAATATAAACAACTCTTCGAAGACACATTCACATTCATTACAAGGCAAAAACAAGGAAAACCGTGAAGAAACCAAATATTTGCGCAGGGCTGGCGCATTTTTGAGAGCAATTAGACTTAACTCCCACCAATGTGGTCCGGGTTCGATTCCAGGCGTCATGTGTGGGGTGAGTTTGTTGGTTTTCTACTCTGCTCCGAGAGGTTTTTGGTCAGGTTCTCGGAAAATAAAAAGGAGTCGGGAGTCGAACGTTAACTATACAATGAGTTTTCTCACTTTTTTTTTCATCCGAAAAAGTGTCTAGAGGCTTTCAAAAAATGCCTTCAAGAGGCAGGTGAGGAAAGGAGAAAGAGAGCCTTAAATGAGCACTGAAACACATGAGGTGGGTACTACTCCCGCGGCCACGTAGACAGCTGCTGAGATTGTTCAGAAACCGGAGGAAATAATGTTGGAAAACGAATTTGTTCGATAGTTTTTTTCAAAGAGTGTTTGTCTCAGGAAAATTAATTTTAGAATCGCTTATTTCCTGGGCTCCGCTATCTTAAACAACTGTGACGTGTTAGGGTTGCCCTATTTTTTTCACACAAATAGCCTTCATATAACAGTAGGCCAACCCGTCACAATTATTCAAGATGGCGGCACCCAGAAAGCACATTATTTGCTTTGTTTCTAGTGCAACTGGGACAGATCTTTATATTTCTATATACTCCCTGATTAAATAGTACTATAGATCTCTAATCCGCTCCTTCTAATCGTCCACTTGCATTTGTACATCACACCATAATGCCTACCTCTGTTTCCAGGGATTGTTTAAGAGCCACCCATGTAACAAAAAGAAGACAAGATGTCTTTTATTGTTTGAAAGTCTCAGATGGATCCACGATACAGACTATTTAAACAAAACTCTGATGGGATATAAAATTAAGTAATTTCAAGATCTTTATACAATGAGCCGGGAACTCATAGATATTACAGAACAACCGGAATCCCTGCATTGCGTAATCACTGCCTCGCATTTAGTTGCTTTAAGGTTCATATCCTCCATCCTTTTTCATGTTTAATTTATGCCTTTTTCAACATTAACAGAGACACTGTGCTTTGATCCGCTATGACGCACAATATTGGCAGGAAAGCTATTCTATAAACGGTCTACGAAAATTGGCTGTAGAATGCTTGCTCTCTTTGTTCAATTCAATTCCATTCGTGTCGAAAAGAACAGACTTCTTCACAATTTCGATCTTATAATCTAACTGCTTCGCGTTCGTCTTTGGAGTATTTCAGTCCTGGGTTATTCAACTGGTTCTCGCAAGAGACATTGATAGAGATGTAAACTTTTCTTCATCTAAAGTCTTGTCCGGCTTCTCATTGCGAGGCTCTTTCCGTGCCAAGAATACGTAATTATGCAAATCCATGAATAAGAGAGACGAAAAGTACCCAGAAGGGTTCACATCACTTCATAATTAAGTATGAGCAGAAACCCACTGGGATTGAAACGTGTAACGGCCCCTTGTGTGCTGGGAAACAAGCTTCTGAATATTCAATTTACTAAGTACCATATTTGGAACAACAAGAGCGAGGGGTTTCCAAATATGGTACTTAGCACTGAAACATTCAACCAATCAGTTTGCACTGAATATTCGGAAGCTGTGAACGCGCGTTACACGTTTCAACTCTTATGGGTTTCTGGTATGAGTAATACATAATTAATAACAGGTCAGCAATATATTAGCAATATAAATTAGTCATGACGCTTGAACAAGGGCTTGGGCACGAGCCTCGATTTTAAGACCGGCCTCGGAATACCATATCGTTTCATTTGAAGTTTGACCATCCTTTTCTTTGCCATATCATACGATCCTGTAAATCAAAGTGGAGATGTTTCCATTACAAATTTGAATATTTGAACGTTATCAGTGTTCCAACAATTGTGGGGTAGATCATAGTGTCGATGACGTCAATTATATGATATTAAATTGCCTCAATATTTGGATAACAAAAAGACTGTCCATAAACAGAAATCTCTTCTGCAATCCTTCTCAGATCTCCGCAGCCGAGCGCAAGGGCTTAACTAGCTGAAATTCAAGTATGATTGAATAAAAGACATTCAAATCAAATATTGGTTATTTTGTAAGAGAGTTAAACTTGAGTCGGTGCCGGAGAAAAACCTCTCCGGCGGAATGAAAAGAAGAGAACAAACAAACTCAAATCACACAGGACGCCATATCTGAAAATCGAATCCGGGGCACATTCGTGGGAACCGAGTGCTTTCATCACCAACCGCGCTCCTCATCGGAGCTCGAGAACCGAAATTCTTGATCTCTACATGACTAATCCCAAACTTAACTCGTTCCCAAAAGTATCATCTGAAATTGTGCTTTTCCGTGAATATCTCCTGACAGAGGAAAATTAGGGAGACAGAGAGGGAGTCTTGGGATGTCACGAAAACGGAAGTCTGCTTCCCGAGACGTCCGTAAGGTCAAAAGAATTCCAAATAGCGTTCCGAGTGGAAGTACGGTTTGGTAACGAAAACAAGTTTCAGAAGCAAGGAAATGACCATATCTTGCCCCAAACCTGAAGTGGGAGAGGTTTCAATGTAATGGCTTTATTGGATATAGAATACGACTCCGAAAGCCATACTAAACACCCAACAGCCGCCATTAAACGTTACCAGATACTCTTGCATGACGTCGTGCTTAATAGTCGCGGACGTCCGGGGAAACATATTTCCGATCTAAAAATAACTTTTGTGAAATTCACATATCCCGGCCAACGCCCCCACACTCATTCTCTCTCCTTCATTTTCTCTTGATCCTGATGATGAAGGAAACTGTTTAACAGCCGCCTTAAATAAAGCTGGACTTCTGGAATGAAGTAGTTATTTTTTCTAGGTAAGGCATGAACTAACAACTGAACGAGATCTGTGTTATCGGCGATTAGTATCACCCAACTAGTGGACTAATGCAAATGCTGCATTTTAATTGGCTACGCTACGAGAGGACTATTAGTAATAGTCCTCGAGTAGCGAAAAGCGTGACACTTTCTTTCGTTTTATTCCCAAATAAACATTTCTTCAACTTGCATTCGCTAACACTACTATTGCCTTTTCTGTCCGACTTGTTTGGTGATACTAAAACAATTAGACCCTTCGCGGTAAAGGGCCACGGGTCAATAGCCCATTCGGCTTCCTTCGCCTCAAGGGCTATTGACCCGTAGCCCTTAAGGTCGAAGGGTCTAATTGTTAAAGGCTGTTCAAAGATCAAGCGGTTTGCAAAATGTTCCCTAGGACGACATTGTCTTTAAAAATATTAGCGTAGTATTGTTTCTGCCTTTCATTAGCACATCGTAACAGAGGATACCTTAAGCCAGATTTTACCATTGAACCTAACGAGATATCACGATCTTGCAGAGCTTCTAATGGCCAACAAAATTAATGTTGCGCCTGGAACATAAATCATCATGCTAATTACCGTCCATGGTCATTTGTTGTCCTTGATTATTGAAGGTGGGCCCTGGATTCATCTCCGGTGAAAGAGGTATCTGTTGCGATGGCAGCTGTGGAGTGCTATTAGGGGGCATCATTAGCTGAGGATCATCATGTTGCTGAGCTCCCATAGGAGGAGGGCCTTGATTGTACCCTGCTGAATCCTGTTGAGGTAAGTATGGGGTCTGCGGAAGAGGTGCCTAGAAAAGATGATATGAACGTTGGTATTGAAACGTAGGTATATAAAGTGATAAATAGAGACAGGCACGGCAATCGTTCGAGCAAGAAAGGTGCTCTCATGAAGGGGATTCTGAAGCATGCTCCTTTCTTTTTGTTAAGACTTTTAAGTTTTCTCTTATTTCTGGTAATATCGGTTGTATGAAGCCGACGATGCTGTGCGCGTAGCCATATCACTGCGACATTGAAGTCTTTGACAATAATTTATCATTGTTTTTGCCTCATCAGCACGGCATTGACGTCCAGGGTCGTTCTCAGACCTCTTTACTGCTCATGCGGGTAAAAGTTGGCCGGGGACCCTACAGCAGTCCTCCCCCTTACTCAAAGGACGGCGCCTACTATTGTCATTACGCATACGTTCTGCGCATCTCGAGATACTCGGGTGCTTACTAACTCAGGGATATTTTTGGGGGTTAAAACTATGCGAAAAAAGCAGACCTTAGCAAGTGCTCTTCGTATAATAAAGCTCAAACAACAAAACCTCTTGGGATAAACAAACGTGACGGATAATTTAACGATCTCGTTAGTATATAGTGTTTCAACAGCATTTTATTCTTTTGACATTTTGGTTTGTTTATCCAGTAGCTATATCACGTTACGTTATCATTTGGTATCTGTAAATTGGTTAGATCTATAAATAAACCTGATGAAGGCTGGTACTGACTAGCCGAAAATATCGTTTAAAATGACATTTTCGCGTTGTTTTATCATTTGTGCAATAGTCTGCTAGAGAACATTAAGCTTCAATTTGGAAAAGAACGCCATACATTGCTTTGTATTCAAACATTGTTGATTAATTATCTTTGAAAAAATGCAGGGTTACCCCCAATTTTCTTTTTGAAATTTAATAACAACTGTTAAGATCTGCTTTGCCGCAAATTCATAAACCGCGCAAATATACCTTGAATTAGTAGGCACAGTCCGTAACTGAACCGTTACGTGAGGAGAACCTCCTGACAACGGGTCATATCGAAGACGCCCACTGTCTTCAATGTCTTTATTAGGTTACTTTGCTTTGACAATAACCAGCAACTGATCAAAACAAGTAGCACTAACCGGAAAAGCAGGTGGAGCAAATCCAGGCACAGGTTGTGGTGGAGGCACCATTCCTTGTGGACCATAGCTGAGTGGTTGTTGAAAAGGAAATTGTCCAGCTGCCTGTCCAAACACTGCTGCCTGTGGCTTAGGTGCTGTTAGTGGTGGTGGAACGAAAGGAGGTTTTCCTGGCTGATTGCGACCCATGGGCGGAAGGTGCGGAACGAACTTCTTTTCTGGCTTGAGGCGGCCGAGAAGCTTTGCTTTGGCTGAATTAGCACCCAGCATTGCCGGGTTTGTTGGGAATCCCTGGGGACCGTAGGTAAGTGGTGCGGGTGGAAAACCTTGGAACGCATTTTGAGGTGGATATCCTGTATAGGCTGTTGGTGGATTATATGAGAGAGGCATAGGTGGAGCTGGGGGAGGGGGTGGGGGAACCAATCCACAAGCAGTCGCGCCAACACACCCTAACAAATCAAAAGTTACAATCAACACTAGAAATCAAATGAAAGGAAACAGTAAAAAAAAACTGTCCTTCTCATAAAAGGTATTTGGTCAATCCCATTCGTTGGTTATGTAACGTTGCTATGGTGATTGATTTAAGAATTGCGCACATTCCCCTTGGGGACTTTTGTTGAGCATGTGTCTTTTTTTTTTTTTCTGACAAAGGTCTATTTAATTTAACTAATTGAACAAGACGTTGTGGCAGGTACAGTAGACCATATTCGCATTCTCAGTATTGGACTGGAACTAGCTCGCAATGGAGGCTAATGCAGGAGAATATACTACGAAGTATTTGCATTTGAAAAGATTCCACCGCATTAGCCTCCATTGCAAGCTAGTTCCAGTCCAATACTGAGAATACAAATATGGTCTATTCAAATCACGGATGATGATCAAATTACAAGGGTTAAAATAGAGTATAGAGGAGAGGGCATTGTTACTTAATGCTCCAATTACCAAAAAAACGTACTCGAAATTGAGAAATATTGCCCAAAAGCTGCTAAAATTTTTGAAACATTTTCTAGATTTTCATAATATGCCTATTTTGTACCAAAGATCGAGCTGGACTTCCGTTATTTAGAAACGATCACAGAAGTAAAACACCACTGCTTGCAATGTAAATTTTGGAGACTGATATTGTTTCAAATTGCTTTACATCAAAAGCAACACGACTCAGGCTTACCATTAGCATTCAATTCCTTTGTTCTCGAAAACAAATTTTTGCTCTAAACAGTTGCCCAAAATGCAAAAACAGTGCTCAGATTTTGCTCAAAAAAGAGTGCTCCAAATGTAAATTGTGCTTCAAAATCAAGAAAGTACCCAACACGATTGGGACCAGTTAAAATCCATTCTTATGCAAGCGATTTGCGGTTGATTTCTTTGACTGAAGCATGGCTGCTAGCACCGTGTGACTATTTCACTTTGTTATCATTTCTTCCTGAGTTCCATCTGCACCGGTAACAGGTCCAAACAAATATATCTGTCAAACTACACTCACCTATGGGAGCGCCCTTTTTACGGTCAAGAATACCTGCAAGAAATCGTCGATTAACAATATAAATTGAGAGAGCATTACATTTTTCCATTTTGGAATAATCGCGTTCCTTTTAACTTGGGCCAATTTCCTTATCAATAGAGGTTTTGCGCGGCAGCCATGTTGCATGGCAGGAACAATGAAAATGTTTTGCATTACAAAGAACATTTGTTTCCATACGAAAAAGAATCCATTGCTCCTGCCATGTAACATGGCTGCCGTGCAAAACCTCTACATAAACGCAGCATAGCAATCTGTTTATTTGCTATTGACAGCGGGATCAAAGTAAAGAAGAGAGTACAGTGTATTTGGAACTAGGGGTAAACCCTTCTTTGTGCGTTTTGTGTACACCATGTAGAATCAGTCCAGACTTTCGTGGCCAGGTGCTGGTTCCTGAGCTTCCTGTGTGAAACTAATTCTTTTTGGCGAAAAACTAGTCCTTTTGCAGATCCTCCTAACCCCGCTGGTTTGTATCCTTCACAACTGCAGCATAAACCGGAAAAGGAACCAAAAGAATACTTTAAATAGATGAGGAGTTGCAGTATGGTGGCCAGGGTGGGGTGACCTTAACGTAAATCTTTGTGGGGTTGGGTAGGGACGAGAAGTGTCTATGTGCTCATCTCTAGATCTCGTACCTCCTCTCCCGTTTCTAATTAACAACTAGATTATGAGCTCGAGATTTCTATGAGGTGATGTTTGACTGGGCCGAAGGCCGAATCAACTATCACATCATAGAAATCGAGAGCGAATAATCTAGTTGTTTTAGTGGAATTATTACTAAAATTTACTTCAAATAACGGTTTTCAATTATTTCTTGCGCGCGAGCGCATCAGCTTTTTCAATAATTTCAACTTTTTTGAAAGTCAAGAAACCGTAAATGTCCTTCGTTTAGACTTCTCAGAAATTTAATTACCCATTTGCATCCAAATGTTCCTCCAAAACTTTGGAAAAACGAAAGAAACGTTATTTCGAAGACGACCTCCAGCCACTGCACGCTAATGGCTGATAGTGTTCAATGGCTCAGCCAATCAGATTACAGTATTGGCATTAGTATACTAGTAGAATTCTACTAAAGGCCAATATGACATTGCAATAACTTATATGGAAGAATATGGGTTCCGCCAAATTATCGTCAATCAGATTGGGCCTGACGACCACAACGTCCCTGGTTGTTCTGCAACCAAGTACCTGTACCAGAGATTGCTCGTGCTTAAAGCAAAGTAATGGAACGTGCGAGGAACACAATGAGGCCACATTTTTTTCACTATACAAACCTAGCAGTAGCTGTCATAAAAATAGGTCATATCGAAAACTGATAGGCCGCATGCCATCGCAAATCGAAACTTCTGGGTCATTGACTTCTGCCATTGTGTACTGATGAAAGTAGGACGGCAACATCTTACTTTTTATAAACGCTTTATAAAAAGTGTTTTCAATTGAGTGTGGAAAGTAATTAGCGAATTGCTTTGGTTTTGCATTACTTCACTCAGTTATTGGTTCAAAGTTCTCGTGCCACTTTTTCAACCAATCAGAAGTGAAACCAAAACCAATCGTGGCTCGTGCGTGCACATTTTCCCCCGCTTTTTGTCGGCTACGTGTAATTACTTCGAGTTTTGATTGGTTTACTGGATGGTCACCGTCCTTTTTGATTGGCCAAAGTAATTACTTTGGTTTTGGTTTTACGAGACTCGATTGAAACTCGCTCTATGAGGATAACACTAATGAAAACTTACTTGCTGGAATATCGTACCGGTTGGGGATAAAATTACGGTTCTCTCCTGGTAGCACCTCGCTTCTTGTTCCTGGAGGGACGGGTGGGTAGTTTCTCCCTTGACAAAAATAATAATTACAAAAGAAGAGTCTTGCTAACTTAACCCTTTGACTCCCAGGAGTGATAATCATGTAAATTCTCCACACAATTTCAATGAAATTGAGAATGAAGATATTTATCAGCTTAAGAGGTGTGATCTTGATATAACATTAAATTCTCATGACTACCCAACAAAGAAATGTATGGTTCAAGTTAAGAGAAAGAACGTTCGGTCTTGGGAATGAAAAGATTAAAGCTCTTTTTAGTCTGGTGCCGGTCCAAAGGGAGAGGCATTTTACAAATTCAATAAAGTATGAAAGGAAAGTATTGTCACGGAGACTCCCTCCGAAAATTAAAAGAGGACCAACAGAATTGGGAAGCGACCACGCTCGCAAATGGCACGGATGGTTTCCCGCAGAGTCTTACCCAATTACAATTAAAGTTTAAACCAATTGGTCGCCGCATGTTACCGCGCTCAGCAAACCCTGAGTGTATCATCAGCAATTTGTTTTCGGAACAGTTCGATTGGCCGTAGTGTTTTCAACAATTTTCTGTCCAAAATCGTTTTATAACATAGCAAAGAAGAAAATTAAATTCGTGGCCAGGTAAGTTACCTCTAGAAGCGTAGAGTCGGTTAGGGACAAAGTTGTAATTTTGACCAGGTACTTGAAGTGGACGTCGGAGCTGGTATTTTCCTGGGAAGTCTTTAATTAAAAAAATCCAAGGGTTACAGCACTATAATGGTAATTATAGGAGAAATTGACTGAAGGCCCTGGGGAATGTTCCGCCAGGAGATCACCCCTTAGGCTAAAAGTAACTCGAGCCTGAAGAGTAACATGCCCGTAGGGAATTAATCGTGCGCGGGACTTTATGTCATTAATTATTTTCAACTGCAAGTTTCCTCATATGAAAGGGGCATTATTTTGAAGAATGAGGAGCAACAATTTTTTTTTAATAAAAAGGCCGAGCACAGGTAAAAGTCTTAACTCAAGGAAAGGTTGAGTTTCTATTTAGCAAGAGCCTTTGGGCCTTGAAATATTATATCCTATACTTGCACAATTCCTTCAGGATCACAGAATATGGTATTAATTGGAAGAGTCTTATTAGAAAGTACTTCAAAATGATAACCTTACGACGAAGTAAAACTGTTACCACTGAGCCCTTGCAGACATGGTTTGTTGAGCCATTAAGTGCATAGACCAGACATAAATAAATCACATTAAGATCTTCCACGTACCTGCCCAGACCACAACAACTAGGAACAAACCAACCGCGATCTCTAAC
>NC_090872.1:8461526-8509026 GCF_036669935.1 Montipora foliosa
CGAAGAAAGCAAGGCACTTTAATGCAACTGCTAATTGGCCCTCCCCTGCCCCACCAAAGGCATAACAAGAACACCAATTGTACCAAGAGTGAATTAGATAAGAGTGTTGTTATGGCATGGGTGGGCTCCCCAGCGCAGTCACAAATGAGGCTATTTTTAGAATACCCTTTCCCGCGAAAATCAGTTGTCATGTCCCGGAAAAAAACACGGCATAGGCAGTCACGCGTGATATGGTTTCTTCTGGTTGGTTAACATTGGCGGCCCTTTGTTTGTTTCGCGCGCAAAGTGTATCTAAAAATAAATGCACTTGTGACTGTGCTGGGGCACGGGCACAAAGTGATAGATCAACACTCTTATCTAATTCACTCTTGATTGTACAGATTAATGAAGCGATGAAGCGCTTTAACTAAGAGCGCGAATAAAACAAATACGGCAAAAAATAAAATTAAAACGATCAACACAGACACTATACGAAAAGAAAAAGAAACACGGAAAAATGATAACGTAACTGTCTGCAACAGTAATTTTTCTGGCATGTGGGCCCCCCATGCCGGAACTCCAAACTTCTCACGCCCATCTTTCTTTCTTTTATATCTTTGTACCATTGATGTCCCACGAAGAAGTGCATACCAGAAGTGTGGGTCACACTTAAGATGATTTCCGACTAAACAGTGCAAGAGTCTGTGTAAGTATGATAAGAATTCGAGGAGACAGTAAAATGATATTGTTGATAATGACCTTCCAAAAGTTTCATTTCAGATGATAAAGACGGTCTCCGTGTTCGTTTCCGTGGGACAGCGCTTACCAAAGATATTTGTTTTGTGGAGGTCGTGATATTACTGATGCAAGGTCTTGCTTTATTCCGTGGGATGCTTGTGGAACGCAAGCACCCCCACGGTTAAAAACTGGTCGCGTATCTTTTTCTTCATAGTCAGATATGGCAACTGCTTCTCACTAAAGTTAAGCCCTGTTGGCTAGGGTTGATACTTGAATGGGTACATGAGATCCCGTGTTGTTGACTTTTTTCCTTGTTTTTTCAATTTGATTTCATTTTTTCGTAGTAACAAATTACTTTTTTTTTTAAAATTCCATATCCCTTGGAAAGCGACATGAAAAGACGTTTACCAGACCAGACCCGCTGTTGTGAACTCAAGCCTCCTCGCAAAGATGTTGTTGCGCCATCACGGCGGTTTTGTTACGAAACTGGTTTTTGCATCACAATTATAACCATTTTCGCGATTTCCAAGATGGTACCCACCTTTTTGGAGTGCAGACTTGACGCAAAGAAACTAAACTCTGCTTTCTTTCGGCTCATTCACGGAGCGCATGAGGCATTAATTTGATGGAACAGATGTAAATGGAAGTTGGAGGGCGCGAACTTCACATTTCACCTTTAGAAAGATTCACGGATTCGATGGATTCCAGGTACAAATGTGCATTGTACTTATGAAAGTTGCTTCAAATTTGGTGTTTAGACGAAGTGTTTGCTGACCGGTTGAACTCTTCGTTTGATTTATGGCTTTTTTCTTCCTACGGGTCCCGATGAAAAATATCTGTGAGATACGACATACATTAATCCCACTCAGTGGACGCTTTACTAAAAAAAATAGCTGTGAGATTTCCGAGCTTAAATTCCTACTCAGCCGGCGATGAAGGAGAGCAATGGTTAGCGCAACTAGAGAATAATCAAGGTGAAATCTCGAGGCGATGGGAGCTTTTGAAGCGAATTTATGGTTGTGCTTCGGCCCGATTCCACGCGAAACAAACACAGACCACGTGGTCCCGCAGGATACGGGAACCTTACAAAAACGTGTCGATTTACGACTACAAATAAGAAAAAGATACCAGACTAGAATTTCTACGCGGTCCGCCTTACAGGCATCCCGCGTAATCACTAATTCCAAGCCTTTTAGCTTTGATAAAAAGCCTTTTATAAGCCATCAAAAACAGATAAGTTCTTGGGTGTCGAAGGTGCTAATGGTCCAATACATTCTACGTAAAATCTCGAATTTCCAAAGCATCATTGCTCAGAGATTATCTGGTATATCGGGTTCAAATTTTCAAAGATAGCTCAGTGTGCAATGCACTGTCAATATTCACCTTGCAAACGGAACCCGCGCCCGCAGTGCGCGCGGCAGTCAGAACTGTGCTATCCTGTCAATCATTTGCCCTTTCACTGGAAACGGTGCATTTCTGCGCGTAAATGACGTTGTTGTCGATCTACACTATCGAAAGGACGCCACCAAAGTCTTTTTTCGCAAAGTTAACACAAAGAGGATATTGCATGGCCGCGCGGAGATACGAAATTTCTCTTCGAGTGTTGAAAAATAATTCACTCGTTCGCTGCGCTCACTCGACACGAGAAGAGAAACTTAGTATCTCCAAGCTGCCATGTAATACCCTATTTATTATATAAACACCAATGAAATACGTAATCATTTTACGAAAGGCGCGATTTTCATATGTAACCATAGCAACAGTGATCTTATCACGTGTGCAGATTATGTGCTTATTGACTGAGTGGGAGGGCCGGACGGAGGTCACGGCGTATCCGTGCGCCAAGACCGAGGGCCAAATATTTTCCTGTCCGGCCCGACCTAAACTCAGTCGATAAGCATTTTGTCATATGGGCTCTTTACACTATAATTCATGAGTTCGGACAAAATAAGTAAAAAAAATTTACACAGACAATTTATCTAATATGTTGTTGTTCGCATTTGCTTTTCTGGCTGTAAATATCTTGGATGTTTAAAAGCGACGAAATCCCCAAAAATTGCATCGCACGGAGCAGTACGTGTTCCTAGCAGGGCCGTACGGCTTTTTCTGGCCCTGCTCGTGCTAATGCGTACGGCCCTCATACGGGGATTTTCCCAATAGTTTTACAACGAAAGCGCGCGCGGCGCCGTACGGGCCATATGATAAATCACGTTTTCGCGCGAAAGCTCACTTGGTATTTCATTGGTGTTTATATAATAAAAATAAATACATTATCAGTACAATTTTGACGTCTTCTTACGCTTAATTCGAAAATACTAGATTGACTTCGTCTACAAATAGTTAGAAAAAGCACAAATAACAGCCAAAGCTCAACAGCTCCGGCAACCCAGTTTTCGCGCCAAAGTTTGTTGACAAAAAAGTTGTCGCAAAATCTTTCAAATGGTTTTCTGGTCCTTTAACTGCGAACCTTTTGACTCGACGTCGGATAGCACAGTTTTTCCCCCTCGCTGAATTCTGATTGGTCAATTTAAATTTCAGTAGCTCTCACCGTATGCACGGCAGTGCGCTATTCTCGGCTGACTGACAGGAAAACGATAGCCTTATGCTAATGAGGCAATAGATCGGTTTTCAATTGATTGTTGAAAGCAATTAGCGAATTGCTTCGGTTTATGATTACTTCACTCAGTGATTGGTTCAACGTTCTCGCGCCACTTTTTCAACCAATCAGAAGTGAAACCAAAACCAATCGTGGCGCGCGCGTGCACATTTTCCCGCGCTTTGTGTCGGCTACACGTAATTACTTCGATTTTTGATTGGTTTACTGGATTGTCTCAGGTACCGTTTTATTCTAAGGTCCTGGCAGACTATGTGTCTAATTGCAACAACCAAGCGATAGTTCTTTCTCGCTATACACTATGCGCCTAAACTTAACAACTTGTTGAACGCTTAGGTAAGACTTGAATTTCACATATCTTGAATGTAAGAGGTGATTTTGTCACAGCACTTATCTCCGGTTTCCGTAGCATGAAGCAACTAGGAGTATTTCTACTCCCCTCTGGATGGGATGCTAGTCCATCGCAGGGTTACCCCCAGCATTTTCGCCGGTACCCATTTATACACCTGGGTGGAGAGAGGCATCGTGAGAGTAAAGTGTCTTGCCCAAGAACACAACACAATGTCCTCGGCCAGGACCCGAACCTGGACCACTCAATCCGGAGTCGAGCAATCTAACCATGAGGCCACCGCAGCTCCCTTTGTCAGAGGTAAATATGACAATCTAACTCAGTAGCGCGCAAACAAACTTGAAGAATATTTCAGTGGAATTTCTATCTAAAAACATTGTAAGTTAATTGTCGTGGAAGAGTAAAATTATTATTACTGAAATTAAATTTAGTCACATATCAAGAGATAAATAAACCAACTGATAAATTATATCATTCGTTCCAGCAATGTAATTGCTCTCTGGATCAGACTTCATCCAAGACGAACAAAAGTCTGGCTTCACACCACTGAGCTTCTTCTGTCAAATTATGTCTCTTAAAAAACTCCAACAGCTGTGCATTGGGAGGGAAAAAGAAAAAAATTAAACGCTGAACATTGCGTTTCTTTCTGAGCCTATTTTGTAATTTTTAATTTTAATTTTAATAGTCGTGGTTTTCTGGCGCAAGAGCAATATTTCACCTTTAATTCACTTTTTGGCAAAGATCGATTTTCAAAATCATTTAAAAGTACTGTTTAGTAAACAAGCAGGAATGTTTTATCGGGTTTTAAACCAGGAGACGAAGCTGAGTGGTTTTAGTCCCAATAAAACTTGACACGAACTGCAAGTTCATTGAACGGATTCAAAAACATTCTACAAAAAGCTGTCTCTCTCTGGAATCCGGACAGCGGTTCAAATAGACCAGTTGCGTATTAGCCTCCATTTCATGCTAGATCCAGTCTAACCGTGAGAATACGAAACTGGAGAACATTAGCATGCAAGAAAAACAAACTGTGTCTTACTAGTATGATTATTAGTATGGATCCACCCCAGGTAAACTAGCAATCGTGAGGGACATGGAAAGGGCATCCAAAAGAGATCTTTGAACCGGAAATCTACCTAGCACAGGCTTCATGAAGCCTCTTGTTATCGGGCTCACCTTTCTGTATCTATCAACAACATCAAAGCCACATAGGTGTTGCAGCTTGTGTAAGTCGACAGGACAAAGATAGATTGGCTGTGCTGAAAAAAGAAAGCAGAACATTCGCAAAATTTCAGATGTAAAAAAAGCGAAGTGACTCAGTGGCTCAAAAAGGCAGCTTCAGTGTCAATACTAGTCATGCGAAGTTTTACAAAGATAGATTGGCTGTGCTGAAATATATCTTAGGTCATACGAGAGTTCGTATGACCTAAGATGTAAGACACTTCAATCATACAAAGGGTGTCAGCTCAAATGTTAGCAGGTTCCCACCACAGAGTGTCTCAGCATTATATGTGGTGTGAATTTGCTGGTTCTCTTCTGTGCTCAGAGAGTTTTCTGCTTTCCCCAAAACCTATGTTTAAGTTTGATTCGATTTGCAGTTTTCCTTTCGCCCTTACGGGCTCAACATAAAACGTATGTCATGCTATGATTGGCTAATTTAGTGGACCGTATCAGTGCATCAGAAGGCTTCCTGACCCGACAAATGAAATGTAAATGTTCAGTTTAATACTACAACAAAATCGAAAAAAAAAAAAAAAAACGAAAGACGAAAGAGTCTTAGCTAAAAAGGACGTTGTTTAACTCTGAAACATTCTTGGTTGTAGTTTATTCAATGTAAACAAGAACTTTGACACAAGGTGATCACATGCACCTTTGTGATTGCCTAGCACGTGATCAATTTCTTTCTTTTGACCCCTTTATTCATAGAAGTCAGACAGAGACTGCAGAAACTTTAGTGTTTGGGGGGGGGGGGGTGGGGGGGGGGCAGTGTAGTCATCACCGGAATCCACATTTTCTCGTCTTCTTTATATTTCCACACATAGTCGTTTGGGGATGGTAGAACTGGATTGCATGGTGCCGACTTTGTCGTTACTTTACGCTAGAAGATGAAAATGGGTTTGTAAAAAAGACTGATGCAGAGCAGCCAGATTCGGCGGAAGCTGGAACAGCCACCATCTTAAAGCTCCTTGACTGTGTGTCCAGAGAGTGCATACAGATCTTAGTCTCCTCATTTGCCGAGGCATCAACGGCATGCACGAGGATCTTTGTGTCTACTTCTTCCTCGTCACTCTTCTTGACCCTTTGCACTCACAGCCGTATGCTACCACTACATCTGTTCCATTTCACTGGGCATGCTCGATGGCTTTCTCAGCAAAATACTCGGCAGGTCTTTCTTTGTTTTGACATCAGAAAGCGGCATCTTCATAGTGACCTTGGCGATGTGAATGGAAGAAGTAATTCGGTAATGTACTTGAACCTGCTCCCCTTGCTTCTTCATACGTGTTGCTTCCGATCAAAGATGAAGCGGATTTCATCACTATCACTATTAACATTTTTCACATATGCAACATTTAAATTGATCTGCAAGATGCGAACAGGTTTTATCCACTCCGGCTCGTCCAGATATTGCACTTCAGCCACAGCATCGATGACAGAAACCCGCATTCTTTCGCCCTGATCCTCCGGCAGGATCTTGGAAGGTGTTGTTTCTTTCGTTCGAGCTGTTCGGTAACTTCTCTAGGATAGGCATCAATGCACTCTCCGCAGAGCAGTGGAACATTTCGCCGTCCCCTGCAAACAGTGATCTTGGAACCACTGTAGACTCGTATGTTTCGACAGCTTCTCTGACTTCAATCTCAGGACGTCTCTAGCATACCACCAACATTCAAGCAAACAGGTTTTGGTCTTCTTGTAAATCTACTGTCTGGCCGTCGATAGAAAGCTTGATCTACTTTCCTAAGGTCTTTTATGTCTGAAGCTTCCTCTTCTTCTTCATTCGCTACCAAATACCCATCTTCCCAGACTGAATTCGATCTTTGACAAATTTGTCAAAGAGTTGGTTCGTGGCCAATGTCGTTTTGTCACATAAGACCATTCTTAACCTTCGCTGGTACTACAACCTTTGTAACAAGGATGTACAACTCGTCATTCTCCTGAATGAAAGGATTAGTAAAATTTTCAATAGTTTTCAGTAATGGTCTTATGTTTTTCTCTTCATTCACTGAAAAGATTGTGCCAGACATTTCTTTTGCTTATTCTGCCAGACGGGCCAGTTCAGGGGCTATGAGGAAGAACTTGGTGCGGGCGCGTGGATTTTTAAATCCAGGTTCTCACCAAGTTCTTCTCTCTCTCCCCTCATTGAGCAATTAATGTGCTCTAGGGCATTGTCTGCACCCAACGCACAAAATGGCATGTACGGGTTCTTGTTATAGACCTAGTTGCCTTTGAGAAACACTGCTGCGACTTTTGCATTTTAGCCACATAAAGAGGTATCATTCTTGCATAATTTAGTTGATCGTAATTTATGCAAAGAAGTGCTTTGTGAACAACTGCAGTGATGTGAAATGCAGATGCCAATCCACTGTTCGCACCGCTCTAATGAACATCATCATCTCGGACCGTAATCATGGGCACGTAGCCTAGGAACACCTGGAATTCTGGACTCTTGCTATATTCCCTCTGGAAGGTCTATATATAATCATTCTCCCAATCACATCCAGGGTCTTCATGCCTTGCATCAATCTCGCACTAGCTTCCTGTACTTCCTTCTTGGTGCCGTTTCACAAGCATTTCCAAGCTGCTTAGCATATTCCTTGATTTGGTTTACGATCAGTGGATCTTGCCGAGATAAAAATGCCCTCTGGTAGAGAATGAACAGAGCTCGCAGGGTCACCCCTTGAATTGCTGCTCCTCTGTTCACGTGCTTTCCCTCAAGGATCTGCTTTACTGTTGTTGGACTATTTAAACTTATTTATTTATTCTTACTTGTATTTTTTTAACAAATACAATTTCACAAAAACTCGACATGTCATAATTAAAAGTAAGATAACATATATAAAAGAAACAAGGCTATAATTCTCTACATTTTATCTGGATTCCATTACGTAAAGTGCTCGTCAGCAAGAATCCAAATATCTAAATTCTTTTGATGGGTTGCCTGTGTCTTTTTGCAGTAAATCCAAAAAATGGACGAAATGGTGGACACTAGTACTCTGAGATTATCTTACAGTATGATAAAATTTGTGCTTTAACATTGCTTTCAATGAACAGAGAGTTTAATTATGAGACTGGTGTGCTTTGAGAAAATTCTATTATCAAAATCGTCCACATAGAGCCTCACTTTGGTGTTGAAATGATCACGTGACCAACAAACCATACATTCACTTGTACTAAGAGGCATGCCTAATGTGTTGTGTTAGATTTTAGCTGTTTAGATGCAAATCATTTTACAAAATACCCCCTCAAACACATCCGAGCAGGTCGCAAACTTGGCAACAACACTTTTCTTGATATCTAAGGTCCCCAGAACATGGCTAGCTTATTGGCTTGCTTTCTCAACTAATTTCCCACGAAACCTAATTTTTGAACAAATTCTCCTGGACTATTTCCTTTGTATATGAGTTGGAGCCTTCCCATCTTGAACATCATAATCTAAGCTATCTGGGCCAGCTTTCACAACCCACACACAGGAAGAGTAATAACTGTGCACTGAGACATTAATTTAGATGCAAGGCTATTTTGATGAGCACCACAAATTGTCTCCTTGTTGAACATCACTCACATCTGGGAATACAGACAATTAACATCACAAAGTGTCCCCTAGGGGTGCAGGGATAGCGCAGTGGTCAGAGCACTCGCCTCCCACCAATGTGGCCTGGGTTCGATTCCCTGACTCGGCGTCATATGTGGGTTGAGTTTGTTGGTTCTCTACTCTGCACCGAGAGGCTTTCTTCAGGTACTCCAGTTTCCCCTCTCTTCAAAAACCTATGTTTGACTTGATTTGCATTAATTTGTTAGTTTCAGTTTACAGTGTCCCCAATTCGTGCCGCAGTGCTAGAATGATTAGACACTTAAATAAAGTTCCTTTCCTTTCCTTTTCCCTTGACTCCAGTTCTATGGTAATGATAAACATCTGCAGTGACTCTCAGTAGAAAATAACAATAAGCATTACACTTACCTCATTGCTAAAAACAGGTAGAAAATGCTTTAACTTAAAGGGAGACTTAAATTGTGTGTTCACACTTAACGTTGATTATGGCTATCATACTCCATTCAATTTTATTCAATTATGTTTTTGTTCACATCTGCAAAAACTCAAATACAATAGACAGGGTAACCTCGCAGTGAGTCAAAATGGACACCGTATCATGCAGCTGCCACGATTATCATCACCATGCTTGAGGCGAGAAGAGAACCAAGGATAGCTTCCAAGAAAAGCAAAAGACAAATCCAAATCTAGCAATTAGAAATTTTGTTCGCTCACACCATCACGTGTTCGCCATTCTGTTCAATTATGCACTGTAATTAATTCAAACAGCCCCCTTGAGATTTGTTTGAAATAATTATAATCCAATATTATAATAACATACTGTAATTAGTTGATGTGAACCCATTCCAAACTTAATTGGATTATAATTCAATCATAATTGAGGCCTACATGTAATGTGAACATGGCTTTAGTGTTGAATATCAAAGTCAGGCTTGCATCTATTGTAATTATCTGCACTTCTGGACATAAGTGTGTGCACCAGCCCCTTTCCCCTCACTGTTTTGATCCAAAGTACTTACTGAGGGAACTTACCAAAGTCCTCGCTGAGATGTCCAGAGCCATTCATGCAACAAGAGAACCAGATGCAGTGTTCCAGACCCATCAGATGGGCAATTTCATGCACCAGCAACTTGCAACTACGCTGATGATGGAAGGAGATGGGGAAAAGATACACGATTAGAAAAAAAAACAGGGAAATGCAAATGCTGTTATTTCAGTGATTGCATGAAATTAAACAATCGTCATAGACCAATTTCGATATCACAAAATTCATTCCTAAACAAAAGGCATCATCTCGCGGCTTTGGGGAGTAAATATAGGGATTTGTATGAGTTCATTCCCCAGAGCCTTGAGATGACGTCTTTTGTTTAGGACTGAATTTTAATATATCGAGATTGGTCTATTGAGAGACGTAAACTGCGGCTACCATTTGTGGTGAAATTTTGCAACTCATAGCTAATAAACTGAGTTGCCACTTTTTTCCAGGAAAATACAATCTCACACTGAATTTTGCTAAAACCCCAAATGGTTTGTTCAACTTTAACCCATTGACTCCTTAACAGTTCCCCAATGACGTGTGAAAATTGTCTGGTGTTAGACAGAGTAAAATCTATTAAGTCTCACTCCAAGGAGTCAATGGGTTAAATGCCAAATATCTATAATGCACTGTTTGTTTGTTTACTAAAGAGAAGCAGGCTATCAAATTACATTCATCGCCTGCAATTTTGGACACAAGAGATCTGATAGCAAGTGATAGATTAACGATGAAACGGTATATGAAATGAATCATATATGAACTGCGGATATGAAATCAAGTGAAGCTATGATCTTCGCAGTTATGAACGCAATTTTTACAATTGCGTAAAGAAGCCTGAAAAATTCAGGACTTCAACGGGGTTTGAACCCGTGACCTCGCGATTCCGGTGTGACACTCTAACCAACTGAGCTATGAGGCCACTGACGTTGGGAGCTGGTCATTTGTGGGTTCCAATGGTCCCGTGAGGAATGAATCAATGATGAAATGGTATATGAAATGAATCATATATGAACTGTGGATATGAAATCAAGTGAAGCTATGATCTTCGCAGTTATGAACGCAATTTTTACAATTGCGTAAAGAAGCCTGAAAAATTCAGGACTTCAACGGGGCTTGAACCCGTGACCTTGCGATTCCGTTGAACCTGTGACCTCGCGATTCCGTTGAAGTCCTGAATTTTTCAGGCTTCTTTACGCAATTGTAAAAATTGCATTCATAACTGCGAAGATCATAGCTTCACTTGAAGTGATAGATTAGTTAACATGGTTAGAGACCTTTGCATGTAGCCCTGAGAGTAAAATTATATCTGGAGTACATGCACGAAACAATGGAATCTTTTAAAACACCCTCTTCATTCTCAGTAACTGTTACTACACCTTAAGGCAGACCAGGTCTTCTTTTATACACTAAAACACTACCACCCACAGAAGTAAGGCAAGTGCATGGCGCAATTTAAACCTTTTTGAATTTAGTGCGTAGAGATCATATTTCATGTGTAGAGAAAACATTTATTTAATTTATCTATGTACCATTTTATAATATAACCTGTTAATTCAGTAAGTTACTGCAAGAGAGTTCAATAAACTACTATTTTTCTTATTCCTTCGGCATTTAATGTTGAAATTGAAGAGAAAGGTACGGCATGCATCTACAGTATTAACCTCCATTTCTTGATAATTATATTTTTCATTCTCACATGTGCATAACATGTACAGTTACATACCAGTGTGTTGTTTTACCTGTAAAAGTATCTTTTCCTTCTCAAGACGATCAAGTTCCTTAGAGCACCATATCTGATACCAGTGTTCAGTTGAAAAGGATAAACATGGATTGTACCTTGCAAAACTAAACACCTATATTTAAAGTAAAAACTGTATGAATAGCAACAGAGAGTCTGACATTGCTCTTGGAAACACCAAATTCATGTTCAGCAGCACAATTTCCATTTTTGCTTGCAAATTGGATTATTCTCGACTTTTCAGATACTGTGTAGCTTTGACATTTAGTTGCCATAAGTTTCGTAGCCATGTTGACATGGCTAAAAATCCTTTGAACAAAGTGTAGGCTACCTGTCTCTCTTGATTATTCAAGGATCAATATTGGTAATTGGCTGTATTAAAAATCATTATTACAGTGGCTGCCTTACAATGAAGCTCTTGTTTACGGAATGCAAATGAGAATTTTGGTAAACAATGGAATCCATATATAATACACACCGCCTTAGCAGCATAATTATACCTACGGCAACTCTTTGGTTTCCTGCTGCGAGACCAGCCACAAACAAGTCTGTCTCATCTTCGAAGAGATCCATCATTGTCAGACCAATCAAGCAGAGAGCATCCTCAGGGATATGCTGACGGAGAAGAGCATGGATGCTGTCTACCTTCAACTGTATGTGGCCTACAGGAACAAAACACCATACTAGGAATTTAGTTGGTTACGTAAGTGATTACAGCTTTCTTGACATTTGATGGCAAATACCTGAGGTAATTCCTTGGCAATATTGTTTTTGTAACTATGGCCACTCTAGTTATAATAATAATCATCATCATCATCATTAAAGAGAGGGAAAACCAGAGTATCCAGGGGGAAAACCTCTCAGAGCAAAGTAGAGAACCAACAAACTCAAACCACATATGGCGTCAAATCCAGGAATCGATCCCATGCCACATTGGTGGAAGGCAACAAATCAACTGAAATCAGAACAAATCAAATCAAATGCTGGTTTTTTGAGGAGAGGGGAAAACCAGAGTACCCAAGGAAAAACCTCGAGGAGCAGAGTAGAGAACCAAAGAACTGAACCCACATATGGTGTCGAATCAGGGAATCGATCCTGGGCCACACTGGTGGACGGCGAGGTCACAGCGCCAGCCCTAGTGCTCCCCTAGTTCTAATAAATCCCAGCATGCAGTTCAACTTCTCGGCTGCACTTGTAAATAGCCAACTGGTTTGCCAGCCAGTTGGGATTCTTAACATTTGTTATTGTGTTCTGTGGTTTTGTGTATTGCGTTTCATTGGTTCTGAAAAGCCCCTATGGGAAGTGGTCAATTAAGTATGTATGTATGTATGTATGTACATACGTACGTACGTACGTTCGCACGTACGTATGTATGTATGTAACTGCCTGCTGGAGCATTAATTTTGTTAACTGATTTATAAGGCCTCTTAGCAGCTTTTAATGTACTAACTGAGAATGCAAAGTTCTGCTGTGAATATGACCATGAATGAATCCTTAAGTATCGAGAATGTGAACAGTGTATTCCTGAAGCAGCTACACCTTTAGTCTAAGTTTAAACATGAATAATAAATGTTATTGTAGTTGTCATGGTCTATAGCTGATTAGGCCATGACTTATCCTCAAACAATCCAATTTTCCTGACATTTTTTTAAAATGGGACAAAATGTGTTAACTTTTTTAATACGTACATGTACCTTGAGACCAACGGTAGTTGAGTTGCAGCTGTTTTAAATGCACGCGAGAACTCTTCCTTGCTCCTGCTTTTACAGAAAGGTCTTTTTCACACATCACTACACCACCTACATGGCAGGTTAAGCAAAATGTAATTGATAATATTACAATATATACTTTAAAATGCTTTATTATTCACCAAAGTGGAGGTAGATTGTACACTGAGCTGAGATTTTGTCGCAGTATATGCAACACACTTAGGGGGTGTAAATTTCAGATTTTGGTCTCACTTAGGGTGTTCTGAGACATCATAAACCACTTTCATAAATGGCAACCATGTTTACATTCTTTATTCTTTATGTTAATTAGACCTACTGCCCTCATTTTGACACAAATATTCTTTAGAAATTTGCTCATTGTAGCAAGGCTAGAAAGGCTTATTAGCATTAAAAAGAATATATTATTTGGTTGCCATTATGAAAGAGGTCTATCTGTAGCCGTGAAGGTCTCCATTAGGGTTGCAAGCAAAAAAAAAGAAAAATAGACATGTTAAATATGGTCTCTTTTAGGGGTCAAAAAAGCCTGGGCCACACCCAGATTGGTCTCCTTTAGGGGTTTAATTCAAAATTTCCAACAAGCATCCCCACCCTTCATATGTAAATTCCCCCCCCCCCCCCTCCTGGCTCAGGAGCAAATGGTACTTTGCCAGTCAACTCTGAGTTGACTCCTCGGGATGCACAAAAATCATTACTCATTTCTATGATAAGTACTAAAAATAAATCTAAAGTACAACAAACTTCAGAAGTTATTTAATTAAGATAAATCTCTACACCTAGATATTGTGCCACTTTCTACTAAAGAAAAACATGGCCACAACTAGCCTGATTCTGAGGTACATGTAGTCCAGGTTGTTTGCAAACCACACTCTCCACCTCACTTTCAGGAAGAGAGTGTGTGGGCCATCTGAGAATTAGGCTACAAATAAGGGTACTGCAAAATTAGCTAAGAGAGCCACCCCTTCTTCTCGATGGGTACCTTCACCCCTGCCTTGTTAAGATATTTAAATGTAGATTTTTAAAATGGCTCGCTGGCTCGCAAATAGTCCACACTAGCGCAAGGTTGCAACCTTTGTAACAGGAACGAGGATTCTCCTGAAAGCTCTTGGCTGAACAGTCGGCAAATCCATGCAATTGTGACCAATACTTTGTTTACCTTTGCTTTCCGGTAGTTTAATACTCACTACTGGTAAAATGACGACAGGCAAGCCATAAAAACGTTGTGTGAAGTCGGCTAAGTCATCAATACAAGGACTGCAATCCGAACTAGATTGGTTAAAATCTCCAAGTGGCTCAATGTAAATTTTTCCATTTGGGTATCTTTCTTTGAGATTTCGTCCCTCGGGAATAAAATTCTGTCTTACGAATTTCACTTTACGTCCTGAAATCCACGGACAAGTTCTCACAAAGTTTTTGAATGATTGTCCTTCTTCATCGTATTGCGCCAGCCAGTCATCTTGACAAGTCGGGTGAGGAACTTTTGTAAAATAAACGTTTTCTGGACCTGGCTCAAATAATTTAGGTATGGGAGATAATCCTACTGCGTTCCGACTTTGTTTTGGCGTTGGAAGGTGAAACCCTGGCGCAAAAGAAATTTCAGTACGTTGACGTTTTCTTTTCCTAGACGTTTTGCGCGCCAGGGCCGCCATCTTTATGAACTTAGTAACCAGGCCAAAAGAAGGGACAGCGAGAAAGGGGAAGAGCTGAGCAGTGAGGAACGCAATTGAACTTTTGTAAACGTTTCCTTGAAATAAGATATGTTTTTTTTTTCTTTTTCTGCATCCAGCGTTCATGTCTGTTTCACAAGAGCGATACGTTTCTTCTCCCTCTTCTCCCTCTCGTTTTCTCTTTTTATTTTCACTTTTGATGAATTTAAACAGAGCCTGAATTGTTTAGAACAAAAAGGGAATTTGCGTTAATTTTATTGCCGTTATTTGCTTTTAGCAAAGATTAGCTCAATATTTTAATTTTTTATCTTATATCTCCCAGACGGTCCCAAACGGTCCCAGACGGTCCGAGACATATTTCCCATATTTCTTTTTTCGTTTTCAAGTTTCGGTGACCTGTGCTATCACATGACAATTTCAAGATGGAGGAAGGGTGGCATTTGGATGCGTTTGATGACGGCTCATTGAGTAAGTGTGAACGCCTTGAAATACAGAAACGGAATTTTGCGGCGGCTCTAATCAGACCTTGATTACCTTTAGGAATCGTCGGAGAAGCGCAGTTGAAGAAGTATGGGCAGTTTTTGGAAGAATACGCCTCGCAATTAAAGGGCATCGAAGATGCTTTGGACGATTCAGTTGGGGATTCATGGGATTTTACGTTGGATCCCATCGCTTTACAAGTACTGTACATCAAATATTTAATATAACTATTATGCATTAGTCACTGTCTACATACGGCTTTTGTGAAGGGGTGTACAGATTGAAAGGCATGAATACAACTTATTATTATTAAGATTTACCGGGGCGGGTTGATCTACGCGTTCGTACCCAACTGTGAAACAGACCTTCCTTGTTTCTGTCAATCGAAAGTCACATGCTAACGGTATCAAAGAAAATGCCAAGGCAAATTGGCCCCCTCTGGTTCCTAATCTTGATGTCAGTCTACCATCTAATAATAATAATAATAATAATAATAATAATAATAATATTATTATTATTATTATTATTATTATTATTATTATTATTTTTATTTTTATTTTTATTAATAACTTTATGCTTCAATCCACCCACAAAATGGCAAACCTCACTCAGAATGAAATATGTGCTGTGCTCTGTTCGAAAAGGCAATACAAACAACATGATGGAGAAAAGATGGCTATGAGAAATTTTGCACATAGCCGGTTTATTAAACTCTGAAAATCCAATACAAATAAAATTCATTAAACACGTATTGCCGGCGAAGGTGAGTTTAATAAACCGGCTATGTGCAAAATTTCACATAGCCATCTTTTCTTGGAGTTTGTCTGGTGATTAAGCAAGCTGAGCTAATGTTTAATAAGAAGGTAGAAGTGTTAAATCGTCATTTAAGTGTGGTCATCGACCGCCGGTTTTTAGATAATGTCATATTTATTGATTGTCATATAATGGATGTCGTGTTCTTGATCTCGTTGACACACAAAAATTTTTCCATGTATCATGGCCCCCTCTGGTTCCTAATCTTGGTGTCAGTCTACCATCTAATAATAATAATAATATTATTATTATTATTATTATTATTATTATTATTAATAACTTTATTTAAGAGTCAATTGATTTAGCGCAAGAACACTAATTGGGGACACTAACAAAATTACATAGAATCAAATCAATTGAAATAAAATATTGGTTTTTGTGGAGAGGAGACAACCGGAGCAGTACCCAAAGAAAAACCTCTGGGAGCAGAGAAGAGAACCAACAAACTCAACCCACATATGACGCTGAGTCTGGGAATCGAACCTGGTTCACATTGGTGGGAGGCTAGTGCTCTCAACATGGTGCCACCCCAGTTCCCTGTAGTCAGGGGGTAGTGTCACTATTTTGGGGTTGGATGACCCCTCTGTGTTGTTAAGAGAGAGGTAATTGCTTTTTATATGCCAACAGCTTTTGCAGTGTATAACCGTTATTAAATAGATACATGTACTGATGAAATACTAGGATTTTCCTTTTTACTAAAAGATCGTACCTTTGCCTTTCATGTGAGGATATACGTGTAGGTGTCGTCATAATAACCAACACGATAAGCCAAATAAAAGCAACCTTTCCCTTCATCAGTCTGTAAAAATGCGGTGACATAGGCTTAGTATGGGAGTTGTACGTTTGCTCCTATTTATGAGCTACATGTTAACATTGGATGTTGCAATAATATTGGTGATGGAAGGGAAGCCTGAGTTCCATAAACATCAAGGAGACCTGCTATCTATTCCACAGGGAGATTTCTCTCAACCCTAACCGCTGCTGTGTGACCTTCCTTGGGTTTCCCAGTCTCTCCCATGTGATCTGGATGATCAACATGGTTATGTGACCTAATGAAGTCACCATGTTGAAAAGAAATGTGATGTTTTGAAAACGTCAAAGTGTAAAGTTTCAATTTGTTTGCTTTTGTATAGTAAATTTACATAATCTTATAAACATTGATAATGTAGTACTAATTATTTTATTACTGGTACAATGTGAACAATTACAGCACACTGTGTTTTATCAGCCTTTTGAACTTTGAACCAAAAGGCTTTATTTACTTGCAGCTTCATTGACACGTCTACTAGTGCTGCCAATTTAATTTATTTGTGTAATTTTTCATCTTTGACTAGATTTTGCCGTATGAGCAATCCAAGCTCTTGGAGCTCATAAAAACAGACAACAAGGTATATTGAATTCTATAATAGTGTTCATTTGAGCAAGACCAGTTTTATGACATTACCGGTATTTTTTATTAACCTCTTGGAAGAGGTGAATTTTAAGTAATTGGAGGCTTTAACTATGGGGTCAATGACACATGGTGATCTAATTAAAAGTAAATTGTAAATTGGCTTTCACAAGGATCATTAATTTTGTTCCATCAGCTATCAAAAATCGAGACATTTAGATCTATGGTTTGGGATTGATCTCTGCATTCAAAGCTATAATTTTTTATATCACTAGCATGAACTTGCTTGGTTCAAAAAACTGTTTGTGTGGCACTTTGATAGTTTGACCAGATGTTACTCAAAATCATATTGTATCATTACACCTGAAGGGCATACATGGATATTCTAATGTCCTTCCTATATTGGCTCAAACTGTTTTGAAGTCAACAAAATCATTTTCTGTCTAGGTTTTAAACAAAGTGGTTATGGTGTTTGCTGCGTTGTGCCGAGAAATGGACCAACTGAAATATGAGGTATCAAACTTACGTATTAGTGCCTTATGTGGATTTTTGGAGACGCAGATAATCAGCGATATTATATTGTGATCTGAATGAGTTTTGACCAACTTTTATATAGGTTTACAGTACATGTACAGTATGGTAATAAACTGTGGCTTCCAAGAATTGGCCCAAATTATGTACAATTTGATTTGAGAGGAAGGCATACAGTACCGCTCAAAAGTATGTTATCAGTCTCGTCTACTTTCTAAAGAGACAAGAGTCTCGTCTTGAGAGACACGACACTCATCTCTAGAGACAATACTCTTGTCTAGCGAGAATCACTGAAGTGGCAAATAATGGCATAAATTTTGATAAAAGTCCGACAGCTACACGAGCGTTTGCAAATTTAAGGTCGCTCAAAGCAGTTTCCAGCACTTTCCAAGACGTAGATTTTTGATGGGTCATAATTACTACTCTTTATCAATTGATGCTACAATTATGGTATCAAAATACTGCCCTATCACTAGCAAACACGTTGGTATTATTTTTGTGACACAATAGGTTACCATAGCAATACTATGACCTGCTAAATACACCCTTAATTTCAGCTTTAAGTGCTTATATTTAAAAAACGGCACGGTGAAATGTTTTCTTATTACAGAATTTTGATTAGCAGGATAATATGTAACTTTTGGCAAAGTTTAAAAAAATTCTGTACATGGGGTTCCGAGCCGTCTTAATTTTTCGAAAATTTTAGGTGGCTCTGAACCCCATGCACAGAATTTTTTTAAACTTTTCCAAAAGTTACATCTTATCCTGCTAATCAAAATTCTGTTGTAAGAAAACATTTCACTTTGCCGTTTTTTAAATATAAGCGCTTAAAGCTGAAATTAAGGGTGTTTTTAGCAGGTCATAGTATTGCTATGGTAACCTATTGTGTCACAAAAATAATACCAACGTGTTCACCAGTGATTGGGCAGTTTTTTGATACCATGATTGTAGCATCAACTGATGAAGAATGGTTATAATGACACATCAAAATCTAAGTCTTGGAATGTGTTGGAAACTGTTTTGAGCCACCTTAAATGACAAAACGACGCTCTTGTCGAAATAAGGACCTTTACCTTTACCTCTTTTGAAAGGATGATAATGTGTTTTTTTTTTGTTGTTGTTATTTTCTGTTTTGTTGATTCAAATGATTTTATAACCCTTTTAGGCTGTCACTAAGTACTTCACCCCCCTGTTACTCTATGAGGAAGCAGGTATGCTGGAATTATAATTGTTATTTACCATCCTGTGGTCGATATTGGGAAAAAACTCTGCCAGAGGTCAGAAATACTATGTAGAGCGCAGGTTTTCCTGTGAAATAAAGACCAACCTAGGCTGGTGAAGAACATTTTAAGTTTTTTTCTAAAAACCTGAAAACTTAAAATGAAATGCTTGCAAATAATAAAAACAATCTAAGGCTGTAATGGCATCAAGAATTCCTGATTTCTAGTGAACAGACAACTAGTATACATGTAGAAAATAGGTAACACAAATGAAAGATAGAGGCTTAAATATACAACATGCAAGTAGTGAAGTAAACATAATCATAAAGTTAAATACCAATAAATTATTGTTAGACGTACATAGTTCATGGAGAAATTGCAATGTAGCAAGTGACATTATCAATATCTGTTCATGCAATGATCAATACCACTGGTTGTAAGCAGGTCAGATGACAAAAGTCCACTTGCTCCCAGTATCAAACAGATTGCAGGCTTTGTTAAATACTGCTCTGACACAGGGGAAAACATAAATTATATAAGGTTATCAGGGCTGTCGTGTTACTTTGTAACTTCATGACTTGAACCTGCCTTATGCATTGTTACACTGTTTTGTCATTTCAATGTGTGTGCATTTTCCTGTTTAAACACTAACAATCCTGCCATCTTTGTTTTCAGCAGCTACATGTAGTGTAATCTAGGAAGTGGTCCACTCCCTTATGGATTGCGGCTTTTTGCTATTGTAGATGATGTAACATTGGGGTGGCTGTAGGAGAAACAGGATTAGCGATAGTTCCTCCCTACCTCCAATCGTTAGATTTGTCATCCTCCTTATACCAATCATCTTTGCGAGGCATACAGCTCGAACACTTGAATGGGAAGATATGAGAAATGTGAACAGCCTATATTTAACTGTACCTCTTGTAAATATTTTCCTCAACTGATTTTTCAGGAGCTGATAAAGAACAGACCCAGGAGGGCGACAATCAAGTTCGCTTAGGCCGAATGTTGTCCTTACTGCAGGGTCTGTCCAGTTTTGTGACTCGCTGTTATGAAGTAGTCAAGAATGTGGTCCAACAACTTGCTTCCTTGTACTCAAAGTAAGAATGACGGTATAATTGATATTTTGTCTTCTTATACACAGTACTCTGTTTGGAAAAAACAGATACATGTATGCATCTATTTCAAGACCTCTTTAAAATTTTTGCCAACTTGTAGCAGAGAAGAAGCCATAAAAATCAGACAGAAGAGCTTAAACCCTTTTAATACATGGCATTCACAAAGAATCCACCTCTGCACATCAGAATTTTATGGTCAGAAATCAAGATCTTCAGGCAATTAGACCAGTCTCTTTTTGACCTAAACATGTACAATGTAGGAGTTACATTGTATTTTGTACAATTGCATGATTATTGTTGGGGTAATAAAATTATGTTTCCTGAAATATGAAGGGGTAGTCTCTAAAGAAACTGTGGTGCTGCGTCGGTGGGGAAGTAGTATACAAAAATTTGGTTTTATCAACGGAGTTGATAATGTAAATTGGCCACGGTACAGAGATTCTAAAAGCTAGCTTTTAGAATCTCTGTACGGTGGCCAATTTACATTATCAACTCCGTTGATAAAACCAAATTTCCTGAAATATGTTGTTCAAAGATACAGTGTATAAAGAAGTTGAATGTATAACTGAACTGCTTCTTCCTTAGTAGTGAGGGCTCCAAACTCTCATCATAAATTATCATGGTGCAAATTCTGTCTGTTCTCCGACTTTTTCAGCAAAACTACTTTGCTCCAAATCGCTTTCAAAAGAGCTAAAATTATTGATAAATCCGAAAGGAAGAAAAAATTCTGGATGAGTCTTCTACATCACGAACTAATAATCAAAATAAAACTTAAAATTCCCTTAGAGTGATTGTATGTAGCCAGTATTGTGGGTTGATTACAGTACGGTATAAAATTTTTGGCGTTTTAGAGATGGCCCAAAGGTTATGGATGTCACTGGTGTTCATTTCACAGTAAGTACACTGTATAAGTTTTAAAACTTCAGACCTGTATCAAAGTAACTTAAAAGTAATTATTAAATTAAATTCTTTAGGTGGTATGACCTTGTGTTGTTGGGAAAAGCAATCAAACCGTCATGATAATTATCTGCTGGGGCTTGACAACTGGTGGTCTTGTTTTTACCCCTGTCAACCATGTTGAACCGGTCAGACTTTTGTAGCTGCCTTTTTTTTTTACCCCACACTGCACATGACTTCTGACGTAAGAAACTGAGTTAATGCAACAGTCACGGTATTTAAATTGATTTGGAAATCTAGATGATCAATTAATTACTGATTTGATGAGCATTTTCCCCGATTACAACAAAATGTACTTGTGCACAGCCATACTTTATTAAGCTTTCGTGACTCTAATAAGGTGATTGTTGTTTCAACAGACAGTGTTTGAACATCTAGCAGCTGTTATTGGAGTCCTTATCACTTTAGATGAAATTATTGATGCAAGTCACACCCTCAAAGACCACTGGAAGCAGTATAGAAGGCATGCACAAATATGTACATATATAATTTATGTTTGGGTTTAGAGCGGTTTTCAATTGAGTGTCGAAAGTAATTAACGAATTGCTTTGGTTTTGCATTTACTTCACTCAGTGATTGGTTCAAAGTTCTCGCGCCATTTTTTCAACCAATCAGAAGTGAAACCAAAACCAATCGTGGCTCGCGCATGCACATTTTCCCATGCTTTGTGTCGGCTAAGTGTAATTACTTCGAGTTTTGATTGGTTGACTGGATTGTCTCCGTCCTTTTTGATTGGCCAAGGTAATTACTTTGGTTTTGGTTTTACAACACTCGATTGAAACTCGCTCTAGTTCAAAAGCTAAACCAACAAGCAACATCATCGTTCTTTATATGCACGTGTCTTAACACATGAAAAAGAGCAGAAGCAAAATATTGACCAAAATTACTCAGAAAATATTCATAGTTGTTTTTGAAATTGCACACTGGCATCATAAAAATGCAGACAGGATTAACATCTTGAAAAAGTTGCAGCCTTCTCTTTTTGGTTTTTTTCTACAGTAATTCCATTGGTAATTTATCTCTCAGATAGTACATGCACTGTGATTGGCTAAATTACTGGACCATATTCTACAGTACAGCCAATCTCATTCTGGGGGTCTCTTTTCTCTGCCTCCATTGTCGTTGAAAAAAAGACCCTGGTTTAGGCTGGTTGCGTGTCTCCCAAAATCTGGGATCTAAAACTAATAATTATGTGTTAGGGGAGGGGAGGCAATGTAGGCCTTGTCATCATTGCGATTCAGAGGGAATCAGCATGCATTGGATTTTGTGGTCAGATGAGCATCGACAAAACGTTTCACGGCAAGGTATTTTAGGTATTACACATGAAATTCAATGTGAAAGGCAAAAGGGTGTTGTCAAAGCAATCGAACTCCACAGAAAATACACTCGCGTGGGTTGAATTTTCACCCGTGTCGGCCATGTGAAGGTCCGGATTCAAGCTGAAATGAGCAGTCAAATTGAGTGATAACAAAGAATGCTAATAGTTTGCGACACTTTTAAAGAAAACAAGGTATTGTCATGCAAGAAAACAAGCAAAACTTTTATCCATGGGAAACTTTTTGAGTGATCGATCAGCCAGTGTCATGTATAAATGTCACTTATAATGTAATTTTAAAGATATTTTAATTTACAGTTGCACTCAGCTCAGCGTTTAATTTACAACACAAATTGTAAAGTGTATTTTTAGATTCGGTAAAGTAAAAGAGACGTCAAAATATAACGATTCCGAAATCTCTACCTTGGTGGGAAAAGAGTGGGAAAAAAATTAACGTTTGTCGAGTAGTGCCACGTGACCAGCCTGCACCAGGGTCTTTCTCCTCAACAACAAAGGAGGCACAGAAGAGAGACCCTGGGAATGCTGTACCGCCCGCTAAATTTGAAATTTTGTTAAAACATTATATCTAGCAAGTTTTTTCTGTCTTTTATGTTACATAAAGTTGTAAAACTATTTGAATCTTGCAAGCAACTATAATTTCAAAAAGCCAATAATATTTATTTGTTTTTCAGATTTTGTTATGGTGCCCAATTTTTGTGGCAGTTGAACCTTCCATTTGACTTCAACTATTTTCTTTTCCTGTATGCATGATTACCTCAGATAATAAATATCTTAATAACCTCGTTTTCTTGGTCTGTACTTAAAAAGTTACGGATCCTCGTTTTTCCTTTTGATTTATGGCCCAAATTCATAAATCAACGGGAGAAAATTCTGTCCATAACTTACCTTACACACCTTGATAAAAATCCCAATTTCCCTGAAGGCAGGACACTAGCAACTGTAATGCAATGCCCAGGGCTTATAATATTATCTCATCATTGTTATACATGTGCTTTCTTTTTTTTTAATTCATCAATACTTTCTAGGATGATTAAGTCAGTGTACAGTAACACTGGGTTGTTCGGTGTTGAAGAAGCCAAGTTGCGTCCACTTGAGAAGCTTCTGATGAGTTTGGAAGGACAGCTCCTGGATGGAGTAATTTTGCAGGTACTGTGTAAGTTTCATTTTTAAAAGCTCAATTTAAAGTTTGTACAGTCTTTTCTCTACAACTGCTTACGTATTCTCTGTTGTTGTAGTTGTTAGTTGTTTACTTGTAATGATGATGATGATGATGATGATAGTAGTAATAATAATAATAATAATAATAGTAATAATAATAACAATAATAATACTAATAATAATAATAATAATTAAACTCATCGCCAATGGATGAGCTTGGAGATGGTGCCTGCCAAAGTGGGCGGCGATTCCGGGGCGAGCAACGAGGCTTGAGCCCCAGGCCATGAGCAGAGCACACAGGCCTCCACGGCAACTCTGCGAGCGGCCACCACCCACCAGGCACCGTCACACTGACCAAGTCAGTGGAGATACTTACCAACCCTATACTTACCGAATCCACCAATGAGGGAGGGAAGGGAAGGGGAAAAAGCGGAACAACTGAACGCTTGCTGCTTGAAACAAACAGCACCTCACACAGCAGAAACGACCAGCACGTGCGAATCGAGAAACCCCGTATGTCACCTCAATGCGCCTGATTCCCAGACCACCGCTGACCAGCATTGGCTTGATTTTAACTTAGCCTAAATTACATTTAGCCACATTTAAACTCATCGCCAATGGACGAGCTTGGAGATGGTGCCTGCCAAAGTGGGCGGCGATTCCGGGGCGAGCAACGAGGCTTGAGCCACAGGCCATGAGCAGAGCACACAGGCCTCCACGGCAACTCTGCGAGCGGCCACCACCCAAAGACCACCCCCAAGGGTGCTTGGAAGGCGAAGGGGCCGCGAACAGGGATGACATGGAACCTGCGCCACCACCCAAACTCACACAAGCACCCACCCCCAGCTCAAGACACGACACTGGACGACACTTACCCGAGTACCGTGAAGCTGATCATGAAATAAGACTGAGAGGTCTGCTAACCGAGGCAAGGTGAAAAGGAGGCACTAAAGCAAGGTCCGCCACAGCTCCTCCGGCCGCGAGGCATGAAGAAGGTTCTGCCTGATGTGGGAACTGAACCAGGAAATTGCCAAGGACTTCCCGATTGATTAAAGGAGTCCTGGCCAGACACCGCAGGCAGGCGCAAGCAAGCCACAAGCGACCCTAAAAACGGAAGAGGACTGGTCCGCTTGATTTCCTGCAATCCGCATGATTTCCTGTGATCCGCATGAATTCCCACGTATACCCGGGTCATGAGCCAACTGAACCAGACGCGAGATGAGAAGAGAGGGAAGCCAATGACTCGGATGGAGTGCGAATGTACGACTGGTAAGCTGAACTACACCAACGACCCAAGGCCTGAATAAGGTGATCGGGGATGCCGTTGCGAGCTGCCACCGTGGCCGCACCAATGCGAAAACTGTGACTGGAGAAATTGCCCGACACACCTGCTCCAGCAAGGATTTCTCTAAGACGAGCAGTGAGGACAGCGCGAGTTAGGGGCCGACCATCCTGGAAAAGAAAGAGAGGGCCACCCGAGTTCCCTCTCACAGCCAAATAGGCCAAAACAGCTTGAAGGGCGCACAGAGGAAAGCGTCCCCGGCCAATGTGGACAAAGCAGCCTTTCCGAAAAGGGGTCAGTCTTGGAGGCTTTAATCCGCACGCGCAGGCAGGAAGGATTGGCGTCAGAGTCTACCGAAATGTCACCGACACTTAAGTGGAGTGCCGGGGTGAAACTAGCCAAATTAGGAACAGTAAATTCAGCAGATCGGAGGAAGCCGAAATATGCTAGGTTGCAGGCGGCCCAAAACATGCAGTGGTCAAAAATTGATAAATCCAAAGACCTAAAGATGATCATCAAAATGTGATCCGTAATAGGAAGGCGCTGAGCCTCAGGGGAACCTTGGGTCCGTTTGATCCCACGAAGAACCCGCTGCAAACGTAGACAGTTCACCAGAGGGTCTGGGAAGCCTTCTTCGATATGCAGGGCACGAACTGCTGAAAGGTAAACTTTGATCGAAGAGTGCTGAACCGATCCCGCCAGAAAAGTGGCAAAGAGGCACAATGTCCATTCGTCGGTGGGGCACGGGGAGCCACTGGGATGCAACTTGCCCAAATGCGCACAGAAGTTGACAAATTTCCTCTGGCCAGATGCGTAAGATCTCTGGGTGGAGTCAGCCAAACCATGGGCTAACAGGAACTGGCACTGCCGCTCTAATGAGAGCCGATCAATTCTTCCAGGAGATGAGGTGGAATGGACACTGGAAGCGACTGAGCCTGGGGTGCTAACCTCCGGAACTCCTGCCAATGAAAGCGGGACAAAGCGTCAGCAATGCAATTATGAACCCCCGGAACATGCTGAGAGGCAAAGGAGAAATTGAAACGAGCCGCTGAGGCGAGAAGATGGCGAAGCAAGCGCATTAACACGGGAATCCTGGATGTTCTAGAGTTGAGGATATAAACCACGGCCTCATTGTCGGTGCGAAACAGAACATGGCGCCTGGCGAAGTGGGGCCCCCAAACATGAGCGGCAATGATAATCGGGAACAACTCTTTATAGGCGATAGAGTGAGAGGCTTGAGAAGAAACCCATGCGCCGCTGAACCACTCCCCATTGAAGTAAGCACCAAAGCCAAGGGAACCGGATGCGTCCGATGTAACTTCGAGGTCAGGGGTGGCCGACATGCCGGGAAACAACCAAAAATAGACGCCATGCCAAGAGGACAAAAACTGAAGCCACCACTGAAGATCCAGGTGAAATTCAGAATTCAGGCGGATTGGATGGTCCCGTTTACGAAAACACTGGAGCAGATTGATCATACAATGCAGGAAGGTACGACCGGGCCACACGACCTTGGCGGCATGATGTAAGTGGCCAATGAGGGACTCCAGTTCGCGCCGAGTACACCAGCGACGATTCCGCCACGACTGCAGCAGCACCTGTAAAGCAAGGAGCTTGTCCAAGGGGAGGCAGGCCACCTGAGCCACTGAGTCTAACTCGATGCCCAAAACAACTAAACGCGTGGACGGGCCAATGCACTTATCCGGGTGGAGTGGAAGTCCTAAGGAGCGGCAAACAGCTATGGAAGTGGCTAAGTTCTCAGCACATTGGTTAGTATCCGGCGGTCCTGCAGTAATAAAATCGTCTAAATAATGTAACAGCGCAGAAACATTGTGTGTATGTAGGAGAATCCACTCCACCATGTCCGCCACAGAATTGAAAATATAAGGAACAGAGCGGAGGCCGAATGGTAACGCTAAATCAACATAATAGTGCTTCTGCCATCTCATACCCAAGAGATATCGATCAGATGGATGGACAGCTATGTTGCGGTAGGCTGCCTCAACATCGAATTTAGCAATCAGGGCACCTAAGCCATAGCTTGAGATCATACGAATGATCTGATCAACCGTGATGTATTGCATGGTAAACTCGTCAGGGTCAATGCCATCATTAACACTTAGGCCACCGGGGGATGACAGGTCCACTATGAGCCTCCACTTGCCTGGTTGACCCTTTTTAGGGATAACTCCAAAGCTGCTAACGTGCAAATGAGGGAAAGGTGGGGAGGGAAAAGGTCCTGCAACCCTCCCAAGGGAGACCTCGTTAGCCAAGTAGCGGTCAATGACCTCGGAGTGTTGATTAGCAGAGGCCTTGTTTGACTTAGCTGATTTTAATTTCTTGGAATGCTGAAATCCCAGGCGAAAGCCATTCCTGAGGCCGTCCAAGACAAAGGCGACAAGATGTTGGTCCGGATGTTGGGACAACTTGGCAGCGAACACTTCAGGCTTTAGAGGGCTAACCACGGACACCGGGGGCAAGGGGTTGGAGACTGGAAGGAAACAGAATGAGAGATGGTAATTCCCCGCTAACGACCCTACCCCCCCCCCCCCCCTCCTGAAGTAAGGGCAGCAACACAGCAACAGTGAGAAAAGTTTAATTCAACAAGCCCAGAGCACAACAGGGGCAAGCAAAGAAAACCGTGAAAAATTCTAATAAAACTGAACAATCGATAAAGCATGCAGTATAAAGAAGTCTGCCTGCCATAAGGTGAAAAACTCAATACAAAAAAAGACATGAACTAGAACGAAACGAAAGGCCACGAATAAGACGCGAGGAAAAAAAAAAACTACATAATGAACGAAGTACGCGCAACATGTTCTAAAGTTCTGAGAAGGGGAAAACTTCTAGGAGCCAATCGTTACTGACGCCGTGCTTTTTGGCCAGCTGAGGCACTAAATGCCGGAGACCGAGATCTGCGCCTGACAGAACTCTCCTGCTTACGTTCTGGTCTAGAACTGCATGATACGGAACGATGGGCGCCGCCACACGTGCTGCAACGATGATAATAGCGGCAAATTGTATAAGGGGCGGTGCACCTTCCCTTGTTCCAGGACATACAAGGGATCCTCGAAGAGCTGGAACCCACTGGTTCAGAGGAATCCGGCGACGTGCCGAGGTTGGGGCTGCGAGGAGAAGCACCACCGGCGTGAAAAGTGAAGAGCTGTGCGTTCATGGTCGACCAATCGGCCAACCGAGTCGCCGCAGCGTGTTCGCGAAAAGCTTTATCGTAAGCAAGCCAAACCCGTCCGCTAAACTGGCGAGAAATCCGCAAGATTAATAACTTGTACAACGTTAAATCTTTCCAACGATGAGGGAAAAACGACGTTAGGACAAGCGAGTACACCGTGAAGGCTTCCGTCCAAGTGGTGATATCCTCGATACGCCGACGAGGTTTCTTCGGGGGAGCTGATAAAACCAAACGCCCATCGAGCATTAACTGAGGCTCGGTCTCTGAGCTGACCAAATTCGCCGCTAAAAGTTCCGACAAGTCAACGAATTTTCCGCCACGGATTTGCGTAACGAGCTTGGCAGGAACGGGAGAGTAGCCCGGGCCCACGACGAACGGCTGATCCGCCAACAAGTTCACAATAGACAGCGGTGCAATGGAAGCCTGCCCCGAAGACGAGACGATTGCCGGGACCGGAGCGTTAAAAGTAGATACAAAAGTAGGTACGACAAGAGGAGAAAGCCTACCTGAGGTCGACGAGCTTGAAAGGGAAGGCGGAAAGCCCGTTCCAGCGGCGAAAAACATCGAAGCTAAACCGCCCAACGATGCAGATGACGAACTGGCGCCAGGACAGGAGACGGGATCCGCAATCGCTGGTCCTGGTTGCCTTTGCGAAGCCTGAACAGCCAACTGAACAGCCTGATTAATGAGAGACACCAGATCAGGTGAAAGAACAGCAGTTGAGGCCGTCGGAAGTGGATTTGCCGAAGCCGGAACGCTCACCAGTGGCGAGGAAACAACAACAGACTCGCTGTACTGCGAAGACACAATTGAAGACGTACCGCTTGTGTTCGTACTGGAGACCGGCGCTGATGGAGCACTGAGAGAAGAGAGAGCCGCTGCTAAGCTGTTGTTGGTTTGCCGGGCGGTCATAACGGCGAGGACGACGGAAAGACGAAAAAAGCGGAACAACTGAACGCTTGCTGCTTGAAACAAACAGCACCTCACACAGCAGAAACGACCAGCACGTGCGAATCGAGAAACCCCGTATGTCACCTCAATGCGCCTGATTCCCAGACCACCGCTGACCAGCATTGGCTTGATTTTAACTTAGCCTAAATTACATTTAGCCACATTAACAATAATAATAATAATAATAATAAAAAGGAGAGGAAGGAAAAGAAGAAGAAGAAAGAAGAAGAGGAAGAAGAATGAACATGAAAATAAGAATAAGAAAAAGAGTGTACATGTACATGTATTGTAGTAGTAAACTGGTTGCGATTTTAACCTTTGGTTGTCATTATTCAAGTGGTTTTGTTTTTCTTTCAGAACTGCATTGAACAGCCCTTTGATACACAGGTTGTTCGGGTGGCGAGGAACAGTGAATTTGCCGAGGAGTTCCTTTACAACATCAAAATCGTTTTCCAAAGTCTAGACACAAGAATGAGTATGTATTTCTTTTAAAAGTCTTTAGTATAGTTGTTTTCTCAGTGACCTGGCTATGCATGGCAGCAAGACTCTTGTTTAGGGTCGTTTAACCGACGGCCAGAGAGCATCAGACTGAAGCCCCCACTACACCAAGCCTTGGGGTCTTTAAATAACTTAAGAAAAAAGAGCTGCCTTTTTAATTACATCTGCGAGTGGTGACCTTCGGTTCCCCTTCACAGGCGTTGTTCATTAGATTCTTTGGGATCCACACACTTATCACAAAGGTGTAACAGTTCTGGTCTGCTCCATTCTCTCCAGGAAATGTGCTGGGCTTTAAGGGGTTTCTCAACAAGGTTAGGGTGTTTGAGGCCACATACATGTATGCAAAAACAGCCTTAAGTCAAAGGGAGTTTGGCTTGAGGCTCCCACGCTTTAAAATTTTTTGAAAATAAAGGAAGGCAAGACTCTCTGACCTCTCTTCTCCTGAATGTACAGATAAAGACCTTACTGCGTTAATTTACCTTGTAAATCGTGTTATTGTAATTGAGCTTGTACTTTTTCAATCACAGATGAACCTCATGAGGTTGACCAGAGACAAAAGATTGTTGGGCTTGTTGGGTTGTTCGCTCTACATTTCCAAATCTACAGAGGTCTCGACAAGAAGTTTTTCAGCAAGTTGTGGGACATTCATAAAAAGGTGATGAGTGTGTATACATAACTAAAGGTAATGGTTTTATCCTGGCCAACGGAAATAAGGCAAATTAGTATTATATGACGTAAAATTGGGAATCAATAGACAATTTTCCAAAATCTACTGGATTTTTGGTGTGTCCCATTCAATGTTCTTTGGCATTCCATGGGTAGGGTGCTTGTTTAATTAAGTTATTCTCTGCACTCGTGAATATTCCTGCAATTTTGTCAGCCAGTTGTGCTGTCTGTAGCTGACTGTGGTCGTGGTTTGTGAGAGGTAGAGTACTTTCCTAGGAGAAGGCCATTTCCTTTGTGTCTGGGATCTCACTTGCTCCAGCCCCTTTGCAGCTTTCTCCCTGCAGTCCCTGAACAAGATTTGCATTATACAAAGATTTTGAGTCGGTCTTACAACCATGTCACATTGCACAGAAGTGAGTCTTCGTAACCATTTCATCGTACATGTACATAACTTCCCTTGAAGTTAGGAGAATGATCATAAATATAATTTCATGCGTGAAAAATCATTCATGGTATTCATGATTCATGGAGGTAATCGAGCTTTCAAACAAACGGTTCTTTTTAGAACCAACAAATCAGATAAAGTCAATGATCAACGTTGTTTGTCTTTTGTTTATTCATTTACCGGTATTTATTTACATATTTTTTCAGTTTAACATTAATTATTAGGGACATTTGGAAAAGTTATATTTCGTTGCGCGAAAATACTCGGTTATAAGACGCACCCCGAGTTTTAAGCAGATTTTCATCGAACAAGCATATTTTCTCATAAAAAATGGTGCGCCTTATAAGTGAATAAATACGGTAATTATTAGGGAGCTTAAGCACAAGACCGGTCTGCACCATGCACAGCACCGGTAAGTGAACTCGCTTTCACTTTTAACTTGCCTTGACACTATCACATTACTTTTATATTGCTATGTATCTTATCACCATTAGGGACAATAATAATTATTATTATTAGATTCTTAACATCGGATGCAATTCTAGCTTTCTCATTGGTTCCCTGTATCTCTGATATCAGCCATTATACCTGCCTTTGTTGGCTATTTACCATCTCGTATCCAACACGGGCTCGTGGAATAATAACTTGTAAATTATCTGAAGAGATTTTTAGTTTAAAAATGTGGGAGAGATTTTTGTCCCGGTTTAAGGACTGTGCTTACTATAATAATTGTTATTGCGCATACATGTACTGTATGTTCTCTGCATCTCAAGATACTCTGGTTTCCTTTGGGTGGTGCTTACTAATACAGGGATATTTTTGCATGGTTTAAAACTATGCAGAGAAAGCAAAACTTAGCAAGTGCTCTTGGTATCCAAAAAGGAAATTGAGGGTAACCATGCATTTTTCAGAGATAATTAAGCTTCAATTTGGAAAAGCACAGCATACATTGCTTTGTATTTTAAAGCTTTTTATTATTATTCTTTGAAAAAAAAATGTGTGGTTACGCCCAATATTTGTTTTGGATAATTTCAATAACACTTGTTAAGATCCACTTTTCCCGCATATTCATCAATGGTACGAAAGTGTCTCAGTGGGTCAAAAGTGTCTTGTGCTTAAGCTCCTTATTTTTGCCATCTCCTCAAGTTGAGAAGCGCAAGAATTTAAAAATTTGACATTTTTTCTCCATCTGTGTAATCCATAAATGCAGAGGACAGTTTACAGTGTCAGTGTGGAAACATGCAATGTTGTAAACAGATCTCTTTTTTCAGGTGCCTTCTATTCATCTTGCTGGAGACGTTATGTTTTTCCCGAACGAATTTCTTCTCAGAAGAATTCCTTACTTAAACAAGGTTCTTGATAAAAAACAAAAGCTTGCTGTGGAAACCTCAAAGGAACAGTTTTTAACCAGCTGCAGTCAAAACGTAGTAAGGTATGTTGTCACAAACAGACGTTAAGGAAGTGCAAAGATTTTTTTCCATTTGTTCTTGCAGTTAGAGTGTATGCAAAACAGCAAGGTATCAAATCAAGTAGGTGTTTATTGTACGTGTAGGGGAAATGGACCAATCATGGTGTGCATTGAACATTTGTAAGGGAAGGAACCCATCACGGGATTAGTTGCCTTATGATGTGGCCTCTCCTTCAGCTTCTCGCCATCATTGTTGTGTTTTGTTTTGCACAGAGAGTCCCAGCTTTACCAGATGCAAGTTAGTTCATGGATGGTACACATGGAGTCATCATTGACCAAAAGTGGATCTTTGGTAGATGACCTCAATTATCGCTGTGTCCTTTTCATTAAGGTATAACTAGACAATGTAATATACCGTAAAGACTCGCAGATAAGCCACACTCGCAGATAAGCCGCACCACGAGTTTAGCGACTCAAATTTTGGAAAAAAAGTTTTTCATGAAAAAAGAAATCCAAAGTCGAGACCATGAAGTGTTCTGTCTTCATCCAAGGCAAACAGTCTCGCCAACAGTGGATCGAAAAATACTTTAAAGTCTTACCCGTAATTTTAGCTCTTTAGTAGAATAAACATCAAGTCCACCACTTATGACATATGATTGATATTATTCTGGTATTTGTTCACAGGTATTTCTCCATTCAAGGCAGTTTTTCCATAGAATTTTGCGCGTAAATTTGTTGTTTTCTTGCATGCACTGTGCGAAGCTGTGTAACCAGGCATAATATCGGACGATGGAAGACTGGACACCGAAATTCACAGCCCCTTTACCAAATGGTCTCGCAGATAAGCCGCACCTACGATTTTGATCGCAAATTTTTGGAAAAAAGGTGCGGCTTATCTGCGAGTCTTTACGGTACATGGATAGTAACCAAACTCACTGCTTTGCTTAAAGGGACAGTGTCACACCCAACACTAAAATACATCTTTGCATCAAGCAAAACCAAAAAATAATGGTGTAGTTTTGTTTTCAATGACAATATTATTTAAGTGCACTGAAGCTTTTCTTTGTTATTTCCACCCATGAATGCAGAGGATAAAAATGGATTAATTGACACTGGCCAGTTTTTTCAAGTTTGGAGATGGTGTCTGCAGAAAGTCACCAAAAATTAAAAATAAATTAATATGAATAGCTTTTTGTGCAATAAAAATATATTTCATATCTTGTCGATGTTCTGATAGGGTTAGGCTCATGAATTATTAATGATTTTTTTGAAGATTATTTATAATATTGTTGTCACTTTTCTGGTTTAGGGCATCCTCCTTGCACACACTGTCAGTCATCTGGTGCGCACTGTCATGAACATGCATCTTGTACTGTCGAAACCACTCACTAAAGCTGCTGTGTTGGCTTTGTGTCGGCTTGTAGAATTGCTAAAAGTAAGATAGACATGCTTTTGTATGAATTCAGCTGGAATGATCTTCCTGACTATTTTGCCCATGGTCCCCTAAGCATTCCAAAAAGAGGCTAACATTCCTTCGTTCATTTAAGTACTTCTTTATTTTTGTCTCCCTCAGTCTACATGTACTGTACAACATTAATGTTGAAGGTTTATCATTTAATTCTCTTTTTTATTTGTTTTCACTTTCATTGATAATTAACAAGCTTGATAAAATCTATTGTTGTATTTCACTGATAAAAATTATTGTACCTAATAAATCCTTGTTTTGTCATTCCCCAACAGGCCATTGAACACACATTTCACCGTCGCAGCATGTTGATCGCGGAAAGTGTCAATCACATGCTCCAGCATTTGACATTTATGGCATTATCTTGTATTGACACTGCCAAGGTACGGTACAGTCAAAGGGAAACATTTGTAGGGGGTTTAAACTTCATTCTATGCCAGGAAATGATTGATAAAGGGGTATGGAGATCTGTCCTTTGTGATATATGGTGGCTTTGTGAGTACAAGGCCTTTGGGAACTAGAGCAGTTTTCAAATGACTGTCTTGAGTTATAACACAATTGCAATTGAATGGCTTAAAAATCTCGCGCCAGTTTATCAACTAATCTTGACTTGCACGTGCGATTTTTCCCACGCTTTGAACAAGTTACACAGAATTGCTACGGGTTTGGATTGGTTTGCTGTGCTGTTTGCACCTGCTGTGATTGGTTGAAGTTATTACTTTGGTATTTGTCTTATGACACTCAACTGAAAACCATTCTAATGAGAATTGTTGCAGCAGTATCAAAGTACTGTAAACTTATTTGATTGTTTTTCACACGCAGAAGCGTATCGCAGCTGATAGGAAGTATACAGACAAGAAACTGGTAAACTTTTCCGTCCTTCCTTAGTTATACTAACAAGAAGTCAACATTAATGTATTTCAGAGACAGGGATTTATGCGTCTAATTCCCTGAAATGAGGGTTGAACTGTTAACAGCGAAACCTGCATTGAATAGTCATGCCTTTAATTAATCAGTACTCTCTTCCCTGTTTAGGCACCTAATCAAGCTCTTCCCAGACTTTAATTCAGTTCAATGTTTTCTGGGCCTTCATGTCATTGTGCCTTTCATTAACTTGTGAACTCTACAGATCAAATTCCAATCAATGGTTTTGTTTTTCTCTTCTGTCAATCCCTGCTGCTGAATGCGTTATTGAATTTTATTAAGCGTTTTAATTGGCTGATTTCAATCCTCTTTGTCAATTTCTGTATTCAACAGGCTAACAACTGTTGATACAAGTGTAGTTGGCTGCAGAAAAAAAAGTATTGTTAGTTGAAAATTAAGCCTTAAATTCAGCATTTTTAAAAGGTAGAGTTAAGAAAGGTTGTTGATTAACTTAGGACAATTTGTGAACCATGAAATAAGTTAGGGAAATAAACACTGGGGTTTGATTTACCTTGAAGTGCGAATCTGAAATAATAATAAGGCCGTTGGCTTTGGGTATTATCTATGTGTATCCCTTCCAGCAATCAAATTTGAACATAGAGTTTAACAAGGTGACGTTAAAATGATTCTCTGATATCCAATTCTGGATGAAACCCCAAAGAAATCGAAAGAAATTTAATGATCAGCTTTTCTTTTGTAGGATGTTCTGGCGGCCCTTGTCTTGGTACAGAATGCCCTTAATGGACCAGGTATAAGACTCAAAGCAAAAAATAATTATTGAAGTGACATCATATTTAAAGGAAAAAAAACAATGCTTAACAACCAACAATGTATCGGTGTCGTCATGACGCCTTTAACAAGTTTGGAGATGATAAAAGTAACTTTCAGAAAATAGATCACGGAAGATTTATTTGATGATAATTTATGCAAGTACTTGTGGCCTTCCTTGGATAGAATCCGATTGGACATTGAGCTATTTCTGACAGTTGTTTTATGAATTATCAAACCTGGATACTTATAAGGACATCATATATGAAAGACATAAATTTAAACTGCGGATTGAACAGGAGGTTTTTATCTTGGCATAAACTCAACCCACATATGACTCCGAGTCTGGGAATCGGAACCCGGGCCACATTTGTGGGAGGCGAGTGCTCTCACCACTGCACCAGCCCTGCTTCCTTGAGTGTCTGCAAAGCCAAAAACAAAGTAATAATCTCAAGTGGCCAATCACAACAGGTGTCAACATAAGAAAGAGCCAGTCATAACGCGAAGCAAATACAGCTGGCTCTAAGCGTGGGAAAATGAGCTAATCGCTTCTGCCTCTCATTGGCTCAGGATGTGGCGCGATACATTTCACGTGACCAATGCAAGCCAATCACTAAGTGCTTTAATGCAGAACCAAAGCAGTTTCCCTCTTAGTTTGACATTCATCAAAAAACGTATTTGCACTTGGTGTTCCAGCTCTAAGCATAATCCTCTTGACTTAAGGTATTTATGCTTTCGTGGCCGCAAACACCAGGGGGCCGTTTCTCGAAAGTCCCGAAACATTAACGGGCCATTTTCAGGTGTCACAATGCCCTTTGTATCTCAAGAACGGAGAGGAGTTAAGTTGTCAAACTTCATAGTAATTTTTCTTTTTTACCTTTAAGACATGTTAAAAAATCGGCTTTCTAAAACAGGCAGTTGGCAGTTTCAAATATGGCTTTTCGGGCCCGAAAAAAGTCGGGACTTTCGAGAAACGGGCCTCAGGCCCCAGTTGTTCAAAAGATGGATAGCGCTATCAACCGGATAAATCACTATCCATTGGATAGCGCAATCGGTTTCGCTATTACTTATCCACTGGATAGTGATTTATCCGTTGGAGAGCACTATCCATCCTTTGAACAACTGGAGCCAGAACTTTTTTGCAAACATCACTTCCAACTTGGCCTCAGTTTGCTGGAGAGAGATTACGCCAGACCACACAACACCAAGAATTCCATAGACCGTTTTCGTAATTGGCGGTCAATTGATTATTCCTTTGTCTTCGTGCTAATGAGAGCAACGAGCCTCGCTGTAAAGCAACATTTCTTTTGTATTTTGTCCATGCAAACGAGGCTAGTTGGGCTTAGAACGAGTTTCAATCGACTGTCGTAACACCAAAACCAAAGTAATTACTTTGGCCAATCGCAAAGGACGGAGACAATCCAGTAAACCAATCAAAAATCGAAGTAATTACACGTAGCCGACGCAAAGCGCGGGAAAATGTGTACGCGCGAGCCACGATTGGCTTTGGTTTTCTTCTAATTGGTTGAAAAAATGGCGCGAGAACTTTGAACCAATAACTGAGTGAAGTAATGCAAAACCAAAGCAATTCGGTAATTACTTTCGACACTCGATTGAAAATTGCCCTATTAGCACAAGGACAAAAGGAATAATTTATTGGTCGCCATTTGTGAATACGGTCGATGCTCTCTTCTCTTTGCAAACAGTGTGTCGGTTGTTTTATGTTTCACGGAGTGTGACAGGGCTTGCAATTTATAGTCCTTATCCGTGAAGATGCCAGGAGTGCCTTTAATAATATACGGAATTGACATCAACTATTATCAAATCGTACCTACTGTAGGTTCATTTAAGGACGGTGTCTACTAATTCAAAGATATTTTTGTGCGGTTTTTGAGTATGCGGGAAAAGCAGATCTCAAGAAGTGTTATTGAAATTCAAAAAGAAAATTGGGGGTAACCACGCATTTTTCAAAGACAATTAATCAACGATGTTTGTAAAAAGCTTTAAAATACAAAGGTATGTATGGCGTTATTTTCCAAACTGAAGCTTAATTATCTCAGAAAAATACATGGTTGCCCCCAAATTCCTTTTTGGATACCAAGAAAAATTGCTAAGTTTTGCTTTCTCCGAAACTTAGTAAGCACTCACTCGCCGTAGGAAATTTGAGTATCTCGAGATGCGCAGAACGTATGCGCAGTAACAATAGTAGGCTCCGTCCTTTAGTGTCAACTGTATTTAGCGCTTGGGCACTTGTTAAAGACACTGTACAAAATTCAAATCAACTCATTGCAAATCGTTCCTGGGTTGGTTTTTTAGAAGAGGAGTGAGAAAACCACAGTACCCCGGCAGAAAAAAACTGTCTTGGAACAGATTGGTGGGAGGCTAGTGCTCCCACCACAGTGCCATCCCTGATGATCTTTGCCGAGTCGTTTATCACGGACTGCTGCGGCAGTACTCAGTACTTGTCATGCTGATTTATGTATTTTATGTAACTTTAATTAATATCCATCCTTACTTGAAAATATTAGTGTTAAGTCGTTGCACAGAGAGGTTTGTATGTATGTATGTTTGTTTGTTGTGTTTTAGCCACAAAGGAGCGCCGTCTTGTCACACAGCTGGGCATTCATGTTGGAACACAGTTTGTATGTTTCCTAATTTCATACCCTCACGACAAAAATTAGCAAAACTGTCGGTTTAATCGCGAAGTTAAGACATATTGTTCCTAATCGAACTCTTCTTAATATTTACAAGTCCCTCGTTGTACCTTATATAACGTATGGGTTAACTTCTTGGGAAAATGCATCTGAAACCTTGTTAAATGAAGTTCTTGTCCTTCAAAAACGTGTATTCTGTCTTATTCACTTTGCTCAAGCAAGGGAGCATGCAATACCTCTTTTCCTGGAAGGAAAACTTCTACCGCTCAAATTCCTATATATTATCAGAAAATTGTTAATTTGATGTATGACATCAACACTAATTTTGCACCGATTAAAATTTCGAATTTGTTTTCCAAAATTACTAATGTTCATTGTTACAGCGGCACACACTCATCAACATCTGAGCAATTTTTTACCAAACAATCCGCAGAAAGTACGGCCTTTTCACGTGTTGTTGTTAATGTCTGGGATCAATGGGATACTAACTAGTCTGCAAAACGTATCCAGAATTTCTTTTAAAAAAACTATTAGAACAAAACTAATTAAAATTCTAGAAACTGAAAAACTCCTTTGCCGAGATAGATACCTTAATTAACAAGATGAAAAATTAAATTTCTAACAGAAGTAGTTAAGTTTAGTCTGTAGTTTTCCTCTTTACATAATTTTCTTTTACCTAGACTGCTTTCTTCTCCTTTTCTCCTTAATCCTTCTACCTTCTAAATATTTGAAAGCGCGAAGAGTAATGTTTACATGTCGTTGTTGTATGTAATAATCATTTATTCCTTTAACAAAAAATGTCTAAATAATTCTGTGTACAATCTGGCTTGCCGCGATTAGCTTTTCGCTGTTTGCAAGCCAGCCTCGTAATAACTTGAACTGTTTGCTGTAAATAAATAAAACTTGAAACTTGAACTAGCTGTTATACTTGAAACTGTTGTAACATTATAAACGCCCATTCTCTAATAATTGCTTCGTGTCTAATGAACGCAATAGTTAAATCAGAATTTAATGGTAAACACAGTTCCGGTTATCTAACTTTTTTCAAGATGCAAACAGTTCAATCAAGTCTAGCTGTAGCTGAAGACAGCAGTGGACAGTTTAAGTACAGTAGAAATGTTAACCTATTGCCGGCCAAGATTTAGTTAATTGTTTTCTATGTCAAGGTGTTCCCTGACTGACAAATGACAAATGAATGAAACTGCATGACACTGCCACCTAAGACTCTTATCGCTGGTCTCCTGGATAACCGTGGTCAGTTAGACAACCAAAAGATCTCAGTGACTAAGCGCCACTTTTTGCAACTTTTCTAGGATTTAATTGTTGCTTTTTTCATGACACAGAAATCCCTTCGTGATGAAGAGATGACGAGTCTGACCAGTGTAATGAAGAGAATTAACATCATTAGCGATCTGAGAGCAAGAGTCAAAAGAGCCTGCGACTGTGGCTTCTTACACTGGCACAGGGTGGGTCAACTTTCTCAGCCTTCGAACAAGCAGTCTTTAGGGGATGGGGGAGGAAAGAAGGAAAGGGTTAGGCTAACAATAGCCCCCTCTTTCTTCCCCCCATCCCCTCAAGAGAGCTTGCTCGCATGCAACAACTTTCTGAAGTTTCCAAGTAGAAGGATATAGGCTCACGAAATTCAAGCACGATTGGACTGCCCCTCCGGGGAGGTGTGCTGACGTCATGTGTGTTCTACAGTTTGACTGATTCACACACGAGCTTATAGTATCCTGTTACAAACAAATTGGCTTCAAGAAATTAAAGGACTTTTTAAACTTGGTCATCTTTCCAATTGACCCAAACAAGGCAATGAATGCTGCTGAATCCTAAAACTTGTATGTACTCGTAAATAAATAGTAACTTAATTGACCGCTCCACTCGGGGCTTTTCAGGGCCAGTGGAATAAATAATAGACACAAACTCAACAAATTTCTAAGAATCCCAAGTGTCGGGAGGGAATCTGCAATTGTCTCCGCTAAGGTGAACTTTGGACTTTGAAGGACAACACCGCCACTTGGTCAGAGCGGGACTTAAACCCGGGACCTCCATATTTTAAGTCCCGCGAGGTTATCTCGCGAGGTAACCTCGCAAGAAACGTGAATGGCTGCATTTTATTGTCCTTAAAAGTTTAAACAATCATTCTGCCTCCCCCGAATTCTGTTTCGTCCTCCTCCGTCGCCTTTTTCAACCTTAACTAAGGCCGCACTGCAACAACGACAAAAGAAGAAAAAATTTCACCCCTGGAATCGCTTCATTTCATTTTCATTCTCTTTCGTTTTGAACATGCAGGTCGTGCTTCCAATTTATTTGGACGATTTATATGAAAGTGCTACAGATGTTCATCGAATTCACGTAAGTTGCTACCTTATCTCGGTCTTTAAAACTCTTTACCATCCAAATGTTAAATTAGCCAATCACAGCAACAAGCAATACATCATGGAGCTGGCGCAAAGCGCGGGAGAACGTATATTGACTTTGGTTTTGCCTCTGATTGGCTAAAAATTTGGCGCGAGATTTTTTCAGCCAATCACAAGGGGGAATACAAGAAAAAGAAAGCAATGAGGTTGATCTGACACTCAACTGAAATCTGCTTTATATCACAAATTTTAAGGCTATAATGTCCTCTTGCGTTTAAAGCTGACTATTCTTTGTTCTTTGTTCTTCAAAATTTAGTACATGATCAGCGCTCTTGGTGATTGTGTCCCAGTCCTCCAGCAAGTCAAACATGAGTCGGTCCCGCAGGTCATGTTAGATGCGTTTGAAAAAGAGATTAGCGACACATTACATGAAGTAAGAGAATACTATTTACATTACATGCAGCCAAAACTATCAGGAATTTCTGCTGCAATCGTAAGCCTGCTCTTCACTAGCGATGCAAGCACAAACGCAAGCGTAAGTAGCTTATTAGGGAGCTTATAAAACGAGGACGACGACGGCTACGACGACTTCATTTAAAAATACGAGTTCGCGTTATTCATATCACTACAAAACTATTTCATGTCGTTTCGCGTTAAAATTGTGTAGTAACTGTCGAGGAATTAAACTGGTATGAGTGGGTTGGAAGCGTGTAGAGAGAACTGAAAATTCATCGTCATGTGCTAACGTCCTCCACAGAACCTTGAATTTGGTCATTTCACGTTGTCATTTAGGAGATGACGGCAAAGAAATGTACCGAAATGTAAAACGCACGTGCAGAGCGTGCAGGGCCATTGTTTTTGCTCACTAAACCTATTGTTTTGTAGCGTCGTCGTTGCCGTCGGCGTCGTCGTTTCGTAAGCTCCCTATTCTGAGAAATCGAACGTCGACACGAGCTTAAGAACACGCATAAAAACCTTCGCAACGTTTGCTAGTCCGTGCTCGACTCGGTCAATATCTGAAACGAATGCTTTAGCTGGCCAGACACGGCCAGACTGAGTAAATTTCCTTGTGCTTATGCCGTGTTTTGAACGCAAGCACAAGAAAAGGACACATTGTGATCCTTGTGTCTGTGCTTGCGCTTGTGTTTACACTTGCGTCGAGGCCGTTTTCACCGTCAAATGAGAGTTGTTATGCTCACGGCTGGCGCTTGCGCATGCGTATGTGCTTGCGTCGCTAGTGTTAGCCACGCTTTGACACGGAAATCGTTTCAATCGCAGTAACCCCTCTCCTTAAGATTGTAAACTTTGGCCCCTTTCTCCTTCTCTGAAATGTCCTCTCCTTGTCCTTCTTTATTCTTGATTTAATATGAATAACTCAAGCACGTAAAGCTGAGCCCAAAGCTCTACTGATTGGAGAGCCTGCAAATGACAGAAATTCAAAGCCGATTTATTGAAAAGTTGTTTTGTGATGTCGGGAGGGGAAAACCGGTTTACCCGGAGAAAACCTCTCGAAGCCGAGTTTAGAAATAACAAACGTGCACATAAATCCCGGTAGCCGCGGAGGTTTATGTTTAGAAACATAACGAATTTTAAGTCTTTTAAGAGATCTATTAGACAAGTTGACCTAGTACAATTTTTATAATTTCGACGCTTCTTTATTGAATTTAGTATTTAGTTAGATATAAGATATATTTATTAGATTTCACTGTTATAATCTTAATTACAATATATTCCACTTTTAGTTTTTAAATTTTAAATTTTTTGTATGTGGAATACCTGTAAATTAGCTGACGTCCTTCCACAGACCCCGACTTTGGTTACGTCTATGAAAGCACGCCCTTGTTGTAGCTAAGTGTATTTTCACAATAAACTTTTATTGTATTGTATTGTATCGTCGCCTTCAGTATTTATTTTTGTCAAACATGGTGGCCTATTTCATATTACTTGACCGAGGGACGTGTTTCTTTTTTTCAGCATTTGCTGCAGCCACTATGCCGTGACATTGAAACTGATTTGCGTCTTCATATTCACCAGCATCTTCAGTTAGACGACAGAAATCCATTTAAGGTGTGTTTTTACGACTATAACGGAGGGCCTCCGACTGACGAAGCAAGTTGTTAAATCGCCAACTATTTCCAGTCGATAACTTAATTGAATCGACAACTGTTAAGTGTTAGGAAATCCGATTCCACGTACGAAAAGTTTAGTTGTCGATAAACGGTACGTTTTGCGGGAGCCTGGGAAAATAGCGACATGAAGTGAAGAACCGCGGAGTTTAAGAATCGTTTGCGTCGCTGAGAAATAGACTTTGTTAATCCTCCCTAAACGAGTTCACTGTACCCAGAGCCTTTTGCCATTCGCGGGAAAGTGAATCTTATTTTATCGACATTGGTTTATTTTTGTTTTTGTGTACTTTAGGTTGGAATGAGAGACCTCTCTCAGTTTCTGAAGATTCGGCCAATCAGATTCTTTCATCAGTTTGTAAACGTCAAACGTGAGTCCCCAGAATTTTATTCATCTTGTTATTTTATTGATCGTGTGTCGTCTTTTCTTACCCCCTTGCAGTCGGGGGAAAGCTTAAGTATTAGGGGAAAAAATCAGCCATAGTTAGTTTTGCATAATGAGCATCAGTTCTGCTCAGTTCCGTGTGCGTATCCCGCTTTGCAACACCCACAAGTGACGAGAGCGATTGTAGTGAATGAACTATTAATATGAAGGTCCTACGTTTTACCGCACCTGTTCGTGTAATAAACATTCAATGCGAAGAAACGGTTCATTTTCAATGGCGACTCGAGGATACTCGGAAGAAATCCGAAACCTGTAGGATACCCGTCGGCGACAATAGGCCATTTCCGAGTTCGTGCCTGCCTCCTCTTCAAAGCGAGTCTAAGTGCGAAGTTTTTCTTATGAAAATTAGTTTTCATTCATATGTAAAGTAGAACTAATTACCATCACAAAAACTTCTCACTAAGACTCCCTTTGAAGAGGAGGCAGACATGAAATCGGAAATGGCCTATTGTCCCGCTATAGTGCTTGGACTGAAGTTTATCGAAATGGTGCGTTCTCGCGTTTGTAATGAATGCGATGGTAATTTTTATTCCCGGTAAATGGAAAGAAGAAATGTTACCACTGGGAAAAAACGATGTCTTCATTTCCTCAATTCTGCTGTTGCGCAGTGGTGGATTATCAAAACTACTGATTGGAAGATCATTCGTTCGATTCCTGCTCTTGAATTCTCGTCTTGTCCCTCAGTCAACATTTACGAAAATTAAAGTGCTACTACGACCAAAAAAGTAATTCTTCTTCTTCTTTGGATTTCAAAACTATGTCAACTAAACACTAAGTGACCCAAGTTTTAAGTTCTGATTTTAAAAAGACACCTGTTTATTTTAACTGGAGTTTTGTTATTTATTGGTCCGCCGTTACTAACTTTAGAATCTTGAGAGAGCTGGGTCGAGGAGAAAATGACGTCAAAGACTCGCTGGTTTAAAAATGCAATGTGTGTGTACGCGGCTGAATTAATATGCAGGTTTCGGATTTTTAAACTCGTGTTTTGCATATATAATAAGTTACGTTTACACGTTGAAAATTTAAGCTAGTGAGTAAATGACTTCACTTTTCTCTAGATCCAACCGTCTGAGGTCCAATCGGTCAGTTTTGAACGTGAGTAATGGCGGACCGTGAAATCCAAACCTTACACTCAAAATAAACAGCCTTAATTTGGATAAAAATCAAAGCTCAAAATTTTTGCCAGTAAGGTGTTCAGAGAACACGCTTTCAAAATCTGAAGGAAATAAGAAAATGATTTTTTGATCATAGTAGCACTTTAAGCTCTTCAGATCCGAAGTATTTCCCTGTTTCGGCGAAGTCTTCTGGTACGATTAAGTTTTGGCCTTGTTTCAAGTAAATTTAACTAATATATATCCCCTTCTCGCTTTCATAGAAAAACTCAGCATTCCAACTGTAGCATTTTTGAAAAGTGAAATGGCAAATATTCAAGCGTTACCAGTGGGAAACTGCGCCCAATACTGAAGCAATCCCCACCTACATACCGTAATTTGTTACGTACTTGCCTCTGTTTTCAATTATTTCCGACAGAACACGTGGCCCATTACTTGGACACTACGTTTTATAACCTCACTACGGTGGCACTTCATGATTGGCGGACGTACGGTGAAATGAGGAACCAGGCCAGCCAGAAATATGGACTGGAAATGACTGAGGCTCATCTGCCCAGTCAGACATTAGAACAGGTAACTCATACATCACTCACTTAGTTATTCACTCTCTTACAATCAGGCATTTAGAAGCGAGAAGGTTAGTATTAAACCACATCAAGGCAGTTGCTGAATTCGGCGTGCGCATGATATTAAAAATTGACACTACCGAGGTTTGCTCTCCGGCTGCAACTGTTTACATGGTTCAAGGTCATGACATTTTTCATGTAGTGCAATATCCGAATCAAAGGGACAATCGTTAGAAATCAGTCACTTGACAAAGCTGCCGGAATGGGAGTTGAGACGTCGTATATGTGCGAGACAACTTTTGAACCCGAAATTTTATCTGTCTCCTTTAATGGTTTACGATTTTAGGTAGCACTCTTTTCGCCGACTATTTATGATATAGGAATTATGGTCCTTGCGTCAAGTTTATTACTTCCAGCCGGAGTGAAAGTCACCTTTTGGATAAGCTCCCCACATATCGTCAAATTCTTTTTGTTTTCTATTAATCTTAGGTGTTTACATTTTACGGACAATAAATGCTTTTATTTCCTAGGGATTAGATGTGTTGGAGATCATGCGAAACATTCACGTCTTTGTGTCTCGATATTTGTACAACCTCAACAATCAGGTGAGAGTATGAGCCTATTTTTGAGGACGACGAAAGGATCTCGATTCTCAACTCGGTTAATGGCATTAGGGTTTTTTCACAGCCATAAAAACTCGTAATTTTCGGGAACATTCTATTTGTCGTGCACTTTTAAGGATAACCGCTGTAAACCTAAACCCATGCCTCCCTTCCCTGTGGCAAGAACGCTGGCTTATTACATTGACGCCTAGTAGACTGCAAAAAACATTTTGATATTTTAGATGTCCTTTCGCCCGTTGCTATACAAAGTACCTTATCATTTTCCTCTCGTTGCATTCCGTTATCTTTTATTTTGCGCAGTCTTGTTACAGACCCTCAAACCTTTACAATTAATAATAAAAAAAACACGCTTTATGAAGAGTAAGAAACGTTGCCCGCACTTTGCATTTGTAAGGTACAACAACTTCTAGTTTTTATAGTTATCCTCCGGCTGAGGTCAAAATTTACCTTATTATAGGAAATTAACCTCCGTGAAATTAACGCGATTTGTTAAATTAATTATGTTGAGCGTTATTTTCCGCGACGTTAATAAATTGCAGTGTTAATTTCCGCGCTCTTTATTTCCATTATTTTAACTCTAATTTTGAAACCTTCCCAGACATTCATGACACCTAAAAAGTACGGTACAAGCTTTCTTTCTTTCCGTTAACCTAAACATTTATTAGAATTTTGAAAACTGTTTTGTTGACCAGAGGGTTCAGTTTTATTCAGTGACTTTTTTTTTGCATCCTGTGTTGAATAAATTTGTTCCCATGGTCACCACGAACTGTGTCTCAATCGCTTTAATTTCCTTTATTGTTATATTCTACCTCCTCCTTGGCGTTAATTTTCTTTATTCTAAAGTCGTTTTACATTAAATTTGCGTTAATTTCCAATACCTTAAGTTCATGGAGCGTTAATTTCCTATAATGCATTTAATTACCTGATCTGGTGGACTCGCGGGAGATGAGTTCTTTGCTAAGGTATCATGGGACCATAAATCAGAAATGGAATTCACCTGTGGCACTGGGCCAAGATTACACCTATATTACAGGCCTGTTGCTTTTAAACAGGCCCTGTGTATGATGTAGGCGTTCTGTGCAATCTTTCCTGCGCACCTCTAACTTCAGTCGTTCTTGAATGATTTCAGATATTCGTGGAAACAGCGTCAAACAACAAACACTTGAACACGATTAACATCCGCCATATTGCGAACTCTATCCGCACACACGGCTCCGGAATCATGAACACCACTGTCAACTTCACGTATCAATTTTTGCGCAAGAAGTTCTTCATTTTTTCCCAGTTTTTGTACGATGAACACATCAAAGCTCGCCTCATCAAGGTACGTTTTCATTTATTCATCTTTGGAATTGTGGATGTACAAGGATCGTAGTTAGAACGATTTTCAATTGGGTGTCGTAAAACCAAAACCAAAGTAATTGCTTTGGCCAATCAAGAAGGACGGAGACAATCCAGTAAACCAATCAAAACTCGAAGTAATTACACGTAGCCGACACAAAGGGCGGGAAAATGTGCACGCGCGAGCCACAATTGGTTTTGGTTTCACTTCTGATTGGTTGAAAAAATGGCGCGAAAACTTTGAACCAATCACTGAGTGAAGTAAATGCAAAACCAAAGCAATTCGCTAATTACTTTCGACACTCAATTGAAAACCGCTCTAATGTCATCATTTAGGCGGTTGTGAAGATGCCTGAAGAAGTCGAAGCTTAGAAAGGACTGGAACCGATGATTGAGCGATTACGTTGAAAACTGCTCTTCAACTGATGCAATCAAAAAAGCTCTTTGTATCAATAACTGGCAGCTGGCCCGGCTCAAGGTTTCCACGTTATTAAATGACCGCCATGTTTTATTATAAGCACCCGTTTCAAATAGCGCTCGTAAACAAAATGTAAGTCTAAGTACTCATTTCAAAGCAGGAGCATTTGATAATGGACCTCTTTAGCTTGTACGTTTTGTTTTCCCATTTCAGACCACGTGATGTTACTCTGGGGAACCGTTTCTTTCAAATGTCGTCATCTGCACGTGCACTTTTATGCATAACTTATGAAAACACAAAAGGAAAATTCCCTTGGGAACATCACGTGGTCTGAAATGGGAAAACAAAACGTACAAGCTAAAGAGGTCTATTGTGCCTATATCATAAAAGGGTAAAAGTCTGAAAGCATCATTTAGCTTGCGCCGTTAGTCGAGTGGTCGTTGGAGTTCCTACGACATTTTAAATAATGTTCTCGTTGCAGTTGTATTTGTTGTTGATTTCCTTGTAGGATATTCGCTTCTTCAAAGAGACCAAAGCACAGAGTGATCAGAAATACCCGTTTGAACGAGCGGAGAAGTTTAACAAAGGCATTCGCAAACTGGGTTTAACGCCCGATGGTCACACGTATCTGGATCAGTTCAGAGT
>NC_090872.1:8516526-8531526 GCF_036669935.1 Montipora foliosa
GTATCAACAGGTGCGTCAATTAAAGATAGTGGGGAGTTTAAGATCTACGACGCGACGGCAACGAAAACGTCACAAATTTTGCATATTATATCAGCAAAAACAATAGCTTTGCACGCTCTTCACGTGCATTTTTAGTTTTTGTACATTTCTTTCACGTTTTCGGCAAATCTGCGACGTGAAATGACCAATTCTCAAGTTTGAAGGCCATGTTACACGAGGCAATTTTTCTTGCAACTCGCATCGCAACAAACGTTGCGTTGCAAGTTGCGAGAAAAAATTCACGTGTAACACCCCATTTTGTAACTGCAATTGTTGCGTTACGAGTAGCGAGAAAAGTAGAACGACCCTCTACTTTTCGCAACGTTGCGAGACAAGTTGCTTGCGTGTGACATCCCCTCTGCAACTCGCAACGCAATTTTGTCAGAATGGGCCAATCAGAGCTCATCTTTCGGCGACTTAGCGCGTACGCCATCTTGTTTGTTATTGTACGTGTTGCAAGTTGCGAAAGAAGTTGCCAACGTGTAACATACCCTCTGCAACTTGAAAGGTTTTTTATTCGTCATCGTTGCGTTGCGAGTTGCAAGAAAAATTGCCTCGTGTAACATGGCCTTTACGGAGAACGTGAACAAAAGGTAGCGAATTCTGTCAAGAGATTCAATACCCCACCTCCTAATTCAAGTTAGAAGTTAGACAAGCCGACATAATGACGAAAATGATTAATAAACCTGAACTTGCAATTTTAAATGACGTTTTCGTTACCGTCGATCTTAAACTTCCTAGTATCATTGGCGGAAGCGATGGTATTTTTGCTCGAATTCATTCAAACACGACTAATAATCCAAGATGGCGATCAACAAACAGCAACGCAGAGACGGGCCCCATAAAAGATATTTCCAGGGTTAGGAAAGGCACTGGGTATTAAAAAATGCAACGACAGACAACTGCTCACAACATGTTACGGATACATTGACGTTAGAGATTTTTTTATTGAACAAATTATCACAGAGCTCTGTATCCGTCCATTGTTGATTGACAAGTCACCCGCATGTACCGAAGGCACCATCACCCCCATAGTGCGTTTTCTTGTCTATTGTGATTGATTCACTCACCCCTCCCTACTTCGGCTTACTCCATTGGTTCTCTGACGCGATCCTTGTAACCGTTAATTTATTCGTCAGGAATTTGAGCTAGTGTACTTCTCACTGAACAGTGCGCGGATCTTCTTTCGAGCCGACAAAACCGCCGATGAAGAAAAAGAGGAAAAGGAAAGCAAAGAAAACGCGGAAGGTAAGAAGCACATGAGATGTTTTGCATAATAATAGAGTCGAATTCCCAAAAGGCATTTTAATGCATTATTCTGTACACCATTATGGCCGCCGTGACGTCAGAGTCAAACCACCAATTGTTTCACAACAACAGCTCTTTATGTGAAAACAATACGGCAACCGTACGGCAACCGTAACACGTCACAATTTAAAGATGGCGGCGCTCGGGAAATCTGAAAGTGAAAATAAGTGATTGTGAAATAATTTTTTTTCGAAGAAGATTGGCGAACAAAGTTGGATTGCAACCATTATTTTGTTGGCTTTAGAATCATTCATTTGAGAGGTTCCCTTTAATTTACAATCGTCATGGTCATCATGACTGAAGTAAGAAAATTACAAAGTGAAAAAATATTTTTGAAGTGCAGACTTTAAAGTTGTTTGGTTGACTTTTCGTCAACGTTCAACCACCGATAGGCCATTTCCGAGGTCATGTCTGCCTCCTCTTCAAAGCGAGTCTGAGTGCGAAGTTTTTGTGATGGTAATTAGGTCTACTTTACATATGAATGAAAACTAAATCAAAAACGTAAAACAAACAGCGGCTACAAACATAATGATAAAGCGCATTTTGATTAAGTTGAAATGGCCAAAGAGCAAGAATATTTAGAATGAAAACCAATTTTCATTTTTAAAAAAAACTTCGCACTTAGACTCGCTTTGAAGAGGAAGCAGACATGAACTCGGAAGTCGCCAATTGTCATGGTAGTATACAAAGGGCTGTGTTTATATTTTAGGAGGGCCTTCGAATGAGGAATCCGGTAACCCTCCGCCACCAGTCGAAGCAACAACAAATTGACCTTGGAGCTTGAGGCGAATGATTGCAACAGTGGAGCGAGACTGCATTCTCAATAGCGGCGCTCTCTGATATTCTTGTGACATTAAGATTTACTAACTTCTGGAACAAACGAACCCTTTTGTGTCGCCTCCAATCAACTTCTGGTTGGCAGATTAATGATAATACGTGACGTGACAATGAACAGCGCTCTGACCAAAAATACTTCGCGCTTTTCGTTAGATGGTGACTGCTACGAAATGTTCTTGTGGGTTCTCAAGACTCACAGATAACAATGGTGTAGTGTTCCAGAGTTGGTGGACGACTAAAAGGAGGCATCTCTTGTTCTTGTTCACCAACATGGCGCTGATACCATGCTGTCAACCTTTAGGATTGACAAGTGGTGATGTAGACGGAGAAGACGTGTTTACCTTTACTGTACTATACTTCAATCGAGTCATAATATTTTAACAATACGAAACATTATACGTGTTCTAAGCGAAAGAAAAAGACGAGTTTTCCTTTGTCATGATTTCATTCAGTCAAATTGTGAGTTTCAAATAAATGAAATAAATGAGTTCTTGCACTAAGCCAAAACAACATCTATTATATACATTTTCTCGAGTAGAAAAAAACGCATCTTAAGTATAAATACTATTAAAAGCCTAACGTCTTTGAAATGAGCCGTTTCTCAAAGTTTTCAACAAGAAGCTGATTTAACGATCTAACAGGGACCGCGCAGGGACTGGGGCTGGGCGAGGGTGGGGCTTTAGCCCCTCCTACTTTCTTGGATGGTATTTACTTTTGTTACCCAGATCTGTCACTCACCAAAATAACTGGAAATCTTTAAGATGTTAATAAACGCCAGGGAATTTACCTGGTTAGATGACATTTTAGTCAAGGTCAAGGAGTTTCAATGTGAAGCCAAAAAAAGTATGATTAGTGAAATTATGACCATATGTAAATTTATCTTGTAAATCCAGCAACCACTGTGGCAGGCAAGATATCCTTTTCTTCTCCTCTGACACAAACAAAGCTGAACACCCACAATACTGAACACCCACAAACAGAGAACAGACGAACTGTCTTGTAGCTGTTACCAATGAGTTTCCAGCTTTTAATGACAATCGGAAAGGCAACTTTGGTACCTTCAGAGAATCCGACTTAAAAATGTCCAGGTGACACTCAAACGTTGCGTGTGTTGTGTTTAGCTTCAAAGTTTGTGCATTTAAATTTTGGTCTAACGTGGAGGCCAGGTTGTAACTTGTTTCTTTAAGTGCCGATATAATAATTTGACTATTGGCAGTTTTAGATGCATTTCTAGCCAAGACTTAAATTTGAAATTTTCCTGGGGGAGCATGCCCCTGGACCCCCCCCCCCCCCCCCTCCGCCAGTTTGATTACGCGTTCGCATCATTAGCCCCTCCCACTTCCAGGGCTCCGCGAGCCCTGAGTAATATGAAAAAAATTGGAACTACAACGTCGAAATATCACGTTTCCTGTGGTATATTTAACAATTATTCCATGAGCGCGCGTTGGATATGAGATGATAGATAGCAAACGAGGCGCGTAGCGCCGAGTTGGCTATAATCATCTCATATCCAACAAGCGCGATTGGAATAATTGTTTTATTAAAAACGCCCCCAAAATATAGAAAAGTAGACTACAATAAAAATAAAAAGGCCCAAAAAATCACGCATATGCTTGCCGTGTTTGTAGATCATGGTATAATCACTCGTAACCCATGATGGCTTAGCCAATCAAAACTCTCAATTGCATTATCCAATGATCGAGTTTTTAATAATTAAAATTATTTGTCATCAATTTAAAATTTTGCTTGATGTTTTTATTTGTCACTGAGCGACTTCAAAAATTCCTAACATTTCATATGAATGTTCTGATTGACCTTATACACTAGCAACCTCTATTTAAAAAGATCGCAGCGTGCAACTATCTTTCAAACGAAGATTTCACACAAGTAAGGGCTGCTTTGTATAAGGCAGTCAAGAAAGAGAAACTGGATGTGATAATATAATATTTACGATTCATTCATTCATTCGCCGGTTTACTTGTTTGATCATGCATTCATTCAATTATTCGTTCTTTCATTCATTCATTCATTCATTCATTCATTCATTCATTCGTCCAATCAGTCATTCATTCGTCCAATCAATCATTCATTCAATTATTCATTCTTTTATTCATCATATAATTTATTCATCCTTTCTTTCTTTCGCTCAACAAAGACAAGCAAGGTGACACAAATACCAACCCGGTGTGGCCAACACTTCACGCATGCGCACAACCATTTCATCCGGTCAGTTAGCTGCCATGCACAATCTGGACCGAGAGCTCTTCTCTTGACTGAGGGAGAGAAGAGCTAGGGGGAACCCTGAAACAAAGTGTCTTCTCTTTAGTTTTTGTGAAGAACAATCAAAAGCGTCTCTAATTGGTGCATTCATGTTAGTACGAGGAGTAAGCAGGCAAGAACCCTACGGCGCATGTTATTCAAAAATTCCCAGAGCCTTGGGTCGATCCGAGGCTCTGGTGACGAGAATGCAGCCATGGACAGCTGTTCCGGCTTTGTTGGACCTCATCAGTATGGCGTAGCTATCATACCCAGCGGGTGTTTTAGACAGCCCATTAAGTGGCAGCTCCACTCAACAAATGTGGTAAGCTGGGTTGGGAACAGCACAGCCGTTCTCTCAAGGCAAGCGTGTGTGTTCACTCACCCATTCATTCATTCATTCATTCATTCATTCATTCATTCATTCCTTTAGTTGTTCATTCGTTCATTCACACTTTCATTCGCACACTCATTCGTTCATACAGTTTTTTATTCCTTGCTTTATTTATTCCACCATTGGCTTCTTCTCTGCACTTTGCCAACTAAGGGAAGTGGTCAAAACTATTACACTCGAACAGGACCCACCAAACCACAAAATAGATGGTGGTGTCTGCCTGCACCCCCTTGCTTAACGTCAAAAGATGGTATCTATATTGCATAGACACCCCTCTATCCAGCAGTAAAAAATAACAGTGAGATTCAAACCTCACTTTTCATGTTTGTCTAGTAATGCCGACTCTTGCTAGCTGAATATTCCTGTGTCAACTCAAATTTAAAAGCCAATAAAATTTTGTCGGTAATGTTCATGTGATAAGTTCGAAGATAGGTGGTGTCTTTGAGAACCCCCCTACCCCAAAGGTAGGTCCTGTTCGAGTATAGTAGTTTTGACCATTCCCTAAATATAATGAACTTTTGATCTCAAGTAAGTGGCCTTTTTGCGTGAGACGGCTACTCAATTGCAAACGTTTTTTTAACTACGCGAAAGTAACGGCTACCCGAAAGCTGCGGCCCCTAATTTTTTAATTTTTAATTAGCCGGATATATGAATGATATATGACCTATATATTAAAAACTCAGTTCAGTGGCATCAAAATTGCCACTGTTTTTAGATGATGGCTCATATAGCCATTTTGATTAGTAACAGCTTCATCACACTGATATCCATTTTTATTACACATAACATGAGAATTTTATTCCATAAAGCTCATTTGTACAAATCTATACGCTTTATTTTCACATGTGAAAAAGACCTATACAGCCAATCAGAATGGCGTACAGCTATTTCACATGTGAAAGTATAACCAATCAGCGATAGCGTAAAGGCGTTTCCATGCCAATCACTCGTGCATCTCGTGCAAATCGTGCAAATCGTGCAAATCGTACTTTGTTATTGAATTAAATTAAATTTGCATTTGGTTCTATTGTTAGTGAGTTTTTGTTTCTAATTCGCGTTCAGAAAACTATTTTAATGAAAATTCTCATGTTATGTGTAATAAAGAGTTTACGACATAGAAAGTGCTTTGTACGGGGTTTTATTCACTCGTTGTTTGTGTCAAAAACCCTCACTCGCTCGTTCCTCGCTCGTTCGGGTTTTTGACACAAACAACTCGTGCATAAAACCCCGTACGCCGCACTTTCTATGAAGTAAACTATTTATAATATGTAATGAACAAATATATCATGGCTGTTGTTCAGAAAACAAAGCCAGCAAAGATAAATCTTATTCTTCCTTTGCGAAAGACATTACCGTTTTTGTTTCCTTCTCTTTCAGAAAGGGAAGTTGAATTCCCCATCCCCCACTCCCTCCCTCCTTCCATCCCCTCCCTCCCTTCCATCTTCGAGATAGACAGTATCGTTACTATAATAGGTTATATTTTAACTGCTGAATTTGCTATGTGTTTCATATCGTTGTCCGTTCAGAACTTTATCACGCGGCTTGACGAGGTCAAATGAGTAAAGATACTTGTCTTGGTACCAAGAAAACAGCGACCTTAGGAATGCATAATTATTTAATTTTTTGAGGGGGGAAGGGGTGGGAATTGGGCAATTTTCTAAAGTATGAAAATTTTTTTCTCACCTTTAAGTTGTTCATGATCCTTTTCGGTGGGGCAATAGCTCGTGCAAGAATTTTTTGCAATGGCAAGCACATGACCTGGGGCCTGTTTCTCGAGTGTCTCGATAACTTTTCGGCCCGAAAAGCTATTTACCCTCCATTTAGGACATTTTCTTAAGCTGGTCTTTAAAACATATTTTCAAAATAATTAAAAGCAACATGATAGTGAAGTTTGTTGACTTGAAATCTCTCCGTTCTTAAAATACAGAAGGACTGAATTTCGAGAAAGGGGCCGGATAGCATAAACCACTTGCTTAATTTTTCCTCCCATGGCTCCCCTTGCACGATTTTTTTGTTCAGCAGTTTTTGCTCTGCAAGAAGTTTTTTTTTGGACATTGCCTAAGCCCTCTCCTCCTCCCTCAAAAAAATAATGGTCCGTCCCCCACTCAGGACGCTGTTCATTGGCTTGACGTCACTTTTCTCGGAAGACACGTAAAGCGAATATTCAGCAAGCGACAAATCACGATACTCACAAACAGGAATCAGACAAGACGTTAGGCATTGAAACTTGTTCAAAACTGATGTAAACCGGTGAGTTTTAAACGAGTTGGTCTTCCGTTGGGCGCCCGCAAACGAGGAAACAAGTGTTTCCCGGGATGTTTCCTCAGCATTATGCGTCCTTTGCTCGTTTTTATACTAGACGAATTTAACAAAAACAGAGAAAATGTTTGCCTAACTTCGTCCCAGACGAATTATGCGTCTCTCGTATAAAAACAGCCCGATAGCCAAGCCTAATAGCAGAGCACCGGCCGGGTTATTTACGTTTGGTTAAAAACGTGGGCTTTTGCTTCCCGAAAAGCAACATTGTGTCTAGATACCCGGCAGCCGGGAAGTGCTTTCAAAAAACTAGACACCCGGCAGTCAGAAATTTTGACCAATTTTCTCCAAATAGCTCGCTTAATTCCTCTAAGAACATAAGATATTTGTTTAGAAATCTCAAGCGATTATAAATATTTCCTTGGGTTAAAAGCAGAAGCGACTGTTGAGCTTGGGCATAGAGTGAAATCTCAATGTTTTTGACACTTACAAAATATTCGAGTTCTGACACACTAAGTCAACTCCCGATGAATATCCACAGAAATTACCAACGAAACCTCACCAGAGTATTTAGTGTTTGTTCAGAAATGCCAAGCGATTCTAAATAAAGGTTTCGTAATGTTGTGCACAAATTCTCCGCGCTTGCATTAAAGCATATTATTTAGAATCTTGACTCACGGGTACGGTTTTCAAACTACTAGATGCCCGGCAGTCGGAAATTCATGTCCAATTTACACGAAATACCTCATTTACTTTGAGTAAAAACACCAGGAAGTTGTTTAGAACACTCAAGCAATTTCAAACACTGCTTTTGGTCAAAATTTCTGACTGCCGGGTATTTAGTTTTTTGAAAGCACTTCCCGGCTGCCGGGTATCTAGACACGTCGGAAAAGCAAATGTAGCTTCCGCAACAAATGATTCCTTTGGCCCCAAACGGAGAAATAATTGCTTATTTTTTCCTCGTTTGCGGGCGTCTTTACGTACTGACTGTCTTCGATTCTTCTAAAACGAATTGTGCGCTCCTCTAGAGCTTTTGAGGCAAAGGAATCAGCGAAATAAGTATTAATCCTGTTTGGTTTATGTGAAGTGAAGTGAATCTATTAGTCTCTCCCTCGGGCTTTTCAGGACTAATTTACAATTCTTTGTGGGGGACTTTAGCCAGACTCCGGTTTACAGTCCTTATCCCAGAAGACTTGAAAGTCTAACCATGTGCAGATGTAATTACAAAGGCAGCACTTTCTCCTCAGTTACTGAGTGTTGGTCCGGCCGGAGTCGAACTCACGACCTTCCACATGACATGTTGGGAATTTTGAGTGTAAACACGGGACGAACTACGAATAATCTGTCTGGGACGAACTTGGGAAAACGTTTTTTCTGCGTCTGTTAAAAGAGGGGTACAAGACGTATAATGCTTCTGGACGAACTATCCACTTTAGTACGTCTTCGTGTGCAGAGGAGGGTGGTACAGAGCTACAAGCATGTAAAATAAACAAGGGAACCTTGAAAAACATCAAGATGTGAACTGAAACGGATTACATTTACATGTAATTTGATATGCCAGAGAAGGCATTTACATCTCTTGTTTTCGTGCATGATTGAGGGCAAAACCCTTTTGAGATTCAGAACTGGTTCTTGTGAAGAAGAAGAAAGGCTAAAAGGAGGTTGAACACTATTTTTAGAGACGGTTCGTTATTTATAAGGAGGACCGCGTTGGAGAAAAATAGCCGCGGCTCAGTGTATTTTTGGTCAAAATTTCCAAAGCCCTTCCAATTTGAAGTGACGCTTCTGAAGATTCGGACTAAGATTTTGGAAAATTCTGAATAATGTAAAATCAAAGTTTGAGCTTGATAGTTGATTGCTCGATAAGTGAAATTTCTAACGAAAGGCGCAAGGCATCCAAAAGACAACAAGGACAGCTCAGTTGTTTTAATTAACAGATTTAATGCAACAGTTTGTCACATTTACAAAAAAGTGTTTTTGTTCACGTTCTGTTAAAAGTTTATTTCCGAGGCAAAGAAAGTTTCTTTTTTTTTCCCGTGAAATGAACAACTTGGCTTGCAGACGCTGCCGCACCGCGGTGGGAAGTAACCTTAACTGGTGACCCAGGGATTTCATGTGTCTACTTTTAGCTAGAATTTTGTTATTGATCAGGTCCGAGTTTTGTCGATCCGATCCGAACCGATCCTGGTTTTGGCAACGGCCAATTTGATCGCCTTTGTTGCACGTCTTCGACACCGGTAGGACTTTATTTTATGAGACATTTCCATATATTAAACTTGAAGAATAATCTGTCACACACCTTCGCGGGTGTCCTTCGAGAAAAAAAGTTCTTACGCGCGTTAGTTTCAATAAAATCCTAACAAACTATACATCAGAAGAAAGCTTAGTAAATGTAAAGAAAAAAGTAAAATCGTTCTCTGGTAAAAAGTTTTGAAAAAACTATGAGCTTTCGACAGACTGAACTGCTGCCTTCAACGGATAAAAATGTGTGAAGCCTAAAAGCGAAAGAAATTTAAATATAACGAAAAATTCGCATAAATTAAAGGGTAAAAGCATGTAGTGGAAAGAATGTTTAAAATGCTAAGAAAATTAGTGTTTCTTTAAGAGAATGTGATATTGTCTTGGGAGCGGGCACGAAATGTTGTCTGCCCCTACAGTTTTTGCCGTGTGCCATGACTCCAATGTCTTTCTGCTCCGGTTGTTCGCTTTGTCAATGATTTTAGAATTGTTAAAGTCAATATCATGATTAAAAGACCACGCGTGTTTTGCGACATTTGAGCCTTTAGTACAATGCTTTAAGTTCCTCATATGTTCCTTTCTCCTAGTAGTAAAGGATCTTTTAGTTTCGCCAATGTAGCTCCACGGGCAAGATGCGCATGGAATTTTATAGATGACATTGCACTGGTCGTCTTCGGCAGGTCGAAACTTAGGGATAGGGAAATGCTGCTGTAAAGTTTTAACTGGTCTGCTAGTGACTTGGATGTCGTGTTCCTTGAGGTTTCTTGTGAGAGGTTCCGTGATGCCTTTGATGTAGGGAAGGACTGCAAAGTTGCGTCGGTTTGTTGGCTCAACCCATTTAAAAAACATACATGCTTTTACCTTTAATTTATGCGAATTTTTCGTTATATTTAAATTTCTTTCGCTTTTAGGCTTCACACATTTTTATCCGTTGAAGGCAGCAGTTCAGTCTGTCGAAAGCTCATAGTTTTTTCAAAACTTTTTACCAGAGAACGATTTTACTTTTTTCTTAATATGAATCCTGGTAACGGATCTTCAATATTTTTAGTAAATGTAATTTACGATTAAAATATAGTTTAAGCGATTTTTAAGTTTGCGGTAAAACCAAAATGGCGGATCTGGTGCTAACATTGCTGGCGGTCTCCGGTTGCCTAATCCTGCTGCAGGTTCAGCCGGTAGAATTTATTATGTATACCGCAATGCGGTACGGCCTCACTTCTTCACCGGGAGTTCAATCAGTTAACTCCCTGAAGAAATCCGGCCGTGCCTGACGAAATATTGGTGAAACAAAAAAATATCTATATCCTCACAGCCGCACAACCAGTTCTGCATAATTATTTTGTTTTTAGTCTAAATATTCAGTATTTGCTGGACAGATCTCCCAAGATCCGGCACTTGTACTTTGTTCAGCTGGCCCATGCATAAAAAACTGTCAGGTTTCTTCTGATGTATAGTTTGTTAGGATTTTATTGAAACTAACGCGCGTACAAACTTTTTCCCGAAGGACACCCGCGAAGGTGGGAAGTAACCGTAACTGGTGACTCTGGGATTTCATGTGTCTACTTTTGGCGGGAATTTTGTTATTGATCCGGTCCGAGTTTTGTCGATCCGATCCGATCCGGTCTGATCCGGATTTTGCCGACGGCCGGTCAAATTCGTTAAATTCACCTGGACGAATTGCAATGCCTTATCATGTCTTTCCCGGCTAAGGCATATAAGACATTTTTTGTAACAGGTGATGAGGCTCTGATCAACACATCTAGTCTGGCGGAGTCCGAAGATTTACTGAATTTAGCAATTGGCTTAGTTCACTTTGAAAGTATTTAATTTTTTTTATCCTTTGAAATGTTAAGGAAAAACAACTAAATAGCATCTGATAAAGAATATTTGTGTCATTTCGACAACGTTGCTCCGTGACCTGTCAAAATTCCTTAGTGACTTTGCATTATGACTATCCAAAAAATGCAGCAATATTTATTTTAGTACTTAGGTATCGCAATTTTTTGGTTCAATTCAATACGAATACAGGTTCCACGTGTTGTTCTCGCCAAACAACTGTGGCATTTCTGCCGCAGTCTTGGGTTGATTCTATTTAGTATCACCCAAAAAGTGGACTAATGCAAATCCTGCATTTTAATTGGCTACGCTACTAGAGGACTATTATTAATAGTCCTCGAGTAGCGAAAAGCTTGACGCTTTCTTTCGTTTTATTCCCAAATAAATATTTCTTCAACTTGCATTTGCTAACTTTATTATTGCCTTTTCTGTCCGACTAGTTGGGTGATACTAAAACAATTAGACCCTTCGCCCTCAAGGGCCACAGGTCGGTAGCCCATTCGGCTTCGCCTCATGGGCTATTGACCCGTAGCCCTAATTGTTAAATTGTTAAATAGATTTTTTTGGACCCGGTTACTTTGTTCAAGAAAAAAACACAAAGCCCGTCGCCACGGACAGGAAATTTTTCAAAGGCCGTGCGGTTGTTTACCGAACCGGTCATCCTTATAAATAGTGGACCGGCCCTAATCACATTAGCACGAGATTTGCTCATTTCAAGGTCACTTTCCAGCAAGATGTACCCTGCGTGCAGTGCGCCGGGTAAGCAAGATGGTTTTATATAAGCTTAATCTTACCCTCTCGGAGCAGAAAATGCTCATCCCCTCTCCATGTTTAGCCCTTTTAGCGCCTTGGCGAGCCAAAGGCTCATAAAATTCAGTCTCCAAGTTGGCCATAGCAAAACATTCGAAGTCCAGTTGAAGCCACCATTTTTAAATGGGCTCTCGGAAACGATGGATCTACAGAAAATGGGTCACAAATGTCGAGCGTTCTTGTTCGGGGCCGACTAATCACGAAAATGTCTACACCTTAGTGGACGAGTGACACAATTGCATATCGCAGTGCCCACAACAACTCGTTCCTACTCTTCGCGTATCCACGAGTTAAAAACGGCCTGACAACCAAGCCTTAAAGCGGAGCACCCGGCCCGATTATTTATCTCATTTGTGTCCGGTTGAAAACGTGGGTCCTAAGAGACCTATGAATCTAATTAACTTTTCTGGACTTAATTATTTATAGCAATGTGGCTTAGAATATCTGATTTTAAAGGTTATAAAATACGCTTTTCAGTATAAAAAATTCAGCATAAAAACCATGGACTTTTCAGAAAGATAACCACAAGCACAAAAATTCGCAAAAATATTGTTCTGGTCCAAAAAATTGAAAAAGAAGTTTTTTAATTTAGTTAACCAATATTTCCACCAAATTTGGCTAAAAAGAAGAATCCCTGAATTTTTTAGAATTTTTTCGATTGGCCGTTTTCACACTAGAGACGGATTATCCGTCTCTAGTGTGAAACCTGCCATTGCGTCGTCGGAGACACTTCCTAATTGAGTGGTTGGTGTTGGTGTTCTGAGTTTTCGTGGTTGGCCTGCGCATGTTCCAAGCGCGAGAACTCGTCGTTTCACATTGACACTAGGTTGTTTGTATTACAGTATACGTGTAAAAAAAAGGAAATAGATACAACAAAAGAACAAGGGAAAAATAATTGCTACAAATAAAATTGCTAGACAAAACAAACTAAATTTGAATTTTAGCGCGTTTTGGGTGGAAAAAGATTAATGGCTCTTGTATTTGTCCTTGATTCACCAGAAGCTGTTATTAAGCTCCACATTGTAGGTAAGAAGATATCACGTAAATTTATTTCTGCACCTATATTCGTGAAAGCACAAACGTGAATTATATCTGGACAATACAGTTTCTTCTATGTTGCTTTAATTTTAACAAAGCTTATGAATATTTCAGAGAGACATGGAAACCAGACGAAATGATACTCATAGTTCCCAAGGGCATCTAAGTGGAGAACAAACGAAAGGTGCGTCGGCTCTCTTAACAGAAAAGGAAGCAGTGCAGGAAGATCAACTTTCGACTCTTCTTTCAAGTGCTCACGAGCTTCTTGCCAGAGAAAAGCATTCAAGAAACTATGAACAAGCTGCAGAATTACTAGAACAAGCATTGCTAAAGGTTCAGGGAGAATCAAACGAAATCGTGGAGGCCGGGGTTTGTGGCAAGCTCGCCGAAGTGTTTTTATCTTTGGATGATTACGAGAAGTCTCTTCATTACGGCCAGAAGTGTCTTTCCCTTTCTAAAACAACTGGTCTCAAAAATCTCGAAGCATTGGCTTATGCTTGTGTTGGTACTGCCCATTCCAAGTTAGGAGACGTGCAAAGAGGTCTTGAATTTCATACGAAGTCCTTGGATGCAACTTCCACAACAGGAGACCAAAAGCAAAAGTGGAAATGCCTACACAATCTGGGTGTCACCTGCAGCGACCTTGGTGACAGCGAAAATGCGATTAGATACTTCAGGGAAAGTCTCACCGTTGCTGAGAACGTCGGAGATAAGCTGGCGATCGGTGAGTCCCATGGTGGGCTGGGTAGTGTTTTCTACAAGACTACACGGTATCCAGAGGCCATTCTTCACAACGAGATCCACCTTGCGAAGGCCAAGGAAGTCAAGGATAGGGAGAGTCAGGCAAAAGCTTGTGGAAATTTCGGCAATGTTTATCTTTCCAAGGGCGATTATATTAAGGCTTTTGCACTTTATCAAGAGCAGCTAACACTCTACAAAGAGATGGGCAACAAGTGTGGCGAGGGAAATGCAATGGGGTCCCTTGGAAATGTTTATCATTGTCGTGGGCAAACAAAAAAAGCGATTGAGTATTATGAAGCCCAGTTGTCTATCGCAAACATGCTGAAGAATAAGGGAGCACAAGCAAATGCTATTGGAAGAATTGGAAGAGCGCAGTATTCTCTGGGAGAAAATAGGGAAGCAAAGAAAAATCTGGAAAAATTGCTGCAGCTTTCGATAGAACTTGGTGATAAAACCACCGAGGGCTTTGCCTACGGTTTCCTAGGAAACACCCACAGATCTTTAGGCAATTACGAAGAAGCCCTAGAGATGCAAAAAAAGTTCTTGGAGATTTCTAAATTAACCGGAGACAAGGCTGCAGAAGGGTTAGCCAACGCCTACCTGGGAGGCATCTACTATTCCCGCGGAGACTTTGAAAAGGCGTTGGAGCATCACAGAGTTAATCTCGCTATCACCAGGGAATTGGAGAACAAAGGAGGAGAGGGAAGGTCGGTCGAGAAGGTGGGAAACATTCATTTCGAGCTTGGAGATTACAACAAAGCAATTGAATGTTATCAGCAAAGCCTTGACATTGCCCTGGCTATCAGAGACAAGCCACTAGAAGGTGCCTCATACGCCAATTTGGGAAGTGCCTTTCAAGCCCTTGGAATGTATTCACAAGCTGTGCAGATTTACGAGAAAGCCGTGCCTTATGCTGAAGCAGTCGGGGACAAGCGAATGGAAGGACAGATGCTTGGAAACCTAGGAACTGCGTACAACAGCATTGGAAATCACCAAAAAGAGCTTGAATGCCATTTGCGACATCTGTCTCTTTGTGAAGATTTGGAGGAAAAACAGGGAGAAGCAACCGCCCACGGCAATATCGGGATGGTCAACTATCGCATTGGAAATTACAAACAAGCCATTGAGCATAATGAAAAGCAAATCTCTATTTCAAGCTCTATAGGAGAAATAAGTGGAGAAATGACTGGCTACTTAAATCTTGGCAAGGTGTATAGGCAATTAGGGGAATTGACAAAGGCCATTGA
>NC_090872.1:8546526-8556526 GCF_036669935.1 Montipora foliosa
ACCCCTGGTGAAACACTCACACTCGTTTTTGACATATTACTTCAAACTGGCCAAAATGCTCCACGGGAGTGTATTAAGCGCTGGAATGTGACAACAAAGGCTGGAATTCACACGGTTTATGTATTCGCAACTATAAAGGTAAGGCGCCCCACTTTGTTTGATCTCTTTTGGCGTAAAATCCACCTCCGCTGGTTTGAAGTGTTTCGTTTTATTTCTGTCCTTCTATGGTTAAAGTTCCTCAAGCGCCAGGACCATGGCTCCTCCGGTTCAACAAATCCATCAAGCTCCGCCTCAAGCGGCGAATTTGGAGGTAGATATGTTTTCTGTTTTTCAAACTGGAGTCAGTTCCATTACTTGGAACGTTATGCTTTTCTGGTCAAATGAGTTCTCCTGTTCGTCAGGTTATTTCGCATTTACCAATTCCTTGTTTATGTTACCTTATTTTGATTTGGGACATCATCAATACTTGTTGGGTTCTCCTATTTCTTATGTTATATGTTTGGCGTCGGCGGCACTCAGGGTTCGGTGGAAACCCAAAGTAAACCAATTCCTCCTATTAAACACGAAGTTCAGTTACAGCCAAACATACCAAATTGGTACCTAAACCTACAACGTAGTTCAGTGTTTTTGCCGGCCCGGGAGGACCAAATGTAAACAACAGGGAAGAAAATTCAACAAACACGAGTTTGAGTTGTTGCCAAATACACGCAATTTGTAGTTGTCCCAAACGAAAATAAATTGAATGAACAACAGGAGGATTCAAGTTCAGTGCAGTAAAATACACCGAAGAGGAGCAAGAGCCACGTAGTAGTCGCTCCCGGTCAGAAAAACTGAAATGTAGATGACATTTAGATTTCTCAGGGCGGGCGCGAATACTGATCAAAAGTAGGTTCGGGTGCCAGTTAAAGTGCTGCTATGACCAAAAAAATCAATTCTTCGTTTTCTTTTGGTTTCATAACTTTGTTAACTGAAGTGGCCCAAGTTTTAAGCCTTGATTTCAAAAAGAAATCTATTTGTTACATACCTAGACTTTCACTAAACAAAATGAGCACTGTGATTGGTTGATTCTTGGTCAAGTGCTCCTGGTCAAATTCAACTGTAATCTGGCCGGGATACAAGGTCAACACTAATTTCAATCCCTCAAACTGACATTGGACATTTCGTAACAATTACACGACGCAATATCCCATGTTAATATTGACAAGCTTACCGCTCTAAAAAGAATGAAAACAGGAAGAATTACAGCTTAAGTTCAACAAGAAATAGTGTTTCTAAGCTATGCAGCGCTGATCTACAGTATTTAGGTCTAAAAACCCCGTTGAAGACGGTTAACTTTCAATTGTTTTGCTGGGTACTACTATTTCAATAGTCTAAAAAAAAATTCGATTTTCCGGGAGGTTGTCTCGTTAGTCAACTGGATATCGGAAACTGCAAAGTGAAGCAATCGATCCGGGTTCAACTCTTTGCCTCGCCTATTGTGAATCTTCTCAGCTTGTTTAAAATCTTTGTTTCGTTGAAGTAGATTTGAAGTCTAAAGTAGACTGTACGTCGTATAAGTTGAATAAAAAGGGAAATGTCAGTTTGAGGGATGGAAAGAAGTGATGACGGGATACAATTTCTCAGTTGTTGCCCGCGCCGGATGTTTTGCTGCAATTATGAATACATAACAAAAGTACTTGTCTGGTCCCTCGGGAAACTGGTTTGTTAAAATCAGGATTCTCGGGAAAACAAATAACTTTCCCACTAGGACCATACATTTAAGTGCATATTTCTTAATTTTAACTGGAATTTTCCCATTCAATGGTCCGCCATTACTAGCTTTAGAATCTTAAAGGGACTAGGTCACGCAAGTTTAGGTAATTTCAGCACTGATCGAATGGTCATAGAATTAACTAAGATATCAAAATAAAAACTATAGAAGAACTCTAAAAAAAACACAGGGAAGCTAAGAAGGGACATGGATGGACAAAACTGGAGAGGATTGAAGTGGATTGAATTTGGGTAAATTTGAAAAACGTCTGCCCACTTTTTTTCAAATTTATATCTATCTATGTCAATGTCATTTACAAAGCTGGAAAATCATTCTCAGTTGTTATGTGGCCGTGATTTTGCAAATGAAAGACTCTTGCTCTGCCAATTTGACGTTTAGAGCTCATAATTAACAAAATGAAACAAAATTACTTGAAATAGCGTGACCTAGCCCCTTTAAGAGAGCTGGATCGTTGAGAAAATTACGTCAAAGACCCACGTGTGCGAAAAGCACAAGCCCAAACATAAGCATTAGAAAACTCGTGCGGGAACGGGCGTGAAATAAGCATAAACAAAAGCATAAGCACAAACACAAAGGAAATTTTCCTTTTTTTGTGCGTGTACTTATCTCGCGCTTGTACTTATTTCCACAAGTTGGAACCGGAGTGTGTTAAGCCTTTAAGCTCAAACACAACGATTCGCACGCCATCTTGAATCTTACTAGATCTTCTCCGACGTTACTGCGATTGCGTATGCCACATTTTCCTCCGCTTGTTTCACTATGTGAACGTCGCATTACGCCTATGCTTGTTCATCTTTGCTCAAGTGGAAACCGGGCTTCAGAATGCTCTGCATTTGAATGCGCCTGAATTAATAGTCAACACGGGAGTTTCGGGCTTTCAGATTTTGAAACTCGTGTTTTGCATGTATAATAAGCTGCATTTCCCTACTGAAATTTTAACTAGTGAGAAAATACATCACTCGTCACGTTTCCCTAGATTCAACCCTCTGACGTCCAATCAGCAAGTAATGGCGGAGCGTGACGGAAAATACCATAATAGTCTTTGTTTGTCCACCCAAATTTTGAATAAGCATTGTTTTTATTTTCTCTTGGGACCATTTGTAAATCCCAATAAAAACTGGAAATAATGCTTATTCAAAATTTGGGTGGACAAACAAAGAGTGTTATGGTATTTTCCGTTTCGGGCAATGCTTATTCTCGAAAGAAAAACAGCCTTAGCATAAAATTAATGCTCAGAATTTTGCCAATCAAGTGTTGGGGCTGGGACTGGACTGGGTTGGGATGCCAATAGTTTGTCTGCCTGTTTGGCTTTGGGGTACCACATCACTGAACTTGGCTTTCAGTTCGAATCGTTTGTTCACTGGGGCCTTTCTGGCCGGGCATGAATACTCGAAACTGCTGTAGGTTCGGGTGCTATTTAGGTGTTTGGCTGCAACTAAACTTTGCATTTGGTTGAAATTAACTGGCATTTTCGTCTATGGCTGGCCACAAAACCTCGTTATGCCTACCGGGGGTTTTTGGTTATGGCTAGATGTCGTCAATTCAGTTAATGTTCCATGTCTTTATGCCTGTCTGGCTAGGCGTGGATACTAGGATAGGGTCATTTTTCCGCCGTTTACGTATTTGGTAATAGTTTACATTACTTGACACTCCGGCAAATCTGTCTAACGTAGCTGTGCGCAAATTCCTGGGTCGGCGTCAGGGATACGCCCAAGTTATCGTTATTTCAGGCTTTGTACACTATACAGGTGCTAAAAAATAGGACATATGTCCCCTACTAGGTTTAAACACCCAACCCAACCCCTAAAATATCAAGATCCCTCTCCTTACCCAAGTGGCAATTCAAATCTAATTACAAATTATGATCTAAAATCTACATAAATTATAAACTTAAGACTATACTTGAATTCTACTGACGATTATCACTTACCATGTACAGGCAAAAATTTCAACAATATTTCCAACACGATATTTAAGACAGATTACTTTAAAGGAACAAATTATCGCAATCAAAAAGGTTAAAGTCTGGTCAAATAAAGCGACTTAAACGAGTCAAGAGATTCTGATTCCTTAAATTCCCTTGGTAAGCTATTCCATGTTAAGATGACTCAATTATAGAAATTGTCGCGGAAAACAGATGAACGAGAAAGATTTGTCTTAAAATGCAATCCTGAGCACGCACGGCGCGTTTGACCCCCCAGTAAAAGAGAAATAATATTTGAGCTCGCGAGCTAGTTCTATATGCCTGCAAAGGCATTTAGAAAAGAAAAATTAGGTCAAGATACTCTAGCCAGTAATTTGGTGGCAATAGCTTAAGTTTGACGAAGCAATCCCTTAACATCAATCGCGTAGCTCTCATTTGAATGTTTTCAACCAGGAGTAAGTTGCCAATGACTGACTGCGGTGCCCAAAACTGAGCAAGTACAAAAGTGTGGGCGCACTAAGGAACATTAAAGTCGCAAAAGTGCAGCACTTCAACATACCTGCGCAGTTGCTTTTAAGAAAGCCTAGCATCTTATTCGCTTTAGCGACAATCATTACGACGCGAGCCTTCCAAGAGGAGCCATTTGAAATCATAATACCTAAATCCCTTTCGGATATGACAACCTCAACATTAATACCACTATTAAGTACGAACTGGGCTAAGGCGCTTCCTAGATATACGCAAGTTACTGCAAATATAATTCTCAAGCTCATTAATAATTCGTAAAGTTATTAGATAATCGGAGAATGCCCCATTTTGGTCAGGTGCATGTATCTCATACCCAATGAAACTACAGATCAAGAAAGGCCCGAGTTAAAAAAACTGATCCAAGACACTGATCAAGACAAAATCACTTCGTGTAACAATTGACGACAAACTCAGCTGGAATATTGCCGCATCGAAAAAACTAACCACTCACTATCGCGCAGAATGCCTGAACATCATGAATAATTCATAATCACTGAAGGGGCAAATTCGAATGCGATCGCGCTCTGAAGAGCCATAAATTAGAGAAGAATGGGCCGAAACTAGGCAACTAGGGTTCACAAAATTCACTTTCCCGTGTCTCAGAAATGATAATTTCGAGGTTCACGCACGGCTTCTTAAAAATCAAGGATTAATTAGTCTACAATTTGCACTAAAAAAGAATGAAATTGAGAAAGTAAAAGTTTTACGATTTTCCACTTGAATATACGGAAAATTTTGCAAATTTTCGTATAGACAGTCATTTTGGATAGCAATTTTGGGAAAACTAACATACCTACTAGACTTTCACGCACGGCAAATGGCAGATGAGTCTGTCTTTAAAAAGAATCCGTTTTAATTTCGAAAATTGGTCACGAGGAACCTTTACGTTTTTCAGTTTGAAAATTATTAGTCGTAGTTTCATTTGAAAAAGGCGCGTTTAGAGCTGGCGAGCTATTGTTTTCAGCCCAGACATAACTACCGCGAATTTTAAAATTGCCATAAGGATCAGCTGTTTTACTCAGGACCTTCGGACAAAACAAAAATGATGACGTGCGCGACCAATAAATACGATTGGGATCGGGCGCTACCTTTTTCGATCATAAGCTACTCAAGATTCAGGCGAAACAAGTCTATTCACTTTATTTAAAAATAGACATTTTAAGTTTTTGTAGGTTCGAATGCCTGTGAAGGCACCACATTTGTTGCCGTGGGTTTGGCGGAGGGTAAGAGTTGCCCTATTCACAAATAGTATATATCAGGCCAAAAGGCCTTTTAAAAATTTCGATCCTGTTATGATATTTAACGTTAATACAGTTGCTGCCGGTGCGCACTTATTCGGCCATACTGCAAAGGTGCGACATTAGGACACAATATAATGAACAATAGCTCATGTGGCCTTTATGTTGTCTACAAGTCCTTTTGTAAGGTGCGGGAAGTTGTAGACAACGGTTCAGTGGTGTTTCACCACTTTCAATCCTACTACACCGAATCTTAAAAAGATCTTAATTAAGCACTGGTACTTATAGCGGGCAACAATAATCTCGCGCGAATATTCCAAAATCCCCCAATGGTTAATTATTGAAAGGACAAAACTCTAAAGATTATCTTGTCAGAGCAAGAATAGACCTTATTCATAAATGGCGGTAACATTTATAATTCTTTTGTCCACGTGCAAATTAGCCTACCAAGCCTCATTTTAGAGCAAGAGTTCTTTTCAATTCACTGTATGGTATCGAGGTTTGGTAGGCTAATTTGCACTGCGACAAAAGAATTATAAGTTGACCGCCATTTATGAATAAGGTCTATTCCTTCACTTTAATTTAACAACCAAGGAGTTACACACGGTAAGGGCCAAGTGACAGCGTTACAACAAAACGCATCACGAATCTTCTCGCAACCAAGATCCGTCAGCTTCTTAATCATTTCGATTCATTTATATTCATTCATTTAAAAGCAAAACGAAGCCTTTTAAATGTTATACTTACCCGCATTTCATTGAGAGAAATGCGAAGCAGAAACGCGCTAAAAGATACAATCACTTTTTATTAACGCACGAGCAACGTAACAAACTTTAATGGATTCGCTCTGACGAAGGGCTAACGCTCGAAACGTCAGCTTTTAGAGTCTCTGTACGGTGGCCAATTTACATTATCAACTCCGTTGATAAAATCAAATTCTTGTATACTGATTCCCCACCGACGCAGCATCAGTTTCTTTAGAAACTACCTCCTTCAAACTTTAATGAAGCTCACTGCTGATTGCCACAGGCCTTAAACAGGTCAACACTAATTTCCATCCCTCAAACTGACATTGGACATTTCGTAACAGTTACACGACGCAATATCCCATGTTAATATTGACAAGCTTGCCGCTCTAAAAAGAATGAAAACAGGAAGAATTACAGCTTTAGTTCAACAAGAAATAGCGTTTCTAAGCTATGAAGCGCTGATCTACAGTATTTAGGTTTAAAAACCCAGTTGAAGACGGTTAACTTTCAATTGTTTTGCTGGGTACTATTATTTCAATAGTCTAAAAAATTCGATTTTCCGGGAGGTTGTCTCGTTAGTATAGTGGATATCGAAAACTGCAAGGTGAATGCATCGATCCGGGTTCAACTTTTTGCCTCGCCTCTTGTGAATCTTCTCAGCTTGTTTTAAAATCTTTGTTTCGTTGAAGTAGATTTGAAGTCTAAAGTAGACTGTACGTCGTATAAGTTGAAAAAAAAGGGAAATGTCAGTCTGAGAGATGGAAAGAAGTGATGACCCCTTAAACACACGACGGCCATCTTGAGTCGCGAGGGATTGAAAAGTTGTTTTTGTGCACCGAAACTCGTTTCCAAACATTGAGCAAGAAAGTTCTTTTTCTCGATTGTTTCGCTCTGTTAAACATTGATTCGAGTTGATTCATATTTGACAAATTTTAGTCTGTCGATTGCACCTAAGAAACTGTGCCGGAAAATAGCGGACTTTTTTGGTTATGTTTGTTTTGAAGAAGAGGCCAAGCGCTTTTTCCAGAAAATGCGCGAATCTTAAGTGCGAAATCCTAAAACAGGCATTTTGCGAGATCAGAAATGGTAAATGAAAATTTGAAATGTTTGTGAAAGTCGGCTTGCAATGCATTCTCGAAGTGTGATATCGAGAAACAATAGCGAAAACGATAACTTGAAACGTCCTTTGTTTCTTTGCTACGCCCTGACAAGTTAATGAGCAAAGCAGAATTCCCCAAAGGAGAAAGAGCGCGTAATATATGAGAACCATTTGAGTCATTCTTGGCCGCTAATTTTACTAGTGATCTGTAATTTTTATTGCTCTGGAAGTAAATGTCCGGAGAACAATAGGCATTCTGCGCGATAAGATCGCTTCTGGAATCGGGACCATGAAACGTGTTAGGCACCTGGTTCCTCAGACGACCTTACATCTTTAATCATAGTTAATAGAGGGGAATGGTTTGGAAGCTCGGCAAACATCAAAGGAGCAAACAAAGATGCCAAGATTTCGGTTGGAAAGTCCACGACCGTGCACAATCTTTTGTTTTGAACTCATACACTATGCATGAATTACGTAACCAACACGTTTCTATTGGTTAGTTCCTCAGTACGGAGTAAACAACTATTGTGTTTTGTGCACGGTCAAGGCCAAAAAAGAGAACAAAAACCTACAACAAAGAAATTTGTCGGGTTTCATAACCATTCCCCTCTATTAACTATGCTTTAATGCAACCCCCTGTAGCACTGTTTGGGGAACCTGTGGGTTAACTTTACAAGACAAAGGTGCAAAAATTGCAGAATAGAGCAGCCCGCGTTTTAACATTCTCTGACGCTGATGCTGGCCAAGTTGTTAGAAATTCTAGGGTGGAAAAATCTTGATCGCCAGCGAAGCATGCAAAAGGCCACCATGGTATTCAAATGCCCACATCGGTTAGCTCGGGACTATTTAGCATCGAAATTTTCTGAACGAAATAGAAACTACAACTCCGAGAAAAAATTTGTTAGATTACCACGTACAAATTATTTCAAAAATAGTTTTACAGTGGCGCCACACTGTAGAATGGCCTCCCTTGTGAGGAAAGGTGCGCGGAATCCCCCTGGTAGTTTAAACGGGCAATCAGCAATGCTGTATACGGCACGGTATTCACGGAAAGCAGCCTTTTTATAGTTATAGAATCGTGTTCGGAATTGGGGAGTTGGGTGGGGGTACGCATTGGTAGCTAAAAGATTGTGTTAGGTATTTTTTGTAGTACCCACCCACCCTTTACTCTTTATTGCTCATACACAGAACAACGAGTCTAATCTTTTCCCAATTCTTGACCAGTGATCCGTGGATTAATGGCCAGTTAGTATATACTACTATTAGCATCGACTTCGTATAAATGCTTTTAAATTAAGCAACGAGTAATTTGTGAATTAAGATAAGCAGATCGGAAAACATGGGCTCCTTGCAGTTGACTTTCATGAGCATCAGTTTTCTTGAACTTAGTGATATTCGTCAGGAATAATATTGAGTTTTCGTTATCAAGTAAAGCTATGATGCTCGCTTTAGCAAATGCGTAGAGAAGCCTGAAAAATTCAAAACTTAAATAGGGTTCGAGCCCTTGACCTAGTGATTCCGGTGCGGAGAGGATCCTATTGTTATTATAGGGTGGTGGTACTACAAGAAATACTTAACAGTGATGACAATAAAGGGGAGGCCACGAAATAACAAGTTAAAGGAGAAAAACAACCGCTCTGCCCGTTCAGCACGTGAAGTTAATTTTAATACAGTATTATACCTCGAAACCTACGTCGACGACCAGGACGACCGTGAAAGATATGGAAATGTGTAACTTCGATAAACCAAAGTGTCCTTATATCAAGTAGGAGTTGAGCATTGGTCACTTCAGGTTGTGGATTTGCAGGGAGAAAAAAGTGTACAGAAGTTGACGCTGTCGTAGATCCTTAAGAGACTTAACAAAGAAAAGCCGAATATTTTCTGATTGTTATAAAATGTTAACGAATTTTAGAGGTTCCAATTTCCCTGATGCGCCGCCATTTTGAATAATTGCGACGTGCGGGAGCTACGGAAGTTACCCTATATCATTCTAATCCCGAAACGTTTTTTTATAATAATAATAGGAAAAACGTAACACTTCACAAAAACAAGCGACTCAGAAATTCATTTATTTCGGATAAAAAAATGTTCAAACAAATCTGATTGTGAACAACACTTAATGTGTTTGTTGCCGAAGGCGCGCGTGCGGAGCACCGTTAAGAGAATATGGTAACCTATCAATGTTCGGGTGGAAAACGGTTTGGAAGATTTTTCTTTCTGCATTTTTGCTGGTTTCAATCCAGTTTGACATATCTGTGGTCCACACTGGTGGCTAAGCAGTTATTCAAGTCAAGCATAGGAGAGATATAAACTCAAAGCCGAGTGTTTATTTTTAATTTGCCTAGAGCTGCTTTTTTTTTCTCTGTATTGTAATTTTTGGCATATCTTTAGAAGCTCTGATAAGGTTACATGATGCCTGGAGGACCTATGATTAGAACAGAAACGAAAGGAGAGCGAAAGAGAGCGACAACGACAAAACAGAATACCAGTATCGTATAAACTCTTGTTCTTAGGCCATCGTAGCTTAATTAAGAAAATAACACACAGCCGTCATAAACATTGTATTCCAACGCATTTTTTATAGAACTTGACGTTTCGTATGTTATAGTCAACATACATTTTCAAAAGTGACCGTTACAATTTTTGAAAACTACATATATCGTAAACATTAGAGGTCTGGAACCTAGACTG
>NC_090872.1:8569026-8576526 GCF_036669935.1 Montipora foliosa
TAAATAAATTAAAAAACCTTATATTGTTGCTTGTTCATGTATGCTTAGTTTCATCGAACTAAGGAAGAATTTATTTTACATTTCTTTAAGAAGGTCCTATGTTCTGAAAAAGTATAAGGAACCATCTGAGAATCAAAACCTATAAAACACTTGAACATTATTGTACATGTCTGCAAACTTTACACTTGTCTAGTATCTAGATGTTGCATAATCATCTGAGAAGCAAAGTCTCAAGAAAAAACACTTAACATTTTTTGTGCAAACTTTATAACTAGATGCTGCTGTGTTATGAAAAGAGTATAATGCAGCTTTTGAGATGCAAAGTGTAAAAAACACTATCATTTTGTATGCAAACTTTACAACTACGGTAGATGCCGCCATGTTATGAAAAAGCATTATGAACCAATTGAGAGGCTAAGTCTAAAAACACTATAACATTTTGTATGCAACCTTTAGAACTTAGAACCACTGTAGATGCTGCTATGTTATGAAAAAGCATTATGAACCATTTGAGAGGCCAAGTCTAAAAAACACTGTAAAATTTTGTACGCAAACGTTAGAACTTAAGGTATTCTCTCACCAGTATTTTCAACACGAAATATATATAATGTATCAATAAATCGATTATTTTATTCAGTATCTTTAAAACTTTGTTCACTCTATTCAGAGTCACTTTGGATGGCAATTGTCTCTGTCTCCTATGAGAGCGTGGTATGTGTCTATGTTGCCTTTTCACTTGCCTTTAATTACCACTTCTATGCATAATAGAGACTGGTGTTGAATGCTTTTCCTCCTCTTCCTCCAGCTCCTCCACTGAGTGTTCGCGTCCTGGTGCAGGCTCAGTGTCTGCTAAAGCCCAGGCTACATTATGCCTGGGCATTTGCCTCTCTGATGGCACACCCTCAACTCTCGGTACACAAGGCCTCAGGTCCTCTTGCTGGCTATTGTTTATCCGCTGCTGGAGTCGTTCGATCAGTACACTTGCCCTTTTCGACCTCCAGATTGGACGACGGACCACCCACTTGCCTTTGTTCACTCCAACACCATTCTCCTCATCACTGACATAATCATAATTCAGTGACTGCAATAATTCCTTTTCTTGGTCACTTGAAACCTTTAACCGTGCATTAAACAGCTGGGAGTAAAGAAGAAATAATTATTAAGTGTAAGTTATCAGTATTATTGCATGCTTAGTAACAGTTATTTATTCAAATTATTCATTTCAGTTCCTAGCACTTTTCACACAATGAGAGCAGTTATATTTCTGAGGGAAGTCTGTACTAGACATTTTAATAATAATAATAATGGGTAATTCCACGGTAATTGAGACATACACTTGTAAAAATTAGCATTCACTTAAAGGACAGTATAACTGTATATCTAGACTCATTATAAGATAGATTGTTATGAAATTGTACTTTTTGGTTGTCAGCGGAATGATTTCATGGCATAAATTATCATTAATTAATCAAGTCAGCCTGTTTGGCTGTCACAGAGGGGACATGCACAAATGACCATGGTAAATCTCTCTTGAGAGGAAATCTAGTAAAAATTGTCAGGACATTTACTTATTTACTTAGACTGTTTAAGTTAATGATTTCTCCCTGATTTTGTCTGAAGAAAGAGATCAAAGCCTATGTCCAAAATTGAATTGTCCCCTCTGTGACAAAAATAGGGATAAAAATTATTATCTCTTCAAAGCAATTGGTAATAATTGTACAAAATTCTGTTAACAGTTGAAGTATGGGCTGACAAACTTACAAGGTGTGGAGGAGTTCTTCTATTTCTCTTTTCTTAGGATAGGTGTGAAAACTTTCAATGTCACGGAGGGGATCTTTTTGTCACAGAGGGGACTTTGTGTCACAGAGGGGACTGTTCTGTCACAGAGGGGACATTTTTTGTGAACAAAAAATTGTCACGGAGGGGATCTTTTTGTCACAGAGGGGACTTTTTTGACACGGAAGGGACCTTACTGTCCAGAACGGACATATATTTTTTGGAGGAAGAATTATTATTTTGAAAGAGAAATTACTGCTATTGAAGATAAACTGTTTTAATCATCCATAATCTCCTCACATAAAGAACAATAATACTTAACTTAGCCAAAATGTGCAGTTAATCAGTGGAAATATTGGATTGATTAAGTTCTCATGAATTATTCGTAATAAAGAGCAGTTGTTGAGCAGTTCAAAATGAGTTCAAGCAAAGAGAGGACAAAGAAATACTGTACAGGGAAAGACTGAGGGAAAATGAAGAAAAGTATGAGGTGGTTAAAAAGAAGGACAGGGAAAGAAAGAAAAAGGATTATTTGAAGAAGAAAGCCAATCAGCCTGAAGTTTTGAGAGCCAAGGAAAGAGAGAAGAAAAGAAGGCAAAGGAAAAAAAATAGCAGACTTGATCAAGAAAACAGGCAAAACTTGTAGTCAAGTAAGCCCTCAGACGTTTGGAAAAGCACTCAGTAGAGCAAAGAAGCACCTGCTAAAATGCCCTGAAAGAAAAGAGCAAGTGTTAGCAACGATTGTTCAAGATCTTTCCCCAAGAAAACGGAAGGCGGTCGTGGATTTGTGTGACAACAACTTTAAGCGAAGAAAAGAGTACAGCAAGGACAGAAAGAAAAGATGTGATGCTCTCACTGATGATGAGATACAACAGTTGCAGAATTTCTATTTAAGAGAGGACATCAGCAGAATGCTTCCAGGGAAGAAAGATTATGTGTCTGTCAAACTAGTTGATGGTAAAAGGGAACACAGGCAAAAGAGGTTGCTAATATTGTTTAACATTGGAGAAGTGCATGAGCTTTTCAAGGAAGAAAGCAATGTTCAGATTGGCAAATCCAAGTTTGCAGAACTCCGGCCACCCCATGGCAGGTCATACCATCATCTGCATTTGACCGTGAAGTATGCATTTGTAAGTATCATGGAGTTCAGGTAGGGAGGTATTACGCAGTTGACTATGTAACCAACTTCTATTTTGGAAGAGTGAATTCTGTAGCAGACAGCTTTGTTGAAGTTAAATTCTTGCACAGCAAAGGCTCCACCACCTATGACTGGCCAAGAACTGATAATGTGGACAGGGTACACTGTAGTTGCATTTTTTATGGTCCTGTCTTACTTGTGGGCAATCACCCTTCTACTATTTCAACTCAGCGTGAGGTTGAGAAAGTGCACCTTTTCATTAGAAAGCAGCACAAACTTTAAGCAGTGCATGCTAATAAAGAAACTTGGAAGAGTGGTAACATGAAACTGTCTGAAAAATATGCTGGAAGTAATCTTGTACAAAATTTTATCACATTAGCCATTGCTAGTAAAACTACACCATTCATACAAGTCATGTTTGTAAACAACATGGAAGATCTGCATAGGTCCATAAGTTTATATTCTACTAGCATGGTAAAATGTACACTGACATTTGCTTTCATAGAACAGTGTACATCATATACAATTGACTGTCTGGCAAGTTATGTTCAGAAGTTGTTCTTGCCTTTTTTGATGTATGGCACTTTCATTCAATGAACAACTTACATTCAAAATCATCTTACATGATTGTACTGGTAGTTACATCTGTACATGCATAAATGAGGTCAATACTTTCAGGAAAAAAAATTATCACCTCAATTCTGTGTTCAGGCATTGTTGAGAGAGAGAGACTTAAATTATTGATGTTTCTGAGCTGTTCGTATTTTCAGATTATACAAGACTTTATAAGACTTCATGGAAGTTGCAGATTGGAAAGTGTCTTGTTTTTGTTAGGACAAGGTCTTAATGAGCCTTTTACAGTACAGTGTTGTCTTTTTCAATTGTCTAGCTTGTTAGAACCTAATATTTCTAAATAAAATAAAACAAAAATAATCAGAAAGTTACCCTGTTTGAGAAGGAATGCATTATTAAAAGAGTGTGCAACATTTTTACAGATACATGTATATATAATACACCTCAAGAAGGTTTTGGTTATAACACTAGACAAGTCTAGTATCATTGTTTTACTTAAACACTTTGCTACAGAGAAGATTGCAGGGTGGCTATTAATGACCGCTATCTATTAGACAAGAGGTACCCTCCGTTACAGTCCCCTCTGTGACAATAACCGTGATCATTCATTATTATCTGTGCTGTATCAGAGAGCAAGAATGTCTTTTCCATCAATGCAGTTTAATTGTTGATTAACATAAAAATCAAATGTGCACTTAAGTGTTGTTGCTGCCGGTTTACATTCGCAGGATTTTTAGCCTAGTTTTTAAATTTCAATTTTCTTTGGTTTTCTGGTCCCCTCCGTGACAGATTGAATAAAGCACTAAATCTTGCCAGATGTGACAGAAATAATTTTGAAAGGATTTGATAAAGAAGAGTCATCAGTTTTTTAATCATTACAAGTCCACAGTGAACTAAACTAAATTTGGCAAAAGGAGCTATTTATGGTATTGTTTTCTGAGATGTCCCCTCCGTGGCATGCAAAATATTGTGGAATTACCCTAATAATAATAATACTGACTAAAAAAGTAATTTCTGAAAGAAAGACACCTAAGGGATGTTCTCACAATACAGAGAGTTGTGTAGTCTAGCATTTAATATTAGTACTACATTGTTTGTTTCCTACAATGCACTATCAAATTTACTGAAAACCCTGATAAAGGGCGTTCAAGGACAACCATGAAATGGCCCTTGCAAATAGCCACATGGTACAAATCTGTCATGCTGAAGAGCAAGTACATGTTACACACAGGTCAGAACAAAACAGGAAAAGTTCATTAATACCCAAAAATGTAGCTTGCTCTCAGCAAAGTGGATTTTGTACCAAGTGATTGTTACATCTACATGTAGTTGCCAAAAACTCTTGTCTAATACCAGCTAACCATGTCCATGTAAAGAGCTAACAATTCATCTGCCTTACAGGGCAAGTCTTAGGTGTCTCCTTTGAGAGAGTTGACTGTTTTATTGAACGATCAGTCAAATGATCTTTTGTAAAATTTAACGTGCAAGCACATACAAAATATGCCTGATGTACATGCACTCCAGACTAAATTAAATGATATTCTTATTGAGAAAAATGTATAATTTACCCTTTTCCTTCTTGAACGTACCGGTAATTTGTTAATTAAAGCCAAAAAGCTGGGTTAAAGGTCAAACTATTTCACGGACTATATAAACACTTGAAATGGCAGACGTCAGTTGCACTTTGCCAAGTCGTAAGCAGCACCTTTTAAAAATGTCATGCTCATTTCAAACAGTCACATTAAATAAGTATGTTAAAGGTGATTACTTTTTTGCGCCAATAGCATGAGTAGGATGGCCTGTCAATCATTGACCCATTTTGGGAAAAGTATTTGAACATCACTCCATGACATCACTCCATAAGAAAATGCAAAATATAATTTTATGCCCAGTGAATGTGATATTTTGCAGCAATATAAACATAGTTACATGTAAAGCATACTGGAAGACGTACAATTATGTCTCTAATTGTGGACAAAAGTTATTGTATCTACTTGTTTTCAACATTACTCCATTGAAACCATGTAGACATAGTAGTTAATTAGATACATTATTTCAATTTAAGCTCTCTTTAAGCTACAGTAATACGAGCAACAGAAATTTCCAACTTGTCTCGCAACATTGCTGCGAAATGCAATGTCGCGTGTTTTACATCCCACGCACAACCTGTCTCGCAAAAAAAATTGTGTTGCAAGTTGCTGCAGCGTGTTGCAGAAAGTAGAGGTCCGTTCTACTTTCTGCAACAAAATCAACACAATTTTTTTGTTGCGGGACAGGTTGTGCATGGGATTGTTCTAATGGTTATGTAAATAATGGTGAAGTAAGTGGTACATGTACAACTACATTTGCCATTGACATATTTACATGTTTACCAAATTTGAATACTTAACATACAGTATACATGTAAGCATGTTACACATTGGTGTGGGTTTGTTGTTGAATTTAAGAAGAAAACAGTGTATGAATTTCAAAAGTCCTTAAAGACCTGATTCCTGAGGCCTTCACTTGTCGTTCAGTTCAGCATGTCGAAGTTCAGTGGCATTTCGTATTTCCAATAACATGTAGTCGGTAGTTGTGGTCTTTGCAAAGTTTTATGTAAGTGTGAAATCAGATGATCTTCAGCAAAATTAACGATGCATAATTTATCATACACAGTTTAACTCGGGTGAGTTTCACAGCAATTTTGATGTTTCAATTAATCTCTCAAAAGTGACAGCTATGTTGATCAATTGTTCATTCAAATAGGAAGGTTAATTTGTTAGTGGATCTTAATTTTTAACTCTTGGTTCAGCCTTTTACTTTTCAATAAAAAACCAATGTGTCTTTGTTTTAATATGCTAATGAGGGACGAGACTCTAAAACAAAGGATTCCGTGTATAATACGCAACTCAATTTTTGGAGCTGTTTTAGTGGGAAAAAAAGTGCATATTGTACACAGGGAAATATGGTATTGGCTGAATGTCTTTTTAGCTAACAGTGGAATAAAACATTGACGTACACGACAGGTAAATTTGTAAGCCTTAATTGCTTATTTTATTCTGACTTGTTTATGATCTCAGCTATTTACTTTAGCTTTTTTGTAAATAAACCCCTTCAGGCAGGCTGCTGGTGTATGCCTGTTATACATTCATGTATACTGTAGTATAGAGGGTTTTCACATGACGTTATGGCGGCCATGTTGGTGTTCCAAAACAAAGGAATGGCAGCCATGATGGTGTACCAAACTAATCCTCTGGGATTTGAACTCTATTTTTATGCAAATACATTCTTTTGTTTCAGTAATCCAATATGGCTTCTGGTCACGTGAGTGAAAACGCACCATAACATGAGTATCTCAGAAGAACTGCTGTCAGGTCACCCTGACTGTCTGTACTATACATGCACCTGTAGACACCTATCTATGATGCAGATAATGGTGTATATTTACATCTGCATACATAAACATGTGGAAAGACAGCATGTGCATAAGAAAAGAAATTTGTCATTTTCACAATCATCCTAGCTTATTACTGTTTTTATTGTTATTGTAGGGAATTGATGAAAATGGAATTGATAACGAAACTGGAGATGATGGTCTTGAGTATGGTGAAGAAGACCAATCTGATGAAGCAAGTACATGTAGCTCAGCTGGCCAGTATGAAGTGTCGTCAGAATCAAAAGTCCTTGTTTTGTTCCTTTTTCTTTGGCAAACACTTTATAAAGTTTCTGATCATGGAATGCTAAATCTGTTGAAATTATTAAGACTTTTTATTACAATGATTGGTAATGTGGCAAAGGTCGAGTCTGTTGTTAAATTTGCACAAAGTTTACCACAGACACTTTATATGGCCAAATCATACATTGGACTTGGACAAGATGAGTTTGAGAAATTTGTTGCCTGTCCAAAGTGCTGTACATTGTACAAAACTGAGGAATGTACTGTAAGGAAAACCAATGGCTGGGTTGTTTCAAAGAAATGTGACAATGTCCGATTTCTGAATCATCTCCAGAGAAACCGAAGGAAGCAATGTGGT
>NC_090872.1:8579026-8626526 GCF_036669935.1 Montipora foliosa
GCGGTAATCGATATCAAGTTTCCAATCACGATCAGTGCTTTGGTACAAATACTAGAAGCAAACAAAAGATAGCTTAGTTGACGCACCAGCTTGACTTGTTAGAGCAAGCTTTCTTCATTCTTCTGAGGATCTGTTTCCAATTCATTCAGGTATGTCACGTAAAAGTATCACAAAATATTACTATAATATTTCTTTTCTCGAACAGCACCTCTAACATATCTCTTGGATTCTTTTGCACATATTGTCAGAGGGTAATAACGTTTGCAGTTGAAATTTTCTCTGAGAGGAAGATCTCAAGGAGAATTGAAAACATCAGAGGACGTCAAGCACCATCATTGATGGCATAAATCAAGAATCGATCATATGAACAAATGACAACTGAAAACAGGCTGTTAAAAGCCGGTATTCAGTACTGCCAAATTCTTTAGAGGTTAATTCAAAGTGCTTACAGTGCTGACAAGAAATGAAAACGAGGTTTTAGCGACAAAGGGCAAACCTATACTCAACAATTAAAACATCCAGATTTCCCGACTCGACATGTTCGATGGCTTCCCTCTCACATTCCCACACATTTGCAAGAGGAAATAACCTCAGGGTGAAACAAACGTGATGACTGTCTCGATTAGCTGATGATGATGCTGCGAGAAGTCAATCGTCTTTCAACAGTCAAACCAGAGCGTTGATGTTCTTGGTGTGAATATTGGGTTACCGTTTTTTGTATGCCGGAATCTCGATTAATTAAACAAACCTCCTGAAACGAAGTGGTTAGCCCACTTTCAGTAAAAATTTTTGACAGAACTTCGAAACAACGAAATCCTTCGACACTTTTTAATGCAGATTTCCCGATAGTCTAGAATTAATTTTTCATTGAGCTTGTTGTGTCTTCCAGAATTGCCTCTGGGATTCTGGAAATTATCATGTATTAGTGTATTTTTGATGAATGGTCTTTCATTTCAGTCAATCATGGATTTAGGACTGTAAGCGGATTTTAAAAACCTTATTTCACTTAATTATTTTTCGTTCGACTACAGGCAATCATTCAATTTCGTAACCGGAGAGATTATTAGGCATATTTGGTGGTGATTTTTCTTTTATCGTAACAGCGCCAGCGTTTCTTTGTCCTGGTGGACTGAAAAGCGGGCATAGACTTGAGTATATCGATAAGTGAAAAATTTGCATTAAATTTACTCTACATACATGCAAAGGTTTTAGCCAAAAACTTATTCTGTATAACTTAAATTAACGATAATATATATTAAACACATATACTGACATTCAATTTAGCCATAGACTTGAACGCGTGACTTCCTCGAGATTCATTATGAGCTCAGCACGCAGACGGTTTGCGATCAAAACAAGAAGGAAACTTATCTTTGTCCCTCTCAGCGTACCATACCACATTGATTGCATGCTTGTCACACTAGTGACAAAAGGAAACGAAGACTCTGAAAACGAGAAAGTTGTCACACATAAGAAGTGCGCATGCGTCATTTTCTTAAAGCACAGCGCAAGCCTTGCCTTGACATTTTCACAGTATATATCGGACGGTTTCTACTGATGCAAAATGAGCAATTGTTACGACCGCTTCGGATAAGTACTGACGTTTTTAAATGCGGAAAGAGTTCTTGTTTGTTTTGTTTAATTTCTTTCTGGTCGTTATAATATATAATAACTTTTGCCTTCAAAATCATGGAGCCAGTGTGCTTTTCCATCAAACTGGTTTCTTAAAAGCTACGCGATCATGAACTTACGACCATATTTAAGGCCATAGGCTTCGCGGGGTACGGGTCTAATTGTTAAATAGACTTCGGTGTACTGTACTGACTGAAGCGCGCGTCAACGCTCTGTCGGTGGGCTCGCGTGTCAATATTCTCACCAGGGAAGTCTCAACACCTTACATACAGAAGTGTCAATGATGAAATGGTATATGAAATGAATCATATGACACAAAAGTGTGTCAAAAATTATATTTACAGCCGGACAATTTCACAATTTCGCCGCCCTGAGATGGTGCAAATATGCTCCAAATCAAACCCCTAGAATTCATCTGGTTGAAGGACCTCGCAATCAGTTAGATTTGTTTAAGAAAAAGTGCTCTATTTGAGGCTCGTTGATAATTGAGCTCAACGAAATTTATAAGCGTATCCGGTTTTACCTAAAATAGTGAATACTGAGACGAAACATTTACGGCGCAGTTCACATATTCCAAATACTTAAAAGTTTTCCATGACTGGAAATTTTGAAAATGTTCGGTTTATTAATGATTTAGAAACATGTCTAGTTCATTCACCCCATAATGACCAATGAGTGAATGATTGCTTGAACCGCCGTAGAGCAAGAATGTCGCTTTGTTCACCAAGATCCCCGGCTCAAAAGGTAAGAGGTGAATTAGTGTCGTCGTGTTAACAATCATAAGCGATTTTAATTCGACAAGGATAAAGTCCCCCTTTTTTTGCAAAGATATATTCATTTCTCGAAAAGTGACTGCTACTCCGCAACAAACGTTTCTCGATACATACTGGGATGATAGTGGTTCGTGACAAAAGACATGAAACAAAAATGATCGAGTTACAAATCAAAATACATCGGGATTTAAAAAACGCAGAAAGGAAGGACATAGATATAAAAAACAGTTGCAGATGTCTTAATCAAAGGATTAGGAATTTTTAGCGTTGGTTTATTAAAAAGGCGCCTAAAAGGGAAGAGCATTTCATAAGAATGGCTTCGATTATGTGTGAATCATAAATTTACCTAATTCAACACTAAATTTATTCAGTCTTTATCTGAATGTGTGCAAAACACTAACACTTCCAAAAAAGGCATAATTCAGCTTTCATTGATCGATGCGGATACGAGATCAAGTGAGCTATGATCCTCGCAGTTATAAACGCAATTGCTAAAATTGCGTTCATAACTGCGAGGATCATAGCCCCGGGGGGGGGGGGGGGGTACTCGATACATCCCTTGGTGGGGAGGTGCGGCGCGGCCCCTCGTACCCTGACCCTGTTTAAGACAAATATCACTGATTTTCCTACCCATTTTAAGACAGAATTCCGATTTTTGATACCCTGTTTAGGCCGCACGTCCCCATTAAGCCCTTATAAGGGAGTACCCCCCCCCCCCCCCCGGGATCATAGCTCACTTGAGTATGAAAATTCTGTGAAACTTAAAGCACATTAAATTTAGTCCTCTCAGAAAATTAACAGGAAGCTTTTTACCTGAAAATTTTATCTTCCACCAGTTATTTTTATAGGAGATTTGATGAAATGACGGCTAGGGAATTTTAAAAATAATCACCCTTAGAACGCATACGGTTATTATAACTGATCTTGACTCCTAGTAGCTTCACGTAAAAAAAGCAAGATCTTGTTGAAAGAAAAGGCAAATTTCAACTTGTAAAATTTACTTTTCACTTTTCAAAATGCTTTTTGTAAAGCAAATAAGTTATTTGTTCTCATCATGACTCGTAAAAGTTTTCTCTCGACTCCCCATCCACCCAGAAATGCAACGATGCACAACCTCGCACTCCTAGATAGAGCGCCGAGGAAATTTCGCTTTAGTGTACGAGTGAGATCTCGTGGTGGGGGATGACCTCAGAAAGCATGATTGGCAAAGTCATCTTTATGACTCCTTGACCTTATTGGTTCTCTGCTGTTCTCTGGGAGTTGTTTTCCCCTCTCAGCGAAAACCGACAATTTTTACTCGTTTGATGAGACGTGCACGATAACAGCACAAAGCAAGCGTTTAAGTGCATTTGTTTGCCTTAGTCCACAAATCAACAACGTGAAATCATCAAATTTCAGGTTTTGACGACAATGTGACCATACAACAGGAAATCCTTCACTTCAGAACCGTTCCTATAAATCCAGTTTATGATAGATCGCGCCTGTTGTTCAAGGTCAACAAGATCAAATAATCGCGAAATACTTACGCGGATGGTGTTAAGGTATATTTTGAAGTGACGTTGTATCTGACGTTGCTGTAGACTTGCCACAGGTCGGCTGCGAAAGAGAGCGAGCACTAGTGAGCGAAAGCGAGGGGCGAAGTCCCGCGAGACGGGCTTTGAGAAAGTCTAACGTTGCCGTTGTATTTTCTAAAACTCCTTCCCCGTTTAAGATCGACGACGGCTCGGTCGATTAATTAATACATCACCTCAAAATATAACTTTGCGCCATCATACGTTTTTCGCGATTAGTTCATCTCGTTTAGCGCCATACAATAAATTGGTACGAGCGGTTTCAGACTGATGGCGCTTTCCATTTGATTGAACTGATCGGCCAGACCAGGTATTTTGAAGGACTAACTCTACAACGCCTTCAAATTAACACTCTTCGAGGATGATATACTCTCCTCCGGAAGAATGCGATGGATTATCATGCAAGTGTTCCTTCAAATTGTTGCATTTTCTTTGCAAATTGATGGGTGTGGCCGGCCAGTTCTGACAAACGAAAAGCGCCCTCAAACTGAACGATTCACATTTGTACACTCGCGTTGTCCTCAAAACCTCAAATTTGGTGATTGCACGTCGTTGTTTAATAAAAAAATTCCAACTGACATTTAATTTGGACAAATAAGATGAAACACGTGGCCAGAAATAATATTTCCAGTAAGTAGCTTGCCAAAAAAATTTCCCGCGAAATGTTATAAATGTTATAAATGCAAATGAGTTAATTCGCAGAAGAAAAGAAATACGTTCGGAATGCGTGCCGCACGTGCAACACGATTATTTTGCCTTTTTTAACCAATAACATTGTTGTCTTATGGCGTTCTCGTTGACGACGATCGCGTCGTAAAAAAGTCCCTTTTTTGCAGCGAAGCCGCCATATAAATGAGATAGAGCAAAGGCGCCCGCAAACGAAGTTTTCTCGGCGCGTAAACGAGGAAACATTTGCTGAGAAAGCAAAATGTTTTTGAACAAATTCAGAAACATTTTTCCTCCCGCAACAAATGTTTCCTTGGGCCGCAAACAAACGGGAAAATATTTGTTTCCGCAACAATGTTCCTCTTTTGTGGGCGCCGTAAAGACGGCAGTAAGGTAGGATAACCCTAGTGCTAGGGGTACCCCCTAGCACTCACACATTTCTTCTCTTTTTCAACGATCTGTTTACAAGGCAGCTAGGGTTACCGTCTGGCGCTAGGGTAATCTTAGCTGCCTTGTAAACGCTCTGCTAGGGACAACTCGCCTACGCGGGACAACTTTTTAGCGAATTCCATTGTGTTTGCAATGCTGGCGGTTACCAAGCACGTAAAGTTGTCCCGGGTGGTAGGGTAACCCTACCTGTGAAATTTTGCTTGTAAACCCGGGCTATCTTTGACCCTCCTGCTAGGGTAACCCTAGCAGTAGGGGTAGGCTAGGGTTTACCCTACCTGCTTGTGAACAGGGCCTTAACCAATGTCATTCTACCTGTCCATGGCTGCTAATTGACCGGGTGAAATGATTGTGCGCATGCGTGATGTGTTGGTTAGCGTGTGTCACCTTGCTTTTATTATTGTTGTAAACAGGGCCTCAAAGAGGAATCGTGCTGCACGTGTGGCATGCATTTTAGCACATATTGTCGCGGAACGATGTGAAATCGCCAAATTTGAGGTATCAACGACAGACAACGTGGGCACACAAATGTGAACATTTTATTCTCTATTTTTACTCTGAAACCGCTCGTACCCAATTTATTTTTAAGATACACGTACTTCTCCCACATAATCATTGCACGCCATGAACGACATGGTATAATCGCTGAAGACTAACGGTACTTTGAGGTGATGACGTAGTCCCTATTGGCACGTGATACCCCGATTGCAGGCTACAATAAAAATTATCCTACGAGTCAGTGCATAAATTTCACGTCTGACCTAACGTTAAAAAATGCGGAGAGATTTTTGCCGTGGTTTTGCCGCGATTGGGTTGCTTAAGACACATGTTTCCATTTAATATGAGAGCTGCAGGAATGTGGAAGGTAAAAAACGTGGACCGCTTTATCTCGATATCAGTAACATAAACCGGATTCAAGTTCATCACCTGATGTGGTTTCACTCGCGAATGCATCTGACTCTTGCAAGCAATTCCTTGTGGGCTATGCAAATTGTGTGACTAATTCACAAACCTTAGGAGACAAAATCCAAATTATGCTTCGTTGCATAACAATAGTACATTTCTATTTTTGAACAACGTTATATCCACACAGGGCTCTTTCGTTAGGTGATTTTCTTGAAGATTAATTTTGATTTATTATCTTTGGCCCTCCGGCGGAAGTTCCGGCACTGACAGTTGATCTCATCACCTTAAGTGTGGTGAGGCGAGATTGACTCTCTGAAGTGGAACTGACAAGCTGCGTTTCTTCCATTTCTTCCTTTGTTTTTGCAGCATTCAAGGGGTTAGAACTGATAATTTTTCATCTGAACGAAGTCTACACGACATCAAAGCCGAGCGACAAGACCCTTCCATGCAGTTGCAAGAGATGGCGTACGGTTTGATCCTAGGAATATGTGCAGTTGTGTTGGTCATGTGTGTTATCGCTGCCATAATGAGTGAAAACATCCGAAACACTGTGATAGCTTCGGTGGCCTACAAGAGAGCTTTCGCGCTGCACATGAATATTTTCAGCCATCTTTATAACAAAGCTCTTCGAAAACGCAAAGAGGAGTTATTTGCTCTTATGAAGAAGAACTTGCAAACCGTCAAAGGAGAGAAGCTTATTTTAGAGATTGGAGCAGGAACTGGAGCGAACTTTGAATTTTTACCAGAAGGCAGTTTTCTGATTGCGCTTGATCCTAATGCACATATGGAGCCCTACCTTGAGGAAAACGTGAAAAAGTTTTCACATGTTCACCTCAATAAATTTGTTTGCGGCCCTGCAGAAAACATGCATGTGATCCCCGATGACTCCGTAGAAGCCGTTGTCTGTACCTTGACACTGTGCTCGGTTGAAGATTTAAGAGCCACTTTGGCCGAAATTACAAGAGTTATCAAACCGGTGAGTCGTGAATCAACCTTAAAATGCTTTCTTTGCGTGACCTAAGACACGTGAAAATGTCATAATTTCCGAGTTGTTGATTTGTATTGTTGGCTTCCAATAAGGAATTCGAACTTTCTTGTCATTAATTTTTCCGTTCAATTTAGGACGTTTCTCAGAAGCGTTCCTTGCCAGCTAGGTATTTTAATTTATTCAGAAGAAACAATTCAATGAGAATCCAAAAGAAATTACCATGCATATGACCTAAAAATTAAATTTGTGCAAATTAAAAAAAAAAACGGTATTGGAGAGAAATTGCCCGGGTTAGTGGGAGGTACTCCCAGAAAAATTGGGTCCCCTATTTCAGACCAAAATCTGCAATTTTCCCTACCCTATTTCAGACCTGACCAAAAATTTGATACCCTATTTCAGACCTATTTTTAGACCTATTTCAGCTGTTACACGGTTGGCTTAATAATTTGAGAATTGCTTTGTTGATATGATGAAGAAGAAGCTGCTTCTAAAAAAAATTCCAATTCAAGACTTGAGTGAACAAAGCATACCCTATTTCAGACCAAAATGGTCAAAGTCGTTACCATATTTCTGACCAAAACGGCAAAAAACATACCCTTTTGGGGCCGCATATACCAATATAGCCGATATGAGAGAGTATCCCACCCCCCCCCCCCCTCCGGGAGAAATCATGAGAAGGACAAAACACAATGCTTCAGGTATGGTAGAACTTATTGACAGAGTTTTCAAACATTCGTGTTGGCAAGTCAGGATCAAAAACAACATGGAGAACGCTGTTTGTGACTTGGAACATCATTCAGTTGGACCCAAAAACAGTATGATTTCAAGATATGGTGGTTATCTGTCGCATTTCTATGGTTTATCACATAGGAATATTTCGGTTGCGTGCGGACAACTATTCAGTCAGTATTGTTATACTAAAAGCGCGAGTTCCGTAAAGCGATAATTGTCGATGGGTGTGGTAATGTTATTTTTCCTTTAAAGTAAACAACCTATATTGTGCTGCATTTTTTATGAACTAAACTGGTTTCAGCCGATGATTAGTCTATTTACAATAACAAGCGTTTTCCTGGGGGAAACATGCAATACTCTCGATGATTTGGCCATTGTTCGCTCTGCCAGAGCGTCGGAAATCGTGCATGTTCCCCCTCGGAAACGCTTGCTACGATCAACTTGAGTGAATTATATTATTCTATACATCCGTCGCTTAGCGTTCCGGCCAAAACCGGCTTGTCTGATATATTCTTCTGTGAGTTTGTCGATGAAAATTTTATCCGGCCATTGCAGAGCTAGTATTGAATATGCTGGTAAACAGGAATCTTAAGGCGTCAAAAACAACTTGAAACCGGAAAAAAGTTTCTTTGAAAAAGGGAGCAAAAGATCTCGTCCAAAAAAACCGGAGTGTTTGTTTGTTTGTATTGTTTGTATTCTTCGAAAACTATTTAGAAATTTTCCTCTTTTAGAACTATGAATGGCTTTATTATGACAGTCTTCTGGCACACACAGGTTTACGCTGCAATATCATTTCCGTTTGTCTTTGCTTTCTTTTTATAAACAAAAGTCTGTCTGATTGATCAAACACAGCACGATATTACAGTGCGACGCGCTTTAGCGTGGCCACCTAACAATTTTTTTAACAAATTGTCTGCCAATCAGGGTGTGTGAATTTGATTGACAGTCACGCGGCCTCCGTAAGTTGAACACCGTTGCATGGGTAGTTGAGTTGACGTATTTACACGTAATTGTCAAATGTGAAAGGTTGTTGGGTGCCCGTGGCCAAGGTAAGGCGCGTTGCACTGTAAAAGTTTCGAATTCTCTAAGACGATGCTTTAATTCTGCTGGCTATCAACTAAAAAGCGAACTTCTTTTTTTTTCTTTTTTCCTTAGGGTGGTCATTTCTATTTCTTGGAGCACGTAGCAGGTGGGAGAGAGTTTATACTGAGCTATTGTGTTTTTTCCCTTGCATTTTGGCAGCAAAGCAACCTGTTTTCTTAATATGGAAAACGTCAAATTAATGTACTTTCAGTGTTGATTTAATATCGCCTTTTAAAAAGCTGAAACTCTATCATTGCAATGCTCGGTTTATAAGGAAAGCTTGATTCGAGAACCCAGTCATGAAGGAAGACAGGAGCTCATCAAGCTCCTGAGGAGGGGGGTGACCTGTCAGTGGTCTCACTTCGGAACTTCCGGCATCTCTGAAGCTGGTGTCAAAATGAGGCAGACACGTACCCACTCCTCCCTCTGTCATTTCTCCAAGTTTGGAGAAAGTCAAAATAGACTCTGAATTCCACCGAAGATAACATATTCTGGAATGAGGATCAACTGTATAATCTCCAGATTCTTACTTGAAAAGGAAGAAACATCTTTAAGATTTTGTCTGGAAACGATGGTGACAACTTCCCTTTTATCCCGATAACAGCAAGATTATCCCAGGGGTGAATAAGGCTAATCGAACGCCCCCTTAAAGAAAGTTTCCCACCGATATTTTTCTTAATTTAGCCGTTTTTAATTCATTCACGTCCAATGTAGAGCAGAGCGGATCTTGTTCATTTTTAGTCAAGGTCACCAGATAGCCGAAGCTGAGGCGCTTCGAGAGCCGGATAACTTTAGAGCTCTTGACACACCCGTCTGATCATATAAGGTTTTTTTTCATCAGCAAAATTACATCCTGAAGTCTGACTTGGAATCATCATGAAATGATTACAATACGGCAAAGTTGTATTCAGGTTTCTTAAGCCGTCCGAAATCCTGAGTTTTAATCCTCTGCTAAAAATGAAAGCTTTCCAGCTCTGCTTATTCTGCTGGCTTGCTTGTTAACGGTGCTCATTTCTCTTAAAGGGGCACCTAACCTGATAGGAAGAAACGTGGGCTCAAATTTTCTAATTTTCGAACTCAGACTTTCGAGGAACACTAAGATTTTGGACTTTTTTCTGAACAGATTTTCTTGATATTTCGGAAAAGTAGTGCTGAGTCTGAAGAGTGCACCGCATTGAAGAACGCTAGAATGTTACTGACCTTAGTAAAGACTCAACTGTGGTATTGGAAATAACGTCCCATAAAATTTTCTGGGCGAAAAGGAGGCGACTGTGTAATGCAGTTTTTGATCCTACCCATCACCATTTCTAGAACTTTCAGACGAGACAAAAAAGCCACCTTGGAATTTCTACAGTCGAGAGGTTCCCCTAACAGAAACAGAAAAATATTTTGTATGGGCTTAGAACTTAGACTGGTTTCCAGCACTTGGCTAAGTAGCCTGACTTCTGGCTGTTATACACAGTTGTGGTCTCATTCACACAGAAAAGCCCTTCAAGCTAATCCTGCCAAGCCGACCACATGCTGGAAAGGTCGGACCACAACACCGGGAACACTGTCCCCTACTCTTTTCGAATAGTGTGTGGCATCTTAAACGTCCCACAGAGTTAATGAACAAGGGCTGTGAGACGGGACTTCCGGCTTATCGTCCTTATCCGAGAAGACTTGAAAGTCTAACCATTTGCAGATGTAGTTACAAAGGCAGCACTTTCTCCTCAGTTATTTAAAGACCCTGAGTGTTGGTCCGGCCGGAGTTGAACTCACGACCTCCCGCGTGACAGCCCGGTGTTCAACTAACTAAGCCACCGGTGCAGCTGCAAACTCCCAAAACGAGCTTTTAAAGCATTGTGGAGATCATTTTGGGTAATTCTGACATCCGGTCGTTTCGCCCCCGATTCTCATTCGATTGCTGCGGAATAGGCAACTGAGTGTCGGAATTAGTAAATGGCTTTTTTTCATTTCTTGTTTCTGCCCAACTGTGCAAAACAAAACTTGTAGTTTTGATATTATAGTAATTTCAGGTAAAAGTGCCGGCATCTCATAATATCTTTTAATTATTTTGATGTCGATTATGTGTTAAATATTGCGAAGACGGACGGCTTTGTGCTTTTGCAGAATGAAAAATATTGATAAAATGCTATTTGTGAGATGAAAAAGCACTGGATAGTTTTGGACTTCCTTCAGAGATCAGACAGAAAAGACTTTGGACAATAACATAAGTGAAGAGATTCCGCCACGTCGGAAGGTTTATGAACTACTTGTCCCAAGGATTATACCCTTAAATCTTAAGCTTCCCCCTTTTTGTGAATATGAAACTACGCAGATTAAGCGATTAACAAATGTGTCGAAAATGTGATTGGGGATGCCAAAGTGAAGACAGTTCTGCATGTTCCCACTTTTTCGCTTGTTTAAGCGGTGTAAAGAAAAAAACGTTTCCAGTATGCAATGAAAAATCACAATCCGATTTTTAGGTATTTTCAGCCCTACTTTGATATATTAAAAGGCTTTACGTGCATGTATTAAGAAACGACCAAGCAAGGTCAAATCGTTAGACGCCTCAAGGACTTAAAACGTTTAGTCTTGGAAAGTCTTAACTGTCTCAGCACTTGACACATTACAGTCGTCAAGCTTGGATGTGAATTGATCCTTTCTAAGTGGGTCAAATTCATGAATAACAAGATTTTTTGGACTTAAAATAAGTCTAAGAAAGATGGTTTCGAAATATATAGATAATCTTTTTGCGCTTTTTGTAACCTTTGGACCGGCGTTGTTCCAAATAAGTTGCTAAGCAACCCTACATGTAAATCTGCTTCGAGGTGGTTCTCGCTCCAATGGACGGACTGGATATCCTGGATATCTAGCGCGAGAAACGTCAAGACGCGCTTTTCGAAAATCTTCCGCGAAAAGAGTCAAAACATTATCAAACAAAAGCTTGTGAAACGATTTTGCACAAGCTTTGAAGTGGTCTCGCGTTTGTGAAATATTTTTGTACTAGTTCCATATCATTGACCTCTGTGTGATCGACTTGAGTACTTCGCTGGGCCTTTATTTGGAAAGTTGCTGATTGTTTAGCTTGATCTGCATGAGCAAATGAGTGATTATAAAGTTTACTTGTGAGAAACTATATATGAAAGACACATTTGAACGACACATAAGAGTATATCCACAGCTTATGCGAGCATTAGGACGAACTCAATTGGTGGAGCACTTCACCGGTATATAGCTTCTTAACTTTGATTACTCTTAACATGACGTTCAGAAGCTGAATGATCTGTAAGCTTGACCAAGTTCAAATGATTTTCGTCTGGCCAAAGCCGCCTCAGTGCCAATATAGCACGCTGAAAGAAAGCTCCGGAAAAGTCTAACCTCTCAGTGGTGCAAATATCCGACTTTGTTGTCTGTTAAGTGATATTAAAACGCTATGATGGTAATCTGAGCAATTTTAATTACGGTTTCGCGAAAGGTTAGTTTTCACTAGCAACACAAACATAATCTCAACATAATGAGCAACATTCACAGACGTATTAGCTCGGCGTTACTATTGAAGTGTTTTTGATGATCCGAACGCGTACCCTTATGCTTGCGTCGCTAAGACCAGGTTTTAATTTCGCGGCTCAATAATTTACGACCACCATGAGGCGCGGTGGCCTCACGGTTAAGTGCGCTTGACTGTGTTGTGTTCTTGGGCAAGACACTTTACTCTCACGGTGCCTGTCTTCACCCAGTTGTATAAATGGGTACCGGCGAATTTAATGCCGGAGGTAACCATGCGATGAACTTGCTTCCCATCCAGGGGGGAGTAGACTGTGGTCGACTGTGTCTCGACTGAGGTCGACTAACTAACTAGAAATACTCCTAGACGCTTGATGCTACAGAAACCGGGATAAGCTCCGGCCTAATGGGACACTCGGCTCGTAAGCAGACTGTACCTTTTTTAACTACAAGACTGAGAATAACAGAATTTTTCAAGACAACACCCCTCGGTTTCTCTTAGTGATTACTTTCACTGAAATCTGATTGTGCGCAGTTTCCGTAAATGTTACACGTAACAGAAATAAAGTACAATTATTATTTGGGCCATTTCTGAGTTGCTGTTTGTCTAAGTTTCGAAGTGAGTCTTGGTGCTCAACTATTCTTGGTTTCACTCACGTGATCAACAGCCATGTTTTTCAAGACGTTAGCATAATAATAGCTTTCAATTTCCGGAGGATTGGATCGCGACACCAACATGGCCGCCATTTCATTGTTTGGGGACACCAACAAGGCGGCCGTGACGTCATGTGAAATCCAAGAATTGAAAGGGAAATGAGTTTGATTTGCATAAGAATACGCAACTGATTTCCATTTGAATGGTTGTGCACCTGGACTCTCTTTGAAACTGAGGCATGAAGCAACTCGGAAATACATATTTAGGCAAGCCTAAAAGCGGAGTTCCTCGATTATTACTTATATTTTTTCAGATATTTTATAACTAGTCTACTTACCGTGATACGACCAGTCCGGCCTACGCATTATTATAAATCAGTCTATTTCCCCGTGCTCTTTATTGCTCTTTTCGCCATTTATTCGACCCGTTCGCTCGTGCTTGCTCCATCTTCCGCTGCAGCCTGCTCGTCACTTCTCGTTGTTTGTCGCTAACATATCGTCTTTTCTCGTGCTTTTACGTTGAGCATCGCTTACTCGTTGCCAGCAGACTGTTTTATTTTTCTCTCGTTTTCTTTTCTTTCCTCGTTGTACGGCATATTAAAACGTACTTCACTTACTTTTTGGTTGTCTTCAAAATTTCAATGCAGTACGCTGCCCATGCAACCTCCCGCGACCAAAAAACAGGGGTGCCAGCAGTGCGACATTTCGCGTACTCGCTTACGTGAAAGGTTGAACGCGATACGGAGAGACCGCGGTACGATGTCGTCATAACCAAAATCAAAATTTCTCGCAACGCTGGGTTACTATATTTTCGTAACCATGCAGCTATCACTCGTTTTTCTACAATTTGAGTGGTCAAGTCGGCCTAGAACTGTTGATCACCGATAGGTGTTGTATGGGCGGATGTTTTTCAATATTTTTTTGCATGTTTTACGTTTTCTTTACCAAACGGCTCGGTTGAACATTTATTACTGACTCAAAGTTAGTTGAGAAAATAGGCCGGGGATGTTATTTTTTTCAAAGCTGCTCTTTCATTATTGAAACCAATTTTTGTAATTCTTTTCTTTTCCCCAGATGAATCAGGAACCTGGAGGAACACATTTCAACACAAGTTAGAGAATCTATGGAAATACTTTGGGGATGGCTGCTCGTGTACTTGTCAGACCTGGACCTTTCTGGACAATGCAGGTTTTTCTCAAGTGCACTACGAAAAGTTCCTCATGAGTGGTCTCAGGGTGATATGCTATCTGATGAGACCTCACATTGTGGGATATGCTGTCAAATAATATGTGCATTTCAGCAATTTTATTGTTACTATTTTCTCCCTTAATGACCACGACACTCTTTGTCGGCGGCAAGGGACGGTCTTCTAGTATATGGGACTATGAAATCTTGACGAACACTGGGGGTTTGGACGCGGTGAACGCAGTGAACACTTCTTCAACATGGCAAAGCCATGACAACAACGACCATAGCTAACATAAACTGTAGCAGATTTTTGGACCATATACGGCTTAAATTCTGAAAGAAAACTTAAAGCTGGTCCAAAATGTTTTTAATTCTGTCGCGCTCTATCTCGGGTTTTTTCGTGTGACAGGTGCGCGCTAAACCATCCTCCAGAATTCCTAACATTCAGAATTTCAACTGAAAGAGAGGAGTTTTTGTTTAGTGATATACTTTTCCGTGGGGTGTCGTCACAGTTTGAGAAGCGCGACCAGGCCAAATGAGCGACTGTCATTTTGAAGAGTGTTGCCTTTAGCCTTGCACAAAACCTTTCGGAGTGAACTGGACGAAATCGCTTTTTCCATTTAAACTGAAATAGCGACAGAATATACCTGTAATGTTTTACAAAAAGCGAATACGAGTTTTGGGAACTCTCATTAGAAATGACGCTTCGCTGTTTGTTTTCAGCATCAGTAATATTTGAGTTAAATCTTGATCAATTATTTCTTTTCCTGCGTGTTGTTGTGAAGATGTTTTCGTGGATAAGACGTCTTTTTGGTCACAGGGGAGCTTAAAGGCTGGTTCACACGAAGGACGCAAACGCAAGCCCAAGTAAGTTCACACGTCGAACGCAAACGCAAGCACGTTGAAATACGCACGCGCAATTGCGTATCGCAAGACGGCGGACGAAGTTACCCCTAGAGGCATGGAACGAGTATTTTTCACCTTGCGTTTGCGGTTGCGTTACACCTGTTCACATGTAAGAAATACAAACGCAAGGCCAAACAAATGGAAAATTTTCCATTTCTTGCGTCGATGCTTGCGTTTGCGTTATGGTAGTTCACACATGTATTATCTTGCCCTTTCGCTCGCGTCGCTCGTGTGAACCAGACGACGGCGGCAACGAGAACGTTTCCTAAAAACAATATTATTTCCCGTTATTGCAACATCAACATTCCAGGAATAAAATTGGCATGAACGGTGTGAAGGTTTGGAGAGAGAATCGAAATTTTATCCTCAAGTGCTCGCATCCTCCACATAAGCTCAAATTTGGTTATTTCAAGTCGTTGTGAGGACGAGAACTTCTAAGAAATGTACCCCGCTCGTGCGGGGCGTGCAAAGCCTTTGTTTTTCGTCGTTAAACCTAATGTTTTGTGGCTTTCTTTTTGCCCTTCGTTGAACTACTTGCTCAAGGTCCCTAATGAATTCTCTCGGAACAAAGTGATATAACAACAACGATAAAGAAAATGCACCTTACAAATTATACATGTAGCAGGTATATGGAAATAAGAAATTTTCATTAGATACTTCCTAACTTAAGAAACTGGCATTACGTTGAAATTAACCGGGTCGCCGTTAATGATCAGAGTATGGAAGATATCGCGTGCGTGTAACAGACGAATCCGCGAGGACTGAGTTTGCCACCCACGCTTGACATCTCGAGTTTTCCATTATTTTACCGGCTATTTCCGAAACGGAGAACGTTTTTTTACTTAGTGTCACGGGTGAACCGTATTTACTCGTGGGCCATTAAAAAAGTTTTATTTGCGGAGAAGGTGGGGGTGGTTGGTCACTCTCAAGCCGTTTAACTTTGCTGGGAGCTTATGCAGGTAGAATGTCATACACCTTTTGTTTCGCCTGACTTTAGATGGTGCGATTAAAACGGACCTCATATTGAACCATTCTAGCCAGAATGTAAGGGGTTAACAAAGTAGAAAATTGCTCAGACTAGTAGCAGCGGAAAGGATTGGCAAATTGTTGCAAAGTGAATCACGAACTCAATCTTCCCCATCAACCACTGCGCATGTATAGAAAAGGGACTGGATACGATTCTTTCCGGCTTCCAGGCCTTTTCGCCCTCTTACAACTTAGTTTAAGGTCCATTCGTGTAATTTACTTTTAAAAATCTTCTCTAAAAGGTAAGCAAGAGACAACAGCATTTTCAGTTAATATACTATGAAGGTAAAGATGTATTAAAAAAATCATTATATAAGAATAGTTACCGAGTGTTACAAGGTTGCAAAAGAAAATATATGAGTACGGGGTAAAAATTAAAAAGTATTTTAAGTTTGGTATATCATAAGCATATGCTACTATTCAACTTAATGACAAGGTTGGCACTGTTTGAGACCGTACTAAATAATTTCATTACTTTTTCAAAACAAATCTGACTACGAAGATATAGACCTACTCCTTTAGAAACATGTAATTTTAATATAGATTGCCTTCCTCGAACGAAATGCTGTATTTTATTTTCACGTTCCCCGTAAGGATATATCGGATCATACAATTGTCATTGGTACATTTAAATTGTTAAAATAAATCTTATATAACGACCATCAGTTGTTCATGATTGTGAGGTTGGTGCTTTCTTCCGGGGGAGGTTGGAGACAACTGAACTGGATAACTCAAATAAAATAATAGATTAGCATTACTGACAGAGGGTGATTCAACGAAGTTTGATTCACACTTCCTTGCTGCAGCATTCACCGCATGCCGAGTTAGAGTCGGACATTATGCCCTTATTATCTTGGGTCTCAATAAGAAAACACCACCAGGAATCATATGTAACTGCAATTTTCTGTCAGCAATCACCGTGAACTCCCGAACGACCTCGGACGGGAAAAGGTTTCGCGGGCATGGAGGGTCTGGGGCGCATCTCCGTGGGCCCTGGGACCTATTTCTCGAAAGTCTCCCAAAACGTTTTGGCCACGAAATACCATTTCTGAAACTATACCATCCGCTTGTTTTAAAAAGCTTGTCTTTTATTATGATTTTAGGGTAACCACAAGGAAAAAATGGTTAACGAGATAGATACTCTAATTAACAAGATGAAAAATTAAATTTCTAACTGAAGTTAAGCTTAGTCTGCTTTCCTTTCCTTTTCTCCTAGATCCTTCTGCCTTCTAAATATTTGAAAGCACGAAGAATGATGTTTACATGTTGCTGTTGTATGTCATAATCATTTATTTCTTTTACAGTATAGAGTCTGGCTTGCTGCGATTAGATTTTGGCTATTTGCAAGCCAGCCTAATAATAACTTGAACTGTTTGCTGTAAATAAATAAAACTTGAAACTATAAGTCGCTACATGGCCATGCTCCTAATTATCTTAGCTCCCTTTTCACTCAAAGAAATCTCTCTTATAATTTAAGGGACAATGAGAACAAACTGGGTATTCCACTACCCCACACTAACTTCCTTAACAGTTTTAGGTACACTGGTGCGGTCATCTGGAATAACCTTCCCCTGGAACTGCGGCAAGCGGAAACTATCAATAGCTTTGGAAGGGGCTGTCACAATTTTTTTGCTTGACCATTTATACACGGCATTCTTGTAAAGCAGGTTTATTAATTTCTTCGGGGTGGGGATAATTTATACATATTTAACATTTTAGCTTTATTTTACAAGGAATTTGATACTTTTAGATAGATATATATAGCTTGTAGTGTTCTTATGCCTGATGAATTCACCGTGTCTAAATAAAGTTCTTACTTACTTACTTACTTACTTACTTACTTACTTACTTACTTACTTACTTACTTACTTACTTACTTACTTACTTACTTACTTACTTACTTACTTACTTACTTACTTACTTACTTACTTACTTACTTACTTACTTACTTACTTACTTACTTACTTACTTACTTACTTACTTACTTACTTACTTACTTACTTACTTACTTACTTAGTTACTTACTTACTTACTTACTTACTTACTTACTTACTTACTTACTTACTTACTTACTTACTTACTTACTTACTTACTTACTTACTTACTTACTTACTTACTTACTTACTTACTTACTTACTTACTTACTTACTTACTTACTTACTTACTTACTTACTTACTTACTTACTTACTTACTTACTTACTTACTTACTGACTTACTTACTTACTTACTTACTTACTTACTTACTTACTTACTTACTTACTTACTTACTTACTTACTTACTTACTTACTTACTTACTTACTTACTTACTTACTTACTTACTTACTTACTTACTTACTTACTTACTTACTTACTTACTTACTTACTTACTTACTTACTTACTTACTTACTTACTTACTTACTTACTTACTTACTTACTTACTTACTTACTTACTTACTTACTTACTTACTTACTTACTTACTTACTTACTTACTTACTTACTTACTTACTTACTTACTTACTTACTTACTTACTTACTTACTTACTTACTTACTTACTTACTTACTTGAAAACAAAGTGATGACTCAAAACCTCTCCTTAAGATACGGAGAAAATTATGACACCCGAAAATGTCGGGACTCAGTTTCAGTTTCAGTTTCAGTGTATTTACTTGGAAATGCTATGTTGCTTTACACCAAGGTATGAAAAAATATAAATAAATAAATAAATAAATAAAAGAAAAAATAAGTTACAAACAGAAAATTAATCCCAACTTTAGCTTCGAAACTAGGTGCCTAAAGGCATTGACAGATGAGGTGCTTGCTACAAAGGCAGGCAGACTATTCCATTCGGGTATGGTTCTTGGAAAAAAATATAGTTTATAAGTGTCTGTGCGGGGAGCACATTTCAAGCTGATTGATGTTTTTTTGGGTGTACGGGTCCCACACACTGGAAGCATATGATAACGTAGGTCGAACTAGTGAAAGATAAGCGCGGGCTTTGACTTCTTTTGAGCAACTGTACAAGTTTCGTCTGATAAGGTTAAGAGTGCGCGTTGCCGTCTTTGTAATGAAATTCACGTGATGGTTCCATTTGAGATCTTTAGAGAGCTGCACACCGAGATAAGGATGGGTTTCGCGCACCTTAAGTCTAGTACCATACAGGAAGTAGTCTTGGTGTATGGTAGAGACCGCCTTCTTGTTGGTGATACGCAGCACGCAGCACTTCGATGGATTGAAGTCAAGTTTCCATATAGTGGACCAGAGAGCTAGCTTATCCAGATCACGTTGAAGACAACGCGATGACTCCTCGGATGTAAGGTGCAGATATAGGGGACAGTCGTCGGCAAAAAGTCTTAATTTACCAGAGATGCCATCGGGAATGTCATTTATGAAAAGAAGGAATAACAGGGGCCCTATCACTGACCCCTGTGGAACACCCGAGGTAACGGAACAACAAGAAGACTGCTGACCATCGATTACAACAGATTGTGTTCTGTTCGCTATGAAGTCCTTCAACCAGTGGAACACTTGGCCGTCAATCGCGTAGTGTTGAAGCTTGATAAATAAACGCGAGTGGGAAACAGAATCGAAGGCCTTGGAAAAATCCAAAAGGATGAGATCCGTTTGCAACTTTTTATCTAAGGCGCGGGCCTTCGAGAAACGGGCGGGGGCCTTCGAGAGCTTATGAAACTGGAACGGGCGCGGGCCTTCGAGAAACGGGACCCTGGAACTAAACAAAGCAATTCGAGAAACTCCAGGTTGTGATCCCTGGAGTTTAGAGATGGAATTGACGTGCAATTTGTTCCTTGAAGATAAAAGGCTTTCACCGACACTTTTAATTAGGGGCCAAATAAAGCTTTGAGACATCAATCGAAGAATAAAATGAAGTCTTTTTCAAGGTAGAGGGCACAAGTTTCTGAGCAAATGATTTTCTTTCCACCAAGAAATGACCTAGCAAATACGGAGGTGAAGAATCAGCCAAAATGACAGCAAATTCGAACTCGCAATTAGCTCAAATTGCATGGCGGATTTTTGGTACACGCTCCCTGGATGATGAGGAGATTCAAGAGATAAACACGGACATCGGCAATTTAAGGCCGGGACACACTACGCGATAAGTCGCTGCGACCCGTCGCGGGAACAAGTCTCCAGAACAATTCGCCTCACGAGTACGGTTAAGTTTGTAAAAATCATTGTCGCTGTGGCAGAATTTTGACGCTGCGATCAGCTGCACGAATTCAAGCCAGTTTGAATTTGTGCGACTGATTGCAGCGACAAAATTAGCGAAAGCAGCGTTGCCGCACCGTGTGTTCACTTCCGGAAACAAGTCGCTGCGACAAAATATAAATGAACCAACGAGAGAGCGTCATATGGTCCGCCATATTGAATTAGAAAACTAGTTTACATACCCCCCTCATACGGGATCACTGCGTGTGCATCGAACAGGCGTCGTGTCGCAGCGGCTTCTTTTGCAAGTAGCACACACAGAGCGACTTATCGCAGAGACCTGTCGCTGCGACTTGTCGCCTGGTCTGTCTCGGCCTTTAAGGTTGAACGGGTAAAAAAACTTCATAAGCTTGATGACATTACAATTAGCTACATCAATCTATTGTAAAACAAGTTAATAAATTTGCATGTAATATGATAAAATCAGAATGTATTAGTATATAACTGTCATGTACATCATGTATTAGAAAAAAAATAATGGACCTCTCTAATTACTTCGTTTTGAACTTATAAAAAACATTACAGTGTAAGCGTATTGAGTAATTTTAATTGATGGATTACAAAATTTTTATTTTCGTTGTCATGGAAACAACACACGTCTTGGAGACAAAAATGGACTTTTAAATTTTAAAGTTAATTTTCCAAAGTACGCATGCGAAGATAAATAAGTTTAAGTTTCGCGCCATTCGTTGATTTATAAAAACTTTTAAATGCGATTCTCGTATTTTAAACAACAACACTTGGCAAGCCAATCACCTCGCGATAACACAGCCCTAGTCCTTGCCAAATTTGCTTTTCCGAAAAATGCCATACTATTCAACAAACAGGTTTATCCACAGGTAACTCAGACTCTCTACTTGTGAAAATGTAGGGTTTTCAAGGGGAATACAGGACACATATGGTGCGAAAATAAAGTCTGGAAATTTGAAAGAAATTGCGAATGAAGATCGATAAAACTTACCACATGGCTTTTGGTAGTTGTTCTTAATACTCCGGGGGGCTCACACCCTGGTTAGTTTGAAAACGACGGTTAAACTTGGGGCGACTGGTGACGAGTAAATCACGACTTGCCATTGGCCAGGAACAGAGTTTACTAGCTGGAGGGCCTTTAGTGGTTTCAGGGTTTCGGGCATTTCCTATTCCACGAGCCGGCTGTGTTTACTTACCGATTGGATTCGGTTTTCGTAGAAAAAATCGTGCTGGATTTGGGTCGATTGGGCCAAGATGAGAGTGTCAGCTTCCTACCTTTCCGTTTTCCTTGTATAGAAGGTGAAGTGGACCTTATTTGTATGAAACTTCATGTGAGTATTCAGGACAACTACCAAAAGCTATGTAGTAAGTTTTATCGATTTTCAAGCGCAATTTCTTACAAATTTCTAGACTTGATTTTCGTTCCATATGTGTCCTGTATTTCCCCATCCCCAACCCTACATCTTCACTGATAGAGAGCCTGGGTTACCTGTGGTTTGCATCGCATTCAAGAGTCACGTGAATTAGCATTACCCTTGCTAATGGCGCGGGGGAATTTTTAGCCACGTGCATTCCGCGCACCATCATTTCAATCTCGCATGTGTCCTCGGTCTGTGTGAAAATTCAAACCGCAGTTACCTCGAAAAAAAATGTAATTTTCTTGTTGAACTTTTCCATTGATTTCAAATTTCGAACTCGCCCCTTATTTTTCGTTCACTCGCCAGGTAAATCTCAAGCTAAGGGATTCGGTCAAAAACGGCTAAAATGACATTAATCATTCAGCATACTTGGTAACCTTGGTTACAACTCGATCTGGACTTATCGATCTACGGCGACGATGACACTAGATTTCACGACGTCACGCGTCACTAAAATAGTAACTGAGTAAAACAACGGCTCTGCAGGTTCATTTTGAAGTTTTCCACGTTTCTTTCCCGTTCTCTGCAAATCTGAAAAGAGATGTGACCAAACCTCAAGTTCGATGCAAAACAGAGAAATTTACCATTGTTTGTAGCTGAAAGGCAGGAAAATGAGCCAAAATCAAACAGGTTTTTTGGTACAACGCATCTTCAGCCTCCCGTTTTCCTACCGTTTGCCGTAAACTCGAGTCTGCATCTCTTCAACTATAAGTACACGACGGTACATTTTGATTCCCTCTTATTTCAAACCCCGTTCCTTCAAATTTAGTTCATGAATAGTTAGGCTAGCTTTCCTACGTTTGATAAACTCTTAAAAAGCCCAAAAACAATTGAAAAACGAAAACTTGCAACTTTCGGCGTTTCAACGTTTTCGTCAGCGCCGTATATCTCAAAGTCCCCATATCAAATCGACGAAAACAAGACCTATACAGAAATTTAAAGCGATGTGCTATCGAAAGAGGACAATTTCTTTCACCTTGACCCCAAGTTTTCGTTGTTTTCTGTGACTTAGGATAAGCCATACCATACCTAGAGCGCATTTTTAGCTCGAAATTCGGCCGTAATTTCGCAAAGCGGCAAACCGCGCACTTAAAAGTCTTCTGAGATGTCCTTTCTGAGCTCTTAAATTACAAAATACTTAATTTTACACTTCGTTTTGAATTATGAAGTGATCTTCCTTTCTGCAAAAAATATTGTACATCTTTCCTGAATGCAAAACAATACCTGCACATTGCAGCATATACTACGGCATTTTTTTCGGAAAAGCTAAGGTCGGATTATTTAGGATAATCAGCGATCAAAAATCGTCTCCCCAAGTACCATCTACTATATCCTTATCCCTGGGTTTATTCATCATTTCCCACGGATACATTCAGCAGCAAATTGTGGCCTTTGTTCGAAAACAATGGATTATCTACCGATAATCAGCGATCACTTGAGAAAGTAGCCCCTCGGAGTGACATCTACCGTTCAAAAAATCCCTCTGGTTATTTATCATTTCTCACGGATATATATATTCACGCCGTAACCGGATGTTCGTCTCCGTTGCCAAGCAACAAAGCGTGCTCCTGTGAAATGGCGGCCAGTTCTTTAAGCCACTCTTCCAACACCACAATACAATACACGGCGTTCTTGACAGTTTTCGGGTTTTTCCTTCGAAACGGGTTCTTGACAAACGAATTTTTCCGTGAATTCTGCCCGAACTTTACAGGGCTGGAAAGCTTGCGCACGGTTCCGGGCTTGGGAAAGTTATCCGCGTTTATGTCCGTCGCGCTTCCAGAGTCCGGATACAACGACGTTAAACTCTCCCACGACTCGCTCAGTGAAAGACTAGAACTTGTACTGGCGCTTCCACGCCTCTCAAAACGCGCCTTACGTTCTGGCGAATTTCCAGGGGGATCAACGGATTGTTTTCGGAAGCTAAGACTGCCTTTGCTGCCGAAGCTTTTCGGCGGTGGTCCATCTTGTAAAAACCGAGCGCGACTTAATAACGAGGAGTCTGTTCTTTGTCTCGAGATCTTGCGAATCGCTACTGGGCTTCGTGATTCAGGATGTTTAGCCACCTTCACAGGCTGTTGAATGTCGATGACCACACTTTGAATACTCGCACGGCTCTTTTCCTCGCGAAGAATAAGATTTTTCCTGGCGCGATGAAGAAGACGGTCGAGCCCCTCTGTTTGTTCTGCTATGTTTTCCACTTTAATTTTGACGGAACTAAGGATCTGCAGCGATGGAAATAAAAAGCCCAGGCAAATTATCATGCTTCACGCCTTGTTAAGATGTACATGCCTCTTAGTAACGAGTTATTAGGGACCTTTAGATCCGAGGACGACTAGTAGTACGAATTTTCCGTTCTGAGCACGCGCACTTGAAAAATGTCGGCCGACAAACATTATGCGCATGCTCAGTACAGAAAACTCGTACTCGTAGTTGTCCACCTCCTCCAATCTAAAGGTCCCTATTATATCTCTGAGATAGTACGCGCGCTGTGATTGGCTTAATTAGCGGGCCGTATTCTATCTTGCAAGCAACTATTCCAAACAGCCAAGAAGATTCGTTTTTCGGATTTTGACACGGCAATCTTTGTGGCAGGAGGGGGTAGTTTCTAAAGAAACTGTGGTGCTGCGTCGGTGGGGAAGTAGTATACAAAAATTTGGTTTTATCAACGGAGTTGATAATGTAAATTGGCCACCGTACAGAGATTCTAAAAGCTGACGTTTCCAGGGTTAGCCCTTCGTCGCTCTGACGAAGGGCTAACGCTCGGCTTTTAGAATCTCTGTACGGTGGGCAATTTACATTATCAACTCCGTTGATAAAACCAAATCTTTGTGGCAGTTGAACCTTCCGTTTGACTTCAACTACTTTCATTTCCAAGGTGGCTGATTACCACAAAGATGTAATAAACATCTTACTAACCCAGTTTCCTCGGTCCGTACTGTAAAATTACGGATCCGCGCGAAAATCAACGGAAAAAAACTAACTCGGTCCTTAATTTTACAGTATGGGCCTTGAACTCGGTTAGTAATAGGTATTTAATTAATCGCCCTAATGCAACGCACTTCAATCAAGAAACAAATAGTCTTTTAAATATAACGGAACAATACGCAAAAATACGAACCGCTCAATTGCGCGTGCTAGAGCGCTTTTCAATTGAGTGTCGAAAGTAATTAGCGAATTACTTTGGTTTATGATTACTTCATTCAGTGGTTGGTTCAAAGTTCGCGCGCCACTTTTTCAACCAATCAGAATTGAAACCAAAATCAATCGTGGCTCGCGCGAGCACATTTTCCCGCGCTTTGTGTCGGCTACGTGTAATTACTTCGAGTTTTGATTGGTTTACTGGATTGTTTCCGTCCTTTTCGATTGGCCAAAGTAATTACTTTGGGTTTGGTTTTACGACACTCATTTGAAAATCGCTCTACCTGGAGCTTTTGTCGCTCAAAACCGAACTAGTCCTAAGTGATTTGACGAAGAGCTAATGACAGACTGCGGGCAGTCTCTCAAAAAAATGTAAACGAACGCGTACGTTGAACTTTCAAAATGGCTGAAGCTGTGGGCCGCAAATACTGCGGACGTACGCGTTCGTTTCTATGATTTTCGAGCAAAAGAGAGACTGCTCTCAGTGTAGGCTAACGATTGAAACGTCAGCTTTATCACCTTCTTTGCTAAAACCAAATTTTCGTATCCCCACAACTGTGCTACTTACCTACGAACGGTTTTAAAGAAGATATGAAAAATGAACAATTTCGCTGTTGTAGTCTCATGGTGTCAAAACTTTCAATTTGGTTATTTCAGTTTGTTGTTTGGCAGAGTAGGATAAGTAACGGTGCAGCGCGAATAGAACATTATTTTTCCTTCATTAACTGAAATATACTGTTTTCAAGCAATGTCAAGTTCTTGTGAACGTCATCACGGCTTAAGCTGTCTGGATGTACAGAAACTTACCTGAAACAGTGATCGGACACCGGGCTTCAAAACCATGTTGTAATTCAAGAGAAACGAGCGGAGAAGCGGCTGAGGGTACAACGCAAGCCTCGAGACCACCCCGGTTAAAATTAGGTTCACGTAAAATGAATTCTGTGGCATCTGTTCCAACTTCTGAAATAACGTTGTTAAAAACAACCCCAGGTCTGGCTGGCTCGGCTTCTGTTCGTGTTCAGTGACCGACTTGGATCGTTTTAACGGAATGTGCGTGTCATCTAGAGATGCTGACTGATCCTGATTTGGAATGATGCCATTGGCAACCGGTGCGGACGTGTTCGAGGCAGACCGATGCCGCGCGACCAACAGGGGTTCCTGAGGGGATGGCACTTGACCATCGTAAGGTGCACACCAGCAAACGCATCTAACTTGGCAATCACGAATCGAATTCCGCGCATCTGCTAAGTATTCCATGTAATCAATGCATACCTCGGAGTAAAGATACTCGAGTTGCGTCGATCTGTAGAACACAAGCTCGCTTGTCTTTACGTCTATCGTCATTGGCGACTTCCTCGGACTCGTGTCCTGGTTTTCTGTTGACCACGAAGGCGACGATGGACTGCTGCCGCAGCAAGCAGGGATGAGAGACAAAAATTTGGAAGCACTCTTGCTGTAAAAGTCTACTTCCTTGATAGTTCGCTTTTGGCTACTGAGGATATGGGTACATGGAATGAGGTACCTGCGAAATAGATACAAAAACACATATAAAAACACTGCAACCTCATTCAATGCTAATTTTACGGATCGATGTTGTGTTTTGTGGAAACTTTATTAGATGGTAAGAAGAAAGGCTGACCACAATACCGCTAACTCCGTGGCCTACTCTCCGCAAGGACTGTCAGGGATCTTTAACGTCTAGCCGCATTTATTTTTAGAGAGATATAGCATCACGTTAACGTGACCCGCGAACGGCAAAAATGACCTCGCGGCCATGATTTTCTCGCCATTTTTGGCGTTTGCCGGTTGCCGCTTGCCCTTTCTACGTGAAAGAAGGCATTTTTGCGTTCGCCGTATACGTGGATTTTTTTTTTCTCGCTTTTCTTCTACGTAACAAGTTGCTTGTGGAAAACAAGAACCCCCAAACCAGTTTTCGGTCAGTCAAACAGGGAAAATTTAGGTTTCGTGGTTAAAGATCGTTCATAACTATTCATAACTAACTCTACCGATATTTCCTTCATGAACTCACGTTGACTTTGGCTCACAAAACAACTTCATCGAATCTTGCAAAATTTGACAGGTAAGGATTTTCATTTTGTGTCGAGATTAACTGAGTCCATTCCGAGTTGCCGTGCGTCACGCCAAGCTAAAGTCACTAGCTTCACTCCATTTTACGTGAAACGTCGGAAACAGCAAGCCGACGTAAGCCGTTTCACAGAACAACGGTTGCAAGACGGGGCCGACGGTTAACACTAGAAACTCGAGCCCTTTGCAGTCGTCAAAGCAAAAACAGCACTTTTACTCACTTTAACACCAAACTATACATAATGTCTTCACAATTCAGGTCCAGGAGAGTGTAAAACAAACCCAAGGATACAACAGCGAGCTGTGGAAGAAAGCAGTTCAAGAAAAATCCATTTTATTTCTTATTGGTAATAAATTCTGTAGTAACGAACGATATATGAAATGAATCATATATTGAGCTGCGATATGAAATCAACTGAGGCTATGATCCTCGCAGTTATGAACGCAATTTTAGCAATTGCGTAGAGAAGCCTGAAAAATTCAGAACTTCAATGGGGTTTGAACTCGTGACCTTGCAATGCCGGTGCGACGCTCTAACATCATGAGCTATGAAGCAACTGATGTTGGGAGCTGGTCATGATACATTTCATACATCATTTCGTTCGTTGATTCATTCATCACGTGGACATTTGAACCCACAAATGACCAGCTCCCAGCATCAATGGCTTCATAGCTCAGTTGGTTAGAGCGTCGCACCGGTATCGCGAGGTCACGGGTTCAAACCCGGTTGAAGTCCTGAATTTTTTCAGGCTTCTCTACGCTTCTCTACGCAATTGCTAAAATTGCGTTCATAACTGCGAGGATCATAGCTTCACTTAAATTCTGTAGTGTTGTAGGCAGTTATGTGGTCATGGGTTCTAATGTATACTAGAAAGCTCAAGCAACTACAAGTCTACAAATAAATTGGTTTTACGAATTAAAACAATAGAGGGCCGGTTTTTTCCTTTTCCGACCCTTCAACTTGTCTCTTAAAGTGCCTATCATCTCAACAAACTGTCCACTTATTTATTCTCTCCGAAATCGTCCCAAACATATTATTGCGTCTTAAGAATTTTCTTTATTGAAAATTCACTTTTTTTTTTCACTTTGAAAGACGGGAAAATTGGTCATAGTTAACGGGGCAGGGGAATGGATCCGATATCGAATTGACGTCACAAATAGGCCACGTTCGATGTATTACAATTCAGCTTGAAAGAGAAGTGTAGAAGACAAAGACAAAGGAAAGTTGACGATACGTCGATATTTTTCACATCGTGTTTCTACTGTTTTTGTCCTCTCTGCCTCAATATCAAGCTGAATATTGATATTTCGAAAATGGCCCAATACTTTGCATCGCTGTTACAATGCAAAGCAGTCTACGACGTCAACCCAGTCCTCCTCCTTGCACGGTCGTAGATCAAATTACAACCACTTTTTTTTTCCACCTTTAGGAGCCTCTAAAACAGTGACTTTGAAGGAATGAGTTAATAGCAAACCAAAAAATTTTTGTTAGACAAGTGCAGAGAATTGTTGAGAAAGAATTTTTTGAGGCGATAAACACTTTAAGCTGTTATGTTAACACTTACACACTGATTGGACAAGAAAAGAGTGTTTTACCTGAGATTCCTGTGCAATCCTAGACACCAACAATTCTAGAATTGGTACCCCATCGGATCTCTCAACCATAATAAACTTCAAGAAAACTTTCATCAGATTAGCATCAGTGATGCTGCGCAAAAACAGGTCTAGGTAGGCAGTAGCTGCTATCAAGGCTTCATCTGTAGTCTGATCAAGATCAAGGGTACATTAAAAGTAATACAAATCAGACATTAACTTGTAGACAGCTAGCAGTCACCTCTTCAATCAAGGTTCGTCATGCAATTGAAAGAGGCTTGAGTCAAAAATGGATGCAAAACATGCATTTATTATATACTGTAGATATAATAAATGCTGTAGCAATCACATTTGCTGTGACAGTTAGTAGACCTTTAAAAACAACGGTTTCTACTCAGTCAATCACAGAACTGAATGTGACCCATTACGGCATAAGCCGATTCCACTACAATGACAAAAAGATACATTGGTTGGAATTTAAACTACAGAGTCTGCATGCTTGTGAAAGACTCAGAAAAGAAACTTTCACCAAAAAAAGAATTTTGAAAAAAAAACATGAAATACATGTGTACTCACCTGGCTAAGTGACGCTGCCATAACTGAGACCAGAAATCCATGGTAAATAAGATCCAACAGTTTGCTCTGAACTTGGGTATGAGCAATCTAAACAAGAGCCCAAAAAATGCTTAGTCAAGATCTCTTTCTACATAAACATAGATACATTCAGTTTGCTGGACATTTCTTTCAATTTCCTAACCCAACAGGTTTTACGACTGCAATTAAAGCTTTTTCGATGGACACTCTTGTAAACGGACAGCATAACCCAGTTGCCCTAGGACACCCCCAATTGACTAGACCTGTCTTAAGTCAACCTTATGAGAATCCCAAGAGGAAATGTTTTGGCGAACGAAGCATGGTTTTTCGGACGCAAAGCAGATAAGCGAGCAAAGTCGCGAGGAGTCGACTTGCCTGGCTTGCAAGGTTTTCAATTACGTTTCGCGCCAAAAAGGGGATGACGTCGTTCGCAAGTTCTGCACTTGAAGGGCGCATTCCGACAAAAACAATCAAACATGTTTGTTTCTCCAAAATCGAGAGAGGAAATTTGTTTAGTTTGAGCTAATGGCATCAGAAACAAAGGCGAAATAAAACAAAAGCTTATTTCAATCTCGAGTCGCCACTTGGAAAGGAGATCTCAAGTGACAGAAATGAAACTCTAGTTCGGAAGATCAACAAGTAAGGGAAAGCTTCAAATGGTCAAGAAAGTCAATTGATTTCACTCATGAAAGATCAGGTAGGGTTCAGGTGTAGGAGACATGCTAGACCAGGAAAAGAAGTAGAGATACATCTTAATGAAAATTACATTTAGTGATGCCATGACTCTCATCGATGAAGACACATTATGAAATATTTTGTTTCAGTCAACGAAATATGTGTCAATACTTGTTGAGAATTACCTCGGGACTTCCAGACACCAGATGATACTAAAGATTTAAAATGTCCTCCAACTGTTGCTTTGAACAATCGTCTCCTACATATGACGCTCTAATGCCACGACAATTGAGGCTAGAGACTAGATCTTTCATGAGTGAAATCATTGGAAAAATTGCAAAGACAATAGCATTGCAATCCTTTCCAAGTAAACAATCAAAATCGTACGGGGCTAGCTCAAAGGTCAGACTTTTCCAAGATCCGGTTGGTGCAGACACAAACAAATTTCTGCAAGACAGATATATGCTTGAATTGTTTTCTTCTGATAGCCACGCAATTCAGAATATCCTGTAGCTTCAGCCATCAATTATGTTGAAAGTCATGCCTCACTGCAAATGGCAAATTTTGATTGACAACTCTATCCCCTGGGGTCCACAAGGACTACTCTGATTGGTCTAGCTGAGCGACCCATTTTTGGGTCGCTAAAAGTGGCACCAATAAAGTATGAAAAGTCCTTTGTCCCGTGCGTTGTTTACATGACACAAAGGACTTTTCAAGAGTCTACCAGTTGACGAGTAAAATCGTCTGGCATTAGACAGAGTCTCACTCCCAGGTGTCAATGACTTAATGGAGGGGACATAGTTTGTGACTGGTTTTAAATACTTACAGATGCTGAGAAAAAAAGTTCACTTGAACTTCCATGCAAACTTTGTATTTTTAAAGTCCTGTATACAACAGATCTAATTACCAATCCTAATTCCGCTTCTCAAGGTTGTCAGCTTATTACAGCTTTGTATATGGCTCCATACTGGCTGAGATTTGATGCACACCAAGAACAAACTCACAAAGTTTGTAAGTCTGTGACAATCTTTATTTTCCGTGTGAAATACAGGATATGTTTCTTACCTGTATGACATTATTGCAGAACTCAAGAGATCTTAAAAATGACACCAGTTCAGGAAATGTTGCCCACAATCCTCTTTCCAGAGAATACCAGTCCTCTGAAGGGATGTCAAGTGAAGTCGGCAAATCAGAGAACAGACCACTGAGCCCAGTCGCTAAGACCTACAACAATTAACATTTCCATGCAGCATGGACATGAGTCCTCTTTTTAAAGTAAAAAACAAAGATCATTACCAGTCATTTGTTTAATTAAATTTCAAATATAAATGACAACTAAGAAACTTTCTAAAAACAAAGCAATGTTATTTCAGACTTGGTAACAACAAAGACCTTCACAAAGATGAAAGATGAGTAACTATGTAACCATAGCAATGCTGTTGGATTCAGTCCCTTTTGTCAGAAACAAGTCTTGCTTTAAACAAATAGAAGCACTTGAATATCTTATGATTGAAATAAGATATTCTAAAAGATGTCACGAATGTTTTTTCGAAAGTAGGAAAGGTCTGTGAATTTTAATCATGAGCTATTTACAATGTTTCTTCTCCTGTGCTTCAAAACTACCGTACTATAAATTAATAATTCAATCAATGTAAAAACAAAATGGTTCTCAGGTGCCAACAATGCACAAAGAATTATCTACCTATATGGGATGTTTTGCAACTTTCATCAAAATTCATTCCCAAATTATACAAACCATCTGAAAAACATTCATTTCATCTTCAACATATAACAATAATAATAATAATTATCATCATCATCATCATCATCATCATCATCATCATCTTGATGTTCTCTTATCTTTGAGCAGTAATATAAATTCAGTTGTACCAAATTTAAAAGAATAACACATTGCAAAAAAAGGTCAAATTACATTCAACTGAGAGATTTATGAATTATTTAGTTTAGAATAACAGCAGCATCCTGTTTCAAACCAAATCAAGCTACTGCTAACTCTTAGCAGCACAACAAGGCTTGCCGTGCTAAGGATTATGTAGAACTCAACACAATCTGCCAAACTTAATTGTTTCAAATGCCATTCTACAGAAGTGCCTTAGTTGGACTTAAGTCTTGTATTTTGTTTGACACAGCAATGGTGTGATGTTTGAAACTGGCCTAAGTTTTGAAATCATCTTAGTAATAAATAAAAACAAAGCACTTAAATCTCCTCAGAGCTTGGCAAACACATTTTCTTTAATTGCACTTTTAGGCTTTTCGCATATGCAATTAAGTCACAAAATACAGAAAACACAATACACACCATTAAGACCAAAATGATCCTTTAAAATACTTTTTGGGGGCATCATCATGAAGGAAGAAAGACCTTAGAACTAATGTGATTCTAGATGGGGGAAACAAATTACTGTTTCTTGTATACCAGTTATAGCCTAGAAGACATTATAATTGTTGTGGCAGATATAGACCACTGTAAATCGAGTTCCCACAGTGCAAATAACATAATACTCCAGAGTCAAAATTTGTAATTTCTGACGAGAGTGTAAAATAAAATGTGAATGCTCAAGTTAAAGTGATTTTATCGACAGTTTTCTATACTTACACATTTTTCCCGGGCAACTCAAAATTTGTGCGGGCAAGTGTATCATAAGACGTACAAAAAATGAATATAGATCCCTGGGCAAGGGGTTTATAAAATTTATTGGCAAAATGAAGAAGCTGTACACCAGTTTGCAGGCATGTTAGTGTTTTTGTCTGCAGTGCTTGAATATTCCAAGTGATGGTAGTTTACACCATGCAAGAATCTTTCTGGCACCATGATTTCTCAGCTAAAACATAGGAAAATCCTATGCAGTGAAACTGAGAACATTTTTGGCAAGTATAAACAGAATCAGAAACCATACAACGCTACGCTGATCTTCCTGCGAGGATCTTACTAGTTCATGGACTTTCCTCCCTTCCCAAAAAGATCAACTTATAAACAAGAAAACAAAAAATTATGAAGTATTTAAAATTCTCTTTTAACTATGTAAAATTCTGTCAATTTATTGCTCTCACAAAGTTCATAAAGACTTCAGTTTGAGCAGGTGCAAAAATAAGGATGGCACATTTAAAGAAATTGAATTCAAAAAATGTTCAAAATAATCCTCAAGACTACGAGTAAAATCTGCCACAAATCGAAACCAACAAGAGTAAACAAAATTACGCCAATGATAAAACAATGAAAAACTCGTCATCTTTTGTTTTGTTTTTTCGCATGTTTGTGACAAATCATTTGATCAAATTGTACACTTTGCAACATTGTAAGTACCGCAAAAATCAACAAAGGAGTAATATAATAGAAAGAGATCAAGAATACTCACGGGGCAAAAGTCCGTTTCTTCAGCAATATACGTTCCTAATCTGGCATCAACGGATGATAAAGCCATGCATAACAGCATCGCGTCTCGAGCCCAATTTCCAACATTTCCTTCACGATGGACGAATGGAATCAGCAGAGAAAACACAGACATTTTGGCAATTCGACCGTGGTGGTGATTATCCAAAAAGAATAAGTCTAGAAGCGCAATATCTCGATTAACGCTCACGCAAAGACCCTTTAAAACAGCCACAAAATGTTCCTCCATATCGGGCGATATTTTGTTTATACACGAGTCCAAAAGATAAAGCAAGGGTTTCCAGACTTGTTCATATATCAGCAAATGTGCTCTGGCCTTTTCTATAAGGCTTCTAAATAATACCAGTTGTTCACGCTTCATGTCTTTCACGCAATTCTTATTTGTTGTGCTCCAAGTGTAGACATTTTGAAACACATCTTCGTCGAGAACATATTGTAAACATGGTCCCGGGTCTCCATCTTTTTCATCGACCAAAACAGATACAATTTCATTTAAATGATACACTAAAATGTTACACCGTTCTTGATGTCCGACAGTCTTCTCGTCCAAAGCCATAATCGCCTTTGCATTATTCCAGTGAACATCTACAAGTCGCAGGTTGTCCGAGTTACCTAACTCCGCAAAACCGTCACCAAGTTGCCTTTTTTCCGCTTCAGCATGCGGGGGTTGCAGAGGGGACAAAGATGCAAGTTTCTTTAGTAAGCTCATGGTGCAATGACGAGTTTAAAGCCTCCATAGGCTGCTAGAAAGACTTGCTTTGACACGGAAATCTACGGCTCATGTAAGCACAATTCACAGCCGCCATTTTGAATATAACCTGACGTCATGCACATCGAAAAGATGATTGACAGCTGGACAATGACAAGAATGCCGTCTATTTCTAGCCTGCGTACAATTTTTTTTGCGGAGAACAGGCTATCTATTTCAAGAGTGGAAATCCCAGTAATCCTGGGACCCAGAAACGTGTTTGGGAAACCTTGTGGGTCTTAATGATACCCAGGGAAATTTGTTCTTTACAAACCTTACGCACATAAACGTAACATCTCGTAAGCGACTACCTCTCCTCCGCGACCACTTATCCAAAATACCAAAAGTTTCCAATGAAAACCACTTGTAAAGATCTGTAAGCGACCACCCCTCGCATTAAAGCGACTGTGACCACTTTTAGAGCTAATAATGTTCCCTGGGTAGCTGATCATGACACGAGAGAGAGATTTCTCAATGTGAAGTACTGGATTTCTGGAAATTCTCTTTTTGCATCAGGAATAACGCATTTAAAATTTTAAAAGAAAAATGCACATACACTGTATTCTATCAAACTTACAACAGACGACCTTAAATGTTTTATAATTACTGAAAACTAGAAGTGATTTCCTAATTAACGTACTGTTCTCTCAAGAACAGTCAACAGTTTGACGAAACTACGGTATGAAAATCGAAGAACAGTATTCGATGCAATCAACAATCATTCCCTATTCAGCCCAAGTCATATCCAAGATTTTTTTTTTTTAATTTCAACCAAGGTATCGATGTCTTGTTGTCTCCGTAAAAAATGTATTCACATGGGAATAAATGTTTTGCTATTAGATAGGTTTAGATGGGCATTGGTGCATGGGTCAAGTCTATGCAGTTATCACATGCTAATGAGGCAAATTTTTGGCTCAAGATGGTCTGAGCTCTCGTAAGCGACAAACTTGGCTTGACATTTTGGGTGGCCGCTTGCGAGAAGATTGACTGTAGTTAATAAACTCTTCGATGCTACTTGTGACAAAAAAGTTGAATCAAACGATAAAGGAAGTCTCCAGAATAGAGCATATCAAAAAGTAACACTAAAACATATGATTCACGTTGTTTTCCTGTTATTAACAATGGCTGGTGGGTTATTACAGGTGAATTACCAGACGGATCATCGTTTTTCAATCACCAAGGACAAATAGCAAAAGTGAAGACTCGCAGGGAACCCTCAATATTAAATTTCCGGTGAATCATCACAGATACTTGTTTTCCGGGTACGGGTGGCATTCTTTGGCATCACGTCTCATGCATTAACCCCTCCGGCATTCACTACTTGCACAAATCCCATAATACACCTCTTTTGCCCCCCAAAAATCTGCATAGGCATTGTTTTCGACTTCTCTTGGGACATTTTCATGTCCCAGGAGGGAAATTGCAAACAATGGTTATGCAAAAGTCTTCGGAGGTAATAGAGGTGTATTATGGAATTGTGCAAGTAGTGAATTTCTTCAAATCCCCAGCCAGTCTGCAAAAGATACAGGCTGCTTCCGAGGGAAGAGCCATCGACTTAATAAGTTGGACACGTTCATCGTTTTTTCCTGCTACTTTTTTCTCAGTGTTTTCGATTTCGGTTTTGGTCCTTTATTTTTTTTGATACAAAGTCAATGTGAAGTATTGGCAAAGTTTAAATGTGGAAGAGAGGAGGGGATGATAAGGAAGGCTAAACTACCTTTTGCCCTCTATCTCCTGGCTCCAGATGACATGGTGATACATGATAAACAGTGATCCCTAATACTCGTTTTACTTGGCTAGGTTTTCAAGCTCTGTCGCTTTAAAAATGGTCTTCGCGCTTCTTGATGCGTTACTTCCTCGTTTTGCAAAAATACACCTCTAATAATGCGAAAGAAAAACGAAAGATACCTTTACGCTACAAACTTTTATTCTGAAAGATTTCTCTTAAGGGCAACAAGTTTGTTTTTCAATACCTCTATATCTGCAACTAGGGTAGAATATTTACTTTCACCAAAATTGTCCAATGGCGGACTTTCTCTTGTTGGTGCGACTCCAAAGTTATTTTCGGTTTGCGATAGTTGCGATCCTTGCATTAGATATTCATCGTCTTCGTCATCGTCTATAACTATTACCTCCTTGGAACTTTCTCCGACAGAGAGAAGCCTTTGCTCGTCAGTGTCTTCAAGATTCTCTCTCGAGCAATCGTTGTTTAAAATTTCTCGTAATTTTAGCATCAAGGCCTTAATGTCTTCCAAGTCTCCACTGACTGTTTTAAAGACGTTTTGGAGCATAGCCAGTTTCTTGTTAATTGTTAGCTTTTCTTGTTGTGAATTTGAGTCGTCTGGTTTATTGTTTTCCTCAAGTTCTGGTGGCAACACAAACGAACTCTGCTCTTCTCTGTTGCTGCAGTTTGCATTTTCCGTCTTTCCCGTAAGCTGGCGCTGACAGATATTAGCTTCCAGCGCGAAGTCTAAATTACACCGTGACTTGCCCCCATGGCTTGTTTCAACGCTCCCTCCGTCACCTGACGTGCTATCGCGTTTCTCTTCAAGAGACATTATCGAGTCGAAAAAAAAAATTGACTGAATGTTACAACAAATAAAAGACCAAACCCAGTTGCACAATGTTTATAATTCGAAAAACGACGCAACAAAGGCTAAATTTACGCAAGCAGAAAAGGATGGCGCGCGCAGATGGCCTTGTTTTTCTCGGGAGCTTGTTGCCGAAATATTCTTTCCCCAATATATTCCTTTTTTCCCGCGTAGAAATACTAGTGTTTGATGTGGAAGGAACATGTGCTTCCCAAAGAGGTAAATGAGGTTGATACTTGTTTGAGAAACCGTCCTTAATGATACCCGGCAAATGATTCCTTCTTTGTGAACTACAAGAAACGTTTTCTCAACTGAAGATTTGTCTTTTTTTTTCTACCAAGAATTCCTTTTGAGCTTTCTAATAAGTGCATTATATTTAAAAAAACATTGGATAAGATAAGACGATACCCGATAAGAAAACAAAAGATAAGAAAACTAACCACGCTTGTTGTTTAAGATTAATTAAGCTCAATTCCGAAGCAAAAAAAGTTACGCTATCATTTTGAAATCGACTGAATACACGCGCGTCTAAAAGGACCAATCAATGCTCCGTTTTCATATGACGCCGCAAAGGTTATTTTTGGTGTCCCAAACCAGCCCTACAGAAAATTGAACTCTATTCTTGTGCAAACACCGCGGGTTAGGTCATGTAATTTTCCCCCATTCCCTCTTCTAGTCGAGTATCCTACAACTCTGTGGTACATGTAGGGCAACCGAACTACATGAAGTAGTCAGAAGGTCGTAGGTTCAATTCCCGCAAAGGAGCACTGGGATTCTTTTCGAGGATTTCCGAGTCACCAGCGATAAATAAATCTCTTCAATAATATTCATGTTGTTAATAATATTGCAGGCTGGTCACTGCCATTTCACTGAAGTAGACCTTCTTTGTGTGTACATTTTGTTTTCCGATTACAGATCATGTGAGATTTGTTCCTTGGTCTTTTTCATTAAAAAGAGAGTCTGTGAGGATGAGGATGTTCAACTTTCAAATAAAATACCGTAAACACTGGTAGATAAGCCTCAATTTTAGATAAGCATCACCCCAAGTTTAAAAAAGAAACTATTTTTATGAAAATTTATACCAGAAGTATTCATTCTGTCAACGTAGCTTTAGCTTAACGTAAAATCTGTGTCATCTTAGATTAATCATTCACCGTCCAGTTTAAATAAAACTCAAACAAGTCATTTAACCCTCAAAATTGTGTATAAAGAATATGTCAATTTGTTTGGAAACAAAACTGCTTTTCCTGGTGAACTTTTACAGACTTTCCACAAGATGTTCTCATAAATAAACTGCACCCCAATTTTGGACAAAATTATACCGCAAAAAGATGCAGCTTACAGTCTATCAGACTGGTGTTTATGGTACCCGCTTGAGGATTATATTCTCTAAACTGGGAAAACAAAAATTAGTGTACAAGGAATTTTCGTCTGTTGCCTAAACTGTGCCATAATAACAGAGCAACAATGCTTAAAGTCTCTCCATCTCTCCCCTGAAACCTTTCCAGGAAAGTACAAAAGGTGTTCCACAAGTCTCAGAAACCTGTCAGGTGATTTTCTGGACCTGCACTGACACATTACAGCGATGCTGCCTTGTGACGGGGCTGTTGTGCTTGTTATTCTTGGGTCAAACAATTTTCATCTTTTCTTCTTTTTCTTTTTCGATGGTTCATCATCTGTGTCTGAATCTTCTGAAATGCTACTACTACTGCTACTACCGGTACTTTCACTTGAAGAAAGACTGCTTTCATCAGAGGCCTCGCTACTACTGTCTGTGGCTGAAGTGTCGTCAGAGTCGTCACTTTCATCGTCACTGCCACTGCTTTCATCACTAAAAGACAAGTACACATAGTAATTGAGGAGTCAGTGTTACTTGCAAGATTTCTTTCTTTGCATACTGGCAAAACTAAGGGTGCGTTCGATTGACCCTATTCCGGAATAAGAATATGTGGAGTGATGATTTAAAACGGTATTTTTGGCTTTCTGAAGCAACAAGGATAATCAAGAAATGTTTAAAATCGAATTTTACCAGGTGTTTGACATATGATATTTCATGTGAATCTCCCTAAAAACGAAGGATTTCTAACTTGTATTCCATATATTCCTATTCCGGAAAATGGTCAATCGAACGCACCCTAAAATTGTCACTAAATTGTGGCCCTAAAAATAATGTGTTTGAGCTCTTTGTTTAACATGTAACCACACTACCCTTTCTGTAAGCTTACCCACCACTGTCCCTCTGAAAACCCTGTGGGTATAGTGACATGGTGGCACTGATGTGAAGGGGTTAGTGTATTAGATTCTTGACCTCCAAGAGTTCAAGGTCACCTCTGCCACTGTGTTACTTCCTTAGATAAGAAACCTCTGGGACTGTCACACTCCAAACAGGTATATAAACATACTAATTGAAATAACCCTACAATACGTACAGAAATCCCTCAAGGTGGCAGAAGAAGCAATTTCAGTGGCTGCCTTGAGAACTTCCACAACAGAGTGTAAGAACACCTTACCTTTCATTGACGGCTTTGTACAGGCTAAACCACAGCTTTCATATCAACCATCAGTTAACATTTTGCAGTTTTAAGTGTAGAGTGCCCTGACAATTCCTTTGTGGAATGAAATTCACGGAAAAAGCAAAAGCCATACCTTTCTTCTGCATTCTTTTTTTTGCTTACAGGAGCCTCACTGGAGAAAAAAATAAAATTTAGAATTAGAATAACTTAGATATGTCTTTACAACAAGACAAGACAAGTTTAAATTTGCAGACTTTTCAACTTGTCAACGAAACATAAACCAATGCCTTTTGGCAAAACTCTTCTTGTTGGTATTAATTTACTTGCATTCAAACATGGCAGACCTTGGATCAAGGGTGGAATTCAGGAATTTCCCATGTAAAAGATATGCCACTTATTCCCAAGCTCTGTCAACATTACCCTACCCCATGGAGAATATGATCTACACTCTATACGAATGCTGTGACCATGTGTTGAATGTTTTCAAGCAGTTTTTTGATAGCAAGAAAAAAAACAATATTGATCGCTATGGTGTAAAAGCAGAAACACCTGCCTTGAAACAAGTGATAACTGTTATCAGTATCACCCAACTAGTGGACTAAGTGCAAATCCTGCATTTTGATTGGCTATGCTACTAGAGGACTATTAGTAATAGTCCTCGCGTAGCGAAAAGCGTGACGCTTTCTTTCGTTTTATTCCCAAATAATTATTTCTTCAACTTGCATTTGCTAACTTTATTATTGCCTTTTCTGTCCGACTAGTTGGGTGATACTAAAACAACAATTTTTTTTATTAGACCGTTCGCCCTCAAGGGCCACGGGTCAATAGCCCATTCGGCCTCATGGGCTAGTGGCGGATATTTACCGCGCCGCAAAGCGTCTCCGTAAATATCCACCACTAGCCACTAAACCTCCACTTTAGTCTCCTACGCGGCCGTTCTTTGTTTGGTCACCCAACGCTCCTCCCCACAATGCCCCCCCCTCCTCCTCCTCCTATGTGGGGAGGAGCGTTGCGTGACCACACAAAGAAAGGCTGCGTAGGAGACTACCTCCACTTCAGTGAATAGTTGCTAATTATAGCAACGCTTGGCATACTCAAGAGAGAAGGGCGACGATGGAAAGGTCTGTGAAACGTTCCTATCACCATCTCAAAGTTGCTTATCCAAAAACAACAGACTTTGATCTTCCCTTCAACTCAAGGGAACTTGTTGTTGTATTGTAAGTCCTTTTATCCCAAACTCCACAACCATATGCCAGTATACCAAAGATTTCAAAACCCATGCAGAGATCTTTCAAGTAACCAAAACCCTAACCCTATACGTGTAAAATATAGATAATAGAAAGATAATTATTTTTTAATACCGTAAACACCTGCAGATAAGCCACACCCTGAATTTCGCAGCTCAAATTTTGGAAAAAGTGTTTTTTAAAGAAATTAAAAGAAATCCAGAGTTGAGTCTTTTGAAGTCTTCTTCGTCCACTGTTCATCAAAAGTGCACTCACTATAGACCGAATGCATAAATGGCAGAAAAAGAAATATTCTTTTGTTTTATGTGCTAATTAGCCTCACTAGCCTCATTTGCATGGACAAAATATAACAGAAATGTTGCGTGATAGCGAGGCTGGTGAGTCTAATTAGCACATAAACAAAATAATACATTTTTGGCCACCATTTATGCATTCGGTCAATTAACATTACAACCAACTTTGACAAATGATTGATCTTTTTCTGGTATTTGTTGACAGGAATTTGTTCATTCAACACAGTTTTTCCATAGATTTTTGCATTACAACAAGACTGTGACCAGAGCGTTACATAAATTTCTTATGTATCACCTTCCAGGCATCAAGATGACAACTTAAACCATCACATAACCCCTATTCATTAGCATCCCACCTCTGTGATCATACTGGGCTGAGTTTCTGTCAATCTCAACCTTTCTTGAAGATATTTCTACGTATTGTGGTCAATCCGCCCAAGAGTCAATCTGCCTCACAGTATTCTAGACTGACAACCCTTATATGATAGCTAACCAACTTTAACCCTAATTTTTCATCACTAAAATCAGTGCTTAGACCTAATCATTGAAATCAGTGCTTAGATATAATCATTTAAAATGAGTTCTTAGACACTATGGGGAGGGGGGGGGGATGGGGAGGGGTCAACTCTGGGGAGGAATGACTTGTTACTATTTCTACAGCTACTCTGTCTTTCCTCCCTCATCAAAATTGATTCCCAGCTAATTACATCTGCTTGCCCTTCAACTGAGTCATTGTACTGTTGGTTACTTGGCATGGCACATGTAAATGAACCATCTACAATTATCAAATATACTTTTATCTACCTTTTGTTTCTCTCTGTGCCATTCTTCATAGATTTTATTTTATTTTTCATGATAGCAGTCCGGGAATCTCGTTGTAAATATTTACGTTTGTTGTTGCATTCATAAGTCCAGTGACCGGTCTGCAAGCACTTCTGACATTTTTGATTTCCTGCCTGTTCTTGCCTTACAATTAATTAAAAGAGAAAACAGCTGTTACAAAAACTATGCACTGGTCAATTGAAGCCATCACCACGCCCCTGGACCTGGGGCAGACAGGGGGGTGACAGGGGTATATAAGCACTTTTGATAAGAGATATGTCCCCTGGAGGTGGTGGATTAGATGTGTTTTGCATCTTCAGTATGTTCCCATCCCGGGGAATGAGGGAGATTTGACTGTGGTTGAAAAAGACTGGTCCGAAAGTTTGTTGAGAAGTTGATTAGTTGCACGTTGTCATATTCACGCCATCCAATTTATTGCAAAAATGCTTCGCAAGATTTGGTTGACAGAAAAAGGCTGTGACAGCCATTTGTATGGAGAGCCTGTTAAGCAAAAATGTTCTGTTACAATGTGAAATTCATATTCTTTCAAAAATCAATAATCCGCAACAAGTGCTCAGGGGTTTCATAAGCAGCAGGTCACCAGCCGTATCCCACCGTCTGTTTGTCAGAAACTTGCCTCTCACCGCTGGCTACTCTGCCTTCATTTTCACTCAAACCCTTGTAAAAGACAAGAGTGACTGCCGCTTACATTGATTAGCCCAGGCATACACTTCAAAAGTCATTGAAACCACTGAGTGCTACTAAGATTTATTAAGACAGGTTTTGCTACGTTAAAAGCCTGAAAACAAGATTGTTCTTTTGCCATTTTGACTAAATGCATGTGAAAAGTAAGTTTTGCTAAAATTTAAATTTTAAAGGAAACCTCCACTAAAACAGGAATATATCTTTAAAATAGTTAACATAATGCTCACAATCAAAATTGTTCAAAGGTTTGCCAATAGGAGCGTTTGCATCCGAAATAAATAAATTTTAAAAACGGTTGTTTTGGTTTTCAAATTTCCTGGGCGCCGCCATCTTGAATAATTGTGAAGTGTCATGGTTGCCCTATTGTTTTAAAACAAAAGCTCTTTGTGTAACTACAAAAGAGCAACCATAACACGTCACAATAATATTATTCAAGATGGCGGCGCCCAGGACATTTGAAAACCAAGACAAGCATTTTTGAAATTCTGTTATTTCGGATACAAACGATTCCATTGGAAAACCTTTGAACAATTTTGATTGTAAACATTATGTTAAATATTTTGAAGTTGTATTCTTGTTTTAGTGGAGGTTTCCTTTAAAGGAAAAGAAAACTGTTGCCTTGTTAACCCATTGACTCCTGGGGGGTTCCCTATTGACAAGTAAAATCATCTGCCGTTAGACAGAGTAAAATACTCTGGTGTGTGCCAGAGTAAAGTCTAGCCGGTTGCACTCGGTTTAGGCGTCAAATGGTTTTAAAGTAATATTTTGTTCCCACTCAAATAGGTGTGAATGCTTGTTTTGTAATTCTTGTCAATTGGTTCCTAGAGTAAGGGATTTTGAACTCGCGATTTTCCCCTGGGGCTGGGGATTAGATAAAAGGGAGTTTAAGGACGGTGCCTACTATTGTTATTACGCATACGTTCTGCGCATCTCGAGCTACTCGGATTTCCTTTGGGTGGTGCTTATTACTTAAGTAATACAGGGATATTTTTACACTGCTCAAAACTATGCAGAGAAAGCAGAACTTAGCAAGTGCTCCTGGTGTCCAAAAAGAAAATTGTGGCTAACCACCCATTTTTCAGAGATAATTAAGCTACAATTTGTAAAAGAATGCCATACAATGCGGCTCAAAAAGGTTGCATACTAAAGGACAGTGTCTACTAATTCAAGGGTATTGTTGCACGGTTTACTGACTATGCAGGAAAAGCAGATCTTAACAAGTGCTATTGGAAGAAAAGAAAAGTGGGGGTAACCACGCATTTTTCGAAGATAATTAATCAACAATATTTGTAAAAACCTTTAAAATAAAAAGCAATGTATGGCATCCTATTCCAGACTGAAGCTTAATTATGGTTAAAATGCATGGTTACCTCCAATTTTCTTTTTGGATAACAAGAGCATTTGCTAAGTTCTGCTTTCTCCGCATAATTTTGAACCGGCCAAAAAATATCCCTGTATTAATAAGCACCACCGATAGGAAATCCGAGTATCTCGAGATGCGCAAAACGTATGCGCAATAACGCACCGTCCTTAGGGCCGATTTACACGGTACGACTTTGTCGCATGCGACAACGGCTTACGACAGGCCCACGACATGATTTACGATTGTTGTGTACGTCAGAAAAAATGTCGTAGCATTTTAAAACATGTTTTAAAACGCTGCGACAATCGTAAGTCATGTCGTAGGCCTGTCGTGAGCTTGTCCCATGCGACAAAATCGTATCGTGTAAATCGGCCCTTAAACTCCCTATTATTTGATGAGGGCCTTTGTCAAACCACTCTATTTGCCCCGGGTCCGGGGTTTCAATTGACTCGTGCATTATGAAAGACAGGTAAATTCAACTATGGAATACAGGGCCATCATTAAAGCAGTATCACTGCAGTGGTTCCGCACCTCGCCAGTGAAAGTCAGTGTTTAAGGAAGAATAAGGTTTATCGTTGAGTGAAGTAGATCTAGAGTAAGGTATATATTTCTTTGAGTGGCTCCGCGACGCGTCAGACGTGTCTAGCGTGTCGCCAAGTGAGTCAAGTAATACTTGTTTTAAAGTGGCCCTGTATTCTACAGTTTAGCCGAAATGGAGTCTTATTTTTACCTACCGTTTCTTGTTAAGAAGGTAAGATCTCGCTACGGACGCCATTTTGGTGAGAATTCGTACCCAGCGTTCTCTCTGTCAAGATTCAGTGGGTCCAGACAGAAACTGGGGAGGAGGGGAGCCTATGCGTGGGAGTGGGTTCGCGTATCTACGCATCTCATGGATATACACACCAACCATAACTCTAACAAAATGACCATTCTAAATCAGTTTCTAGAACTAAATATTATAAACGAAAGTTAAGACCTAATCACTGAAATGGGCACTTAGACTTAATCTGTAAAACGAGAGTTTAACCTGGGGGACTCGTGATGGGTATATCCATGAGATCTTTCCCCATGTATCTCTTTCCCTCGGCTTTTTTAGGGGTTTGATATCCCTTCAATTCTTTAGTGTAATCTCATGGTTAACAGGCCTGTAACACTCCCTTTTGTGGTGGCAGTGTGGCCCAGTGGTTAGGGCGCTTGCCTTGAGATCCGCAGATCCCGGGTTCAAGACCAGCCCTGACCACTCGTTGAATTTGTTCCTGGTAGTCCCTGGTTCAACTTCCCGGCTGCACTTGTAAATAGCCAACTGGTTTGCCCCTGGCCAGTTGGGATTCTTAACAGTTGTTATTGTGTTCTGTTGTTTCGTTGATTGTGTTTCATTGGCCCTGAAAAGCCCATATGGGGAGCGGTCAATTAATTAAGTATGAAATGAAAATGAAATCGCCAGACTATTTTACTCGTCGATCTGGGGGGGGGGCAGTTTATTAGGAGTAAATGGCTCAGGAATACAAGAGAGAGTGAAAAGAAACAGGCCACACTTCCATTTGCAGTCTGTCATTCCCAAGTGCCCGTACTATAGTTTTTTAAGTCTGGGCAATTAGTATAGGTAATCACATGATTTCAAGTGCAATTGTTAGCCAATCATAATCCAGAATTTCAATGTGTAATTTGCACTGGTATTAAACTTTTTGCACTGTTACACTTGAACTGCACTGCTCTCAGCCAATCAGAATCGAGTAATTTTTTCATTTATATCATTAGTCACAGCATGAAACCAAGCCAATGACAATTAGAACGGTTTTCAAATGAGTGTCGTAAAACCAAAACCAAAGTAATTACTTTGGCCAATCAAAAAGCATGGAGAAAATCCAGTAAACCAATCAAAACCCGAAGTAATTACATGAAGCCGACACAAAGCGCGGGAAAATGTGCACGCGCAAGCCACAATTGGTTTTGGTTTCACTTCTGATTGGTTGAAAAAGTGGCGCAAGAACTTTGAACCAATCAGTGAGTGAAGTAATGCAAAACCAAAGCAATTCTCTAACTACTTTCGACACTCAATTAAAAACCGCTCTTCAAGGGAATGGAAATAATATTATTTTGTTCCATTGTGGGAGAGTCAAATAACATCGCAGACTTGTATGCAACGTTATCCCCAGGATAGACCTTTTTCTTCTCATGATTTCTCCCTGGAGGGAAGGAAACAAGGAAGTCCCTTTGGTTGACACTTATGATAAAATGCACAAGATGTAATTTTCTCATCATGAGTAGCCCTGTTCACTTGTTGAAGCATTAAACCAGAACTGAAGATTGATTAACACTTTCTCAGGACTTTAAACACAGGAAAGTACCAGCAAAATATTGTTGGACAATCAAGAGCTTGGGGCCCTTTCATGTATTAATAATTAATATAGTTACACAACATAAGAAATAGCACACATCAAAATTAGTAACAGAAGAGTTCTTCAAGGATGATTTAAAATTAAAAGAACTAATTGCAAGTACTATTACATTACTTTAAGGAGCCCATGACAGGAAAGGCTTTAGGAAATAATTCCTTCCAAGTCACTCAGATCTTACATGCAGCCTTTTATTTACATAGAAATCCTTACTAATTCCCTTGTTGTTTAATTGCTCTGGTTTCCTTTTGTTTTAATAAAATTATGTAAAAATGTCTTAGAGCTCTGTGTTACATCTTTGATTGAACAATAAAATAAGAGAAACCTTGCCTTCCAATGATGAGTTCATTATAACTCTGAGGAAGTTCTTTTTGTAAGGCAAAAAATACAGAAAAGAGCAAAGATTTCCAGGTCGACTGAAGGTCACCTGCAAATTTTAACTACTGTCAATATTATGATTACTTTCCTAAGAAAAATTCTTCAGCTCTGTACCCTTCGTTGCAACTCTTCCTCCTATTCATTTCTCCAACTCTAATAACTACAACAGAAACAACCTGTGTTGTCATGAAATCTCTGGTGCAAAAATGAAAAGGGCCAGTGTTAACAAGAGAAAAACATTACGGTGCAGTTTTCGCTAAGGACTTACTACCTACATCTATACAAAAGTGTATTATTTGGATTTTGGGCTGTACAAAGTTATACATTTGCCAAATGCAAAGCATTTAAATGGCAAAGACTTCTCGTATTTTCTGTTGCTAGACTTTATAATTTTCTTTTAGCTCTGCTCTAGAGGAAAACGTCTTGTCATCATAAATGGTTTGAACCAACAAGTCATGTGATCATAATTAAGTGAAGTACAATTATTGTCCCGGTGAGCGTAGTCCTGAGAAGGACTGTTTTGGATGACACTGACTGACGTTTCCAAAACCTGAGTGAAGTCATCTTCAGAATCTGACTACCTTACAGGTTGTCCAAACATCAGTCAATGTCATGTTAAACAGTCCTTCCCAGGACTGTCACCAGGACAATTTTACTTTACATAAGTTCTTCTTGTCATCTCATAACAGGAAACGTTTAACACAGTTTCCACATCTAATAATTATGCATGCAAAATTTCAGCATGTTGATTGGCTGAGAGCACATCACATCCCAAACAGAGTACAGAAAGGTGAAATTGGTACAGATAGTTAAAATTAGTGCAATAAAGGTGAAATTTTTGCATGTATATCATTAACAAGTAATTGTATGGTTTGTTTTGCGCAATTTGGAATAAATAAGCACTTGTAAATTTTTCCCAAGACTACAAATTGCACTCATCTATAATTTTGTTTGTCTTTGAAAATTTACTCTTGTCTATTTATTCCAAACTGCAAGTTCAAAGTCATGTGATTACCTATACTAACCAAATGTTAAAATAATGCAAACAGAAATAAAAATCTGAATCTCTCTATCAAGAGAAATAACATATCAAATCAAATTCATGTATGCACTGATACTAATAATCACAATGGAATGAGAGAGAAAACTGTAACTAAATTAAACTGTAACTAAATTATTTACATCAACAAACTCCTTCTCCAGTCCAGAGTTTATGATTCTTCTAGTCAACACCAAGAAAAAAGAGTGAGACTTTTTGTTAGTCCATAAGCAACAAGTAAAATCCTTGAG
>NC_090872.1:8631526-8639026 GCF_036669935.1 Montipora foliosa
TGTACAAATAATAATAAAAATTATTATTAAAGACTTCATCAGCACAGACTATGAAACGGGTGAGGGTTAAAGCTGACACAACCATCTTTTCACACACCAGTTCAAAGGAAACATAGCTTTACACTTACCACACCCAGTTCTTTTAAAATATTAAGCTTGCACATAGGGCAGGTTCTATGCTCTATTAGCCATGGGTCAATGCAAAGCTTGTGGAACTCGTGTCTACAAAATAATGCACAATCATGTATCATCATCATCGTGGTCAAAAGATTGGTTTCAAGATACTTATACTTGCTAGTGAATGGACACAAATGACAAAGCACTGCATTTCCAAATCAACTTATTACACATGGCTGCCGTTTTGTGATGAAGAATCATACAATGTATAAAGACTGAATCGTGGCTATCAAAACTAATTTTGCTAGTTGGGTGCAAAGAAAAACTGAATTTACGACTGACTGCAAGAATTAATAGTATTATCATGATTATCTCTTGTTTATGACAGAGATCCTACAACTGTACTCACTGGCAAGGAAGTATGCGAATCGCATCACTAGCTTTGTATCCATCTAAACACACTGCACAGTTGTCAGATTCATCCTCTTCAGTCTGTAAGACAAGATAATTGAATGACCATTATTATTAATATTATAAAAAGTTCACCAGGAAAATGATTGCTGTTTCCAAACAAGTTGACATGTACTCTTTAAATATACAATTTGGAGGATTAAAATGTGTATGAGTCTTATTTACACTGCAAATATTGATGATTGACCCAGGTGGGACTTTTATACTATAAGCAAATAGGATCACAGAATGAAGTATTTTCATCAAAATGTTTTTTCCTCCAAACCTTGAGCTTGTAAACTTGGGCGCAGCTTATCTACGAAGGGCTGGACAATCTACGACCTAGCGAGCCACGCGAATTTCGCATTTAAGTCTAAGAACTCATTTCAAATAGCGTCTACAGATAAACAGATTTATTAAGTCTAAGCACCCATTTTCAAACAGTTACATGTAGCTTTCAATAACTGTGTGACTCACATGTTGACTCAGATGGCTCACATGACTTGTATGGCTTGCTGGCTCGCAAATTGACCTAACTCTATCTACGAGTGGGGCTTATTTACAGGTGTGTACAGTACTTAATCGACTACTTAACTTCCCACAAGGGCTTTTCAGGGTCAAAGACACATAATCAACAACAGACAAAACAGTACAACAACTCTAAGAGATTCCCAGACGGCTATTTACAAGTGCAGCTGAGAAGTTGAACCAGGGACTACCAGAAACAAATTCAACCTGTGTTCAGAACAGTCTTGAGATCCGCCTAGACTTTGGAATCTGCTTCATACCACAATAAGATCTATATCTAGTTTAGATATTTTTAAAATAAGACTTAAAACTTTTTTATTTAACAGGGCATTTAATTGGTTCCTATAGTTTTTATAATTAATTTGCATTATTGATGAATTCTTCTATTTATTTATGGAATTTTTGAATTGTAACTTTGAACTTTTATTTTATTTTCAAAGCGAATGGTAAAAAACTCCCACCGAAAGTCATATTCAAAGGTGTTCGACAACTGAATATCAACACCCCACCAAGGATGCAAATTTCAGTGCACAAGAAAGGCTGGATGAACAAAGAAGGTATGTTTTATCTCCACACTGTTTGTTCAGAGAAGAAACTTTTCATGCAAGCAACAAACATGATTCTCGGAATTCGAAACAAGGTTCAAACAATTGTATTGTTGTCATGGGTATGATGTTACTGAACACGTGCTTTTAAGCATGTATGCAAATTTCCATTTGCTTGCTTTTCTCTTGAAGTCGTTTAGTGTTCTAAAGGTCACTAAAAGCACTATTCTCTTTTTAAATTGACAACTAGTGTCCTTTTCTTGTGTTGTTTAAACTGAAAGTTCTTCTCAAATTGTGATCTTAAGATTTTGTTGCACGAAAATACTTGGCTATAAGACGCACCCCAATTTTAGCACTAACTTGCCACCCAAAGACAGATTTTTCTTGAAAAAAGCGTGCCCTTATAACTGAATAACGATGATAATCAGATTGAGACAATATTTTCCTTGATTATTAAACCCTGAAGGCAAATAATAGAGTTTAATTTGCTAGCAACACAAAGATGTAAATTTAAGGTTGGAGTAACTAAAACAATATTTTTTATAAGAAATAACAATACATGTCTTCAAGCTGCAACACCATGTTTTCCCATTCTATTATCTCCAAGCACAAAATGCAGTCTTATCTTCTGCTATCACAGCAACACAGCAAAAATATTATTGTTCTGCTCTCTTTTTCCCCAGTATGACACTCCTCCTAAGCCCTATTTAAGTTTTTTTTTTTATTACCCAGGTTCATTTTTCATGCTTTGATTCCACATGCCATGAAAATTTCTAAGAGTATGAATGCTGAAATCATGCCAGTTCTCTCTTTCACAAAATCTCAGAATTAACATTGTTCATATTAGTTCAATATTTTCCTTATATAACAGACACTAAGGTAAATATTACAAACCATCTTTTATTTGTTCTGGGTAGAACTCTGTTTTCAGACAAACACAATAAATTTCTTGTTCACCTTTTTGCTCACTGTGCGTGTTGGAAGTTTGGCTATAGCCTTCTTGGCAGCAGAAGTGAGGCGTTTCTAATAACGGAAAGTGACATTAAAATGAATATTGATCAGAACACTTGTCTGTTTGCTCTCCAGTTTCCATAGTAATGGCACATAAATTACTTCAGTTAAGTTTCAGTACATGTACTTATCTATATTCTTGCCTAAATGATTTACCTCACAGAACTGTCTACTGGTACAAGTACAGGAGTGTGGGAAAGAGATGAAATCCTTAACCTGTAAACCTTCCCAAAGTAATCATACAGATAACCTCTTGACTATCCACATAATAAATCGATCGATTCAACAATTAATGACAGTGACTGGAAGGGTAACTGAGAGAATGACTATACTGTACTTTGGAATCTTTAAGTCTAAGCTAACAGGCCATCACAGTACTTCACATAGATTCTATTTTAAGGGACTACATTTTACTTTAACCATTTTCTGGGTTTAAGTAAATCTCGACGTTTTCACCGAGTAAATACCGTAGAAAGTCCACGTGACAATTTTCTTTTTCTATCAGACGCGTGACTGGATGTTTACCGCAAGTTTGCTTTCTATTCAAATTAATTTCCCCTGTCGCATTCCGAATCTCTAAAACAGATGCAAAAGAACAGAAATAAAACAGAGGAACTCGTATGTTTCACTATCCCTAAATTTGCTTCTCAGTTTCGAAAGTTGTCTGCGAATAGTTTAGCAAAACAGATAATACTTCGGCAAAACAGACAAAAAAACAAAGAACAGCCTGTATCAGAGTATGCGTACTGCAAGACGAGCACGTTTTCGCGCAATCGAGACGTTATGACTCAAACTATTATTTATTCCTGGGTGAATTCTATGTCTTTTGATTTCATCGTTTGATATACCCGGTAAGTTTACAAGTCACTTACCTCAGTCTTATCGCGTGCATGAACGTAGCGAAATCGTTGAACGTAGTAAAATACAAGCCACGCAAGAGAGATGACCATGAGCACGATAAAAGAGACGGACACAAAAAGCACAGAGGTTGGATTTACTTGCCAGCCTCTGGGCGGATCGTCATGGCTTTTCCCGACTGAAATATCAACAAATACGGCATGGGTTTGATTGACGAGAGCCCGACCAAGTACTTCCCCTAAAGCCTTCGTTATGCTCACAGCAACAATGGAATCGGCATCGCTGTGCAACATTTTCACTGGACCTCTTGAATCTTCATAGTCGAAGATGATTGCCGCCGTCGCATTATGCTTTTGAGCGTTCTTGATCTTCTCGACGAAATTACAGGATCCTCTCTTGATGAGCGCGATCCAAGGTCTTTTATTAACTCCAATGCTAAATTCGACGCAGCCATTAACGTTTCTATCTGGCAAGCCGAAAAGCCAACCACTGACAGCTCGTATAGGGCTGTGTTCACCGAATATGCCTCTTGTGTCAAACGGTTTTACACCACAGTCCTTGTAAAATCTCTTGCAATAAGTAATATTCAACACGGCCTCCGTGTAACTTTCCTGTTCTTCGGAGACGGCACTACATAGCAAAATATTACTCCCGACCATCGCGGAAATTGAAAACAAAAAGATGATGTTCGTACAAGTCATTATTGAAAGAGTTTCCACAACCAAAAATGTTCCAAAACCTTAGAGGGACTTCAGAAGCTTATTGATTCTACCGTCTTCGAGCAAATGAGGCGCTTGTAAGCCTTTGTAACTTTGTAAACCAGAGTTTCAGCACAAGCGACAAAGTAACTCCTCCGCCATCTTGCAAATTGAAAAGCATCGAACGGATAGGTCACGTGATTCAAGATTGACACACCTGTGCTACGTCAATAAGTAGACTCGGAAGTCATCCACAGACACTAACAAAATCTGATGATTTACTGATAAATAAAAAACGAAGAATAACTGTACAGACTAATTAGCGACTTAACCTCTTTGAAGAGCCAGGTGTTCAGGAATGCCTTACGTTCAAAGCTCGAACAATATAGTATTACCGGAATATTGGCAGCTCTTTTCTTCATTCCAATACTAACCGCAAAAAGTGAGTCACAAAGACGCAGCACTAAATGACATTTACATTAAAAAACGTGATGTGACAAGTCAAGCAACAATAATTTAAAAAGTTCTTTCGTACGTAAGACCGTTGAGTGAAAAGATCTTTTTGGATTTATTTTAGTGGCTGGAAGTAACGCTGAAACACATTTAAAGAAATTACGAATTTTGTGATCCTGATTTTTGTTTTCTCCACGTGTGTCCGCTTTGCATATGTCAACCTCAAATTTAAGGGTTTTTAAGTTTTGCACGTAGTAACAAATTTCTAACCCGTTCAAGGCGGTTTTAAGGCCTTCATCTTTCCGGGAACCCAGTTCTGCAGCGAGTCAGCCCTCGTCCTTAGTCTTGTGGAAAAAAAAAACAAAATAAAATAAGGAAATAAGACATGGATAACGAACGAACTAGAATAAAAAATCTAACAGAAGTGCCAGAAGACCCCAGTGTTCGCCTTCAGGCTTTAGTTCGTATTTGCGTGCATGCAGTCATGTCGATCCATGGCTCCTTAAGTTATATAAAGAGACAATTCCCCGCAGTTGCTTAAATTATCCAGCTAAGGGCGATCGAAAGGGTCACATCTCTCATTCGCTCGAGTAACCCGCACTAGAACTGATGCTAGATATCATTTCATTCATCGAGTCCTTCGCGGAAGCAAATGGGGCCTACAAATTGACCTTCTCCCAGCTGAGTGGCTTCATAGTTCAGTCGGTATAACCATAGTTGACTATGGTATATCATTGAAAAGGCATCACAGAGGTCATGAGTTCCAATCCCTGAATCCCTGCGAAGAACATTTCTCTAAGTCATTTTAGGAGCAGAAATACATGAGAAACTTTAGAGACATGACCAAGAAGTAACTTTCCCGCCTTTTTCCCTATTAATGACCTTTCAGCAGCTCTTTATGAAAGAGGCATACAAAAGTTGAATCGAGTCCAACCCCTTGTTAGCACCGTCTTGGAAAAGAGAGGCCCCTTTTAAAGAAGTAACCGAATAAGATTAAGAACTAGAAAAACATAATCATTCCACAGATCCTCCTTTTCATACTCTTCTTACGCCAGGGTGTGGTAGTATTAAATTAAAATTGGAATAATAATACGCAAATTAAATCAAGCTCATAAGGCTCTACGCCTCTGCCTTAGCTAGTCAGGAACGAAAACAACACTATAGTCTTGTTTGCAAGTTTCATGTTTCATGTTGCATGCTTCATCTTGTTTTTTGTTACCACAAAACCGTAACGTGATCAAAAAACTGTCTCCTCCAAAAGAAAAGCGCACGGTTGAATCCAACTTGTTTGAACTTGCACTGAAGCTGTTTAACTGCTGAAACACGGCAATCAGGTCAACTGAACATTTACTGTATTCTCTGTTTAACTCTGTTTGATATCATTACGGACTCAAATAGGGTCAAAACAACCCACTCTCTTTTCAAATAGGTATTTGAATATATATCTCCTTCTAACGATGGCGTAAGTAGCTGTGACTCGGAGTGCAAGGTCGAAAATTTCTAAAGTGAAACAAGTATGTTCAACCACGTCTATGCCGGAATATTAAAAAAAACAACTGACGGAAAGGTCAAAAGGTAAAGCGACAACTAAGGATGAATCGTAACTTATGTCAACATTACTGAATTACACGTTTAAGCGCATTTTTACAAGGTCAAAATTTGTTCCTGAGCGCTTTAAAATTAAAAAATAGAACGTGATTTTCGCAAAGTGGTCAGTGACCGACTTTGGGCTGAGTCTCGATTAATCTCAACCTCACTCACGGGTTTCGCACTGGCTGTGGTGCTCCAGGAAATCACATATGGGTTTGAAGTCCTTCGCTATGCTTTCAACATTTTCAACTGGATTTCTTCCGGTCAGTGCTAAAGAAAGCGGGTGATACACAGGAACAGATTGTTAGTTTATATCCTTAGCTTTGAATGGTCCAAACTTCTTTAAATATAATACAGACAAATAATCTGTTATAAAGGAAGAGTTCGGAAGAAAACTTCTTTTGGCGGAAAGCGAACTGAACGGAAGATATCGAATGGCCTCTTACGACAAAAGTTGGTTTGCATGCAACCTCCAGAGACACAGATAGCAAATGATGTAATGTACAATCGCTGGTGGACTCAAGGGCCAAGTCGCACTAGAGGGCAATTTCGGATTTGTTCAGGACAAATCTGACTTGAAATCGGCCAGTGACAAAAAAATTGTCCGGAAACCGACAGTCGCACTTGAGAACAAAATATGTGAACAAAATATCACACCATGCTGTGAGCGTCGCGCAATTTCCTGCGAAACCGCCTTTACTCGCTGTTTCCATCCACAAACCGCGACACGAGGGATCTCAAAATGTTCTCAGCTGACGAAGATGTACGGCGCAAGGAAGTTTGGGATGATCGGGCATTGAGCCGTCTTCGCTGAACTGAAAGGATTCTTGCAACAGGTCAGAAAGCTTGGTAGAAGGAGATGGGCTGGGAGTTCCTCGATCGTTGAATATGTAAGGGCTAGGCATCGGATAGATTGTTGCCACATTTCATACGGAAAATATTGGTCGCCCGCGCCTGGATTCATGTTGTTGCGAAATGAGGACGTTTTCAATTTTACCGCAAAGCCTATAGCCTGCGAGAAGGCTCTCTCTCTTCGGTGGGCCTGCTCGCAGGCTACGAAGTCTATCGCATAGAGACTCTGCTACATATCACCTGTCAAATCACTTCCGAATTAAGACACCCTCGCTATTGTTTTTCAAGATTTGTTTCAGTTTGGCCTGCTCCAGAGGTAGTCGACGGCATCTTTGAAGTTTGTCCGTCTGCGACCAAATTTTGTCCTTCGGTGGACAAACCGGTCGCACTTGGTTTTT
>NC_090872.1:8651526-8656526 GCF_036669935.1 Montipora foliosa
AAGGACAATGAAACAGTTGGCCATTTACCTTGCGAGTACTCGCGAATTTTGTGGTATTTTATCGCACGAGGCAGAAAGATATGCGTGGAAGTGACTGGCCGCAGACGTCACTGCAAACAGCTGTGCAGAGGAATGGAGATTCCTTGTAGGTTGGTGTTTACTTGTTCGAGTAAAGCGAAAATTAATCGCTTGAAAGAACTCTTGCAGAGCAAGATTTGCTGATAAACACTCGAAGACACAAACGGCTCCTTTAGGAGCCACCACTCATTAAAAAGTCAATGAACAACAGCAACATGCTCTCAGTTTCTTTTATGTTTCGTTACTGAGATCTTAAGAAGTTGTATGAATATGAATTAGGTTTTTTAAAACTCCAAACACAGATGTATCCATGGATAAGCCGCACCCTTGATTTATGGCTTCAATTTTGTGAAAAAAAAGTGCAGCTTATACATGGACGTTTACGGTACATGTCAAAGGCCATTTTTATTCATTCATTATCCTTGGTCCAAAAGATTCAACATGTGGCATAGAAAAGTAAAATGCTCAAAGTCTTTGGCAGAGAGTTGAAGCACAATCTTCCAGAGTGAAAAAAAAAAAAAACCTGAATTTTTTGGTACTCCCTGTGCATGCTTTAATACATTGACTCTTAAACTGTCCCCCATCGACAAGTAAAATAATCTGGTGTTAGACAATAAAATTGTCTCGAAAAGTCTCACTCCTAGAAGTCAATGCATTAAATCATAAATTCGTTTGCCACCTCTTCATTGACCTGACTAAGAGAAGAAACTCTCACTGACGAGAATGTGTTTGTCTTCGCAGCTTATTTGAATCCCTTTTTTGAAAGGGAAGTAACTCTTAGCCCAACAAATTAGCAAGCCAAACACTTGATAAGAGTTTATGTCTTTCTCTTGCTCAAAAATAGCCTAAAGCTTTGGTTTCCAACAACAACAACAACAACAACAACAACAACAACAACAACAACAACAACAACAAAAAGACGTTCTCAGAATGTACTGGCTCTTTACAAGTCTTCGTAGGAGGTGGAGGTGTGGTCCAGTGGTTAGGGCATTTCCTAGGGTTCAAATCCTGTTCTAATCTATGGTTTGGATTTGTTTCCAGTTTTCCTGGATTCAACTCTACCATGCTTTGTAAATAGCCAATTGGATGCCTCCTGCCATTTGGGGTTCTTAGTCATGTTTCTGTTAAGTTTGAATTGTTTCTTTCAGATAATTAAAAGTGGAGTGCCTATGAACTAGCTTGATAGCTAAGTGCACTTCCACTATAAACAAAGCATTTACATTTACATTTTACCACTTGCTCCACTGATGAAATACTGATTCCAAACCCTGAAAAGTAGGTGTACTCACATAGGTGACTCCCTTGAACATGTTCTCAATGTGAGAACAGATAGTTTTTACACAAGCCAGCTCTTTGCGTTTCCCAAACCACACGTCCACACGCAGTTTCTTTTTTCCAACAAGAGCCAACTCCAAATTTACATGTCTGAAACTTCTAACCAGGGTGCCACGAGGTCCTGTTACAGTAACCTTACGGCTTTTTGCCTTGACAGTGACTGTGGACACAAAATGGAGTACAGCAGTTGTAAGTAATCATGTTTCATGGAGAAGTCAGTATGGCTTCGTGGTAATCGAACGCGCCTCCCACTTCAGCAACCTGGGTGGGACCCTGGGTCTGCCTTGAGGTCATATGAGTTTCAGTCAATCTCAATCTGACTCCAAGGGTTTTCTCTTTTGGGGTGCAGAGGTGGTGCAGTGGTGAGGGCACTCACCTCCCACCAATGTGGCCCGGATTCGATTCCCAGACTCAAAGTCATGTGGGTTGAGTTTGTTGGTTCTCTACTCCGCACCGAGAGGTTTTCTCTGGGTACTCTGGTTTCCCCTCTGCTCTCCTCTCCTCAAAAACCAACATTTGACTTGATTTGTTCTGATTTCAGTTGATTTTCAGTTTACAGTGTCCTCAATTGGTGCTCCAGCTGCTAGAACGACTAGACACTTAGAGAAAGTTCCTTTCCTTTCCCTTTCCTTTCTGGGTACCCTGGCTTTCCTCCTCATCAAAATCAACTCTCAGTCAATTTTCACCCGGCTGCAGGTGGAAACCCTCGACAGGAATAACCTCTGGTATCCTTCTCTTTCAATGAATTTAATGAATAAAGATAAAGTTGCTATTTTTTTTATGTTCCTTGTGACACACTTCCACACACCCCCCAAATCCCAGACCTGCAATCATAAGTTTCAGTTGATTCAACGGTTTTTCATAGGGTTCCCTAGTTTTCAGTCTCGATCAAAATCCACTCCTTGCCAATTACAACTGGCTGCCCAAAGACTGAGCCATCATCAATGGTAAAACTGTTTGTTGCTTGGTAGAAAAAAAAGTTAAAAATATTTGTTAGTGTTCTCCAGCCGTAAAGTTCTTTAAAACCAGGTGTTTCAGGACTACACTGTACAGTCCCTTCATTATTGGAAAATGCCGTTTGATTAAGCGTGTCATCTTTTTTAAATGTAGCAACATTTGAAGCGTGGGCTGGAAGAATCCATTCAAATAAAACCCAAGTCAATGTTTATACTGCGTGGCTGCAGAGTTTTGCATTTGAAAATTAGGCGGCGCTCCGCACAAAGCCTTTCTATGTTGTTGGTCAGACCTGATTGAACAACAGCCACCATCATATCATCTGTTGTCTGACCAGGTGAGGAGAAATGTTTAGCGACGGGCAGGTCAACTTTCTTTGCAACAGATCTTAGATGTTCGCAAAACCTGTCACCCTGTCTGGGTGAACACTAACAATTTTTAACTTTTAATCATTCTGACAGCGCTACACAATCAAAAACCATATTGTTGCTTGGTAGACATAGTTTTAGAGGACAAAATAGTTTTCTCATCATTTTAGTAGTGTCTGGTAACTGAAGATTGAAAGGCACATCTCTTTTAAGGTTGGGTAATTCAAGAAATAATATTGGAACAAAGTAAAAGTTAATGTTTACTCATGTTTCCTCTCACAAGAAGTGTACCACAAGTACAGAGTGTTCTTGCCATTAGTTGTTAGATTTTAACCCTTCAAAGAATCGTGTCACGGGTACAGACAAAATAAAATATCAAGCCTTCAGATTTCATTTTGTGTACTGTGCCCAAAAAATAAAGCGTTGGGATTTTGCCATTCTGACTGGGCCATGAGGACAAAAAATTAATAGGGAACTAATGTAATCACGAAAATGCATGTTAAAGGCAAAGAAAATTTATTCGTCCTACCATTCTTAGGTATAGTAACACTTTGGCTTGCCAAAATGGTCTTCATGGCTCCAATAAATCTGAAATGTGAGCAATACTGTATTTTCACTCACAGACAATTACATGAACACAATACAGCCCAAATGCAAGCATACTTTCATCAACCGCAAGCGAAAAACGAAGGTTGAGGAAGCTTACTAAGATTTCGGTTTGCTATGCGTTTTTAAAGGTATCATTCTTCCTTACAAGACCTAACTCTAGACGACGAACAAGTTGAAGTGATATCTGTGGGTTATAAAAACGAGTATTGCAACACACAGCATAATAGAATGATCAAGGTACCCTCATAGTTTGAATAAATCGAAAAAAGAACCACGGATGATGAAGGGAAGAGTTAGATTTAACTGGATAAAAACAATACAATCTCACCTATCAAGATGGCAAGAGAGAGAGAGGGAGAGAGAGTGGGGGGTAGTAAGCAACTTAGTGACCAGGCTCAGTGATATATTCTCCCCCTCTGGTATGGGGTGCACATGGTTCTGAACCATTTGAAATAGCACTTAAAAGGTCATTGCAAAAAATAGTTGCTTATAAACCAATTAGACGCTACACCTTCACCTTGAATAACTCTTTGAGCTCTTTTGAGAGAATATAAAGAGTGTTATTCAAGCGTGAACTACAACGTCAAACTGCACTTACCCGGCAGGGGTGGGGTGTAACTTCTGTTAGATTCCACAAACCGGAGACATCAGCTTCAGTTGATGGTGGTGGAAGTGTACAACAGATGACAGTTAGTAGATGATGCACACCGACGATGGAGCCAAAAGTTCCATCAAGATCTTCGCCAACATTTTTATTTCCTTTATCGGTGCTGGGATTTTGGGAATGCCTCACGCTTTTAAAGAAGTACGGAATTTTTTTTTGTGATATATGTTGGTGCGATCTTACTTGCCACGAACACATTATTTGAGGAGAGAAGGTTATATCAGTTGACCCTTTTTGATATGTCTCTTGGATTTCGTCTTTCATCATCAGGCTGGAGTTATCGAGGGAAGTGCAATTATGGCCTTGATTGGCACGCTGAGGTAAGCTGGCCTTTTTATTTCAATATATTGACTTTTTGAAGAAGCTGAAGGGAAGACTGTCTTGTCCACAGACTGTATACGCTTACATGAACTTGAATTCTTCTTAAGAATTGCTCGTAGCCATGGAAGCCATTGAACGAGATTGTTTCCAATTCGTCGTTTCTCCCATAAAAATCAAAACGAAATGTGAGATATGTTTCTGTGGCGATACCGTTTGTTTATGTTTATAGGTGTATAAGTCCCTTTTAATAGTTGATCGATATTGTTCAGTGATTTCGATTTCATTTTCTAGTGCCCCTAATTAGCTGGTGCTCACTCGCCCAATAAATAAATTACTGCATTCGCTTGTTTGTTCTCAATCGTTTTGAAGTGAGAGAGTTCATCTTCTCATGCATGTGTTCTTCCTGTTCCCTCTCTATGAGTACTGATGCCAACGGTGCTGCATGTATATTAAGCCAAGTCCCAAGGGAGCGTGTCATTTTGTTGGGCTCGTATCCAGTGAAAGGGCTGATGATTACACGTATTTCAAGAACTTTACTCACTACTGGTTTTGTACTTTCAGTGTAAAAGCAATGTTGTTAATCATTGATTGCAAGAAAAAGATTATCTGGAAAAAGTTTGACCACATTCCGAATGGTTCTTTGGTTTCAAGTGACGGAAAAGTTTCGTTGG
>NC_090872.1:8661526-8664026 GCF_036669935.1 Montipora foliosa
ACTTGAATCTTCCTAAAAATTAATTAATATTAATTTTTTTGTTTACTTCTTTGTTTCAACCCTCTGATCATTGAGTGCTGTTTTTCTTGTCTCATTAGGGTTCTCCTGTGCATATTTGATTTTTATTTCTGATACTCTAAATAACATCTTTCCAGTTTTGAGCAAGTAAGTATTATACACTTTAGAATAAAATTTTAACTTTACTTTGGAAGGTAATTGCCACTAGCGCTTAATAATGCAATGCAATTATCAGGTAATTTGCTTGTGTTTCATATTAATGAAGACTTTAAATTTTTAAATTTTATTTTCAGGCATCAGTTCTTGATGAGTTTACTTCCTCCTCTTGCAGTTTTAGTAAATCTTAGACATCTAGAGAAATTAGCTATCTTCAGGTCAGTGAGCCTCCTAGAACTTTCCAATATTGATTTCAATGCAGTAAAAAAATACCCTATGAGCAGTCTCCTTCGATCTACCCTTGTGCGAAAAACGAGAGGAGCAGGGGCTTTTTCACACACAGTTTTTTTCTTTTTCCCGACTATCTGGGAGCCTGGCACAGGCAATTTAGATAAGTCGGGAAGAGGAAGAAGACTCTGCCAGCCACTTCAACATTTTGTATTGACCATGTGTTAAAAATTCAAATGCATTTGGTACTGTCACTCATGCATAACCAGTAACCACAAAATGAAAACAAACAGTCTGGTTATTTTTGAACAACTGTGGTAATTACACACAACAACCAAGGAATCATTTCCTTGTAAACTCAAGATAGTTCTTACTTTTTAATTGCCATTTCATTTTTTAAGAAGGATCGATTTAGAAAACGCATTAAGAATAAAAACTAACAACAATATCTGACGTTTCGGAGTCAGACATGACCCCATTATCAACTGAAGGTTAAACTGTAATGGACAATTCGCAATTTAAATGTAACGGGCATTAGGTCATTCTAGCAAAAAATTGTAAATATCTTAGTGTCAACTATCGTTTAATTTCCATTTATGCAAAAGTCTTCGTTTTGACCTAACGCCCATTATATTTAATTAAATTGCGAATTGTCCATTACAGTTTAACCTTGATAATGGGGTCATGTCTGACTCCGAAACGTCAGATATTGTTGTTAGTTTTTATTCTTAATAATTATATTTTTTACTGAAAAATTTATAGCTTTCTGGTAGACTAGCTTCGTTAACTGACATATGGAGGAAATACTCATGGGGATTTAGACAGTTAAAAGTTGCTTCGCTGTTGTAAATTTCAAAACATAATTAGTAACTTGATGATGTGTGGCGATTGATCTTGCACAATAATAATAAAAAAACGGGTTTGACAAGTCAAAACTGGACTGACTCATCCATTTCTTTGAATAAGCGGTAAATCAAAGAATGTCGAGGTGGCTGTCAGAGTCTTCTTTCTCTTCCTGACTTATCTAGGGAGATGGAAGGAGACTCTGCTTGCAGGGTATAAAAAAGTAAACAGATACTATAACGTACAGACTAATTTGCATGAGAGCGGTATGAACTCAGACCGGCATGAGTTTGTAGGAAATCCGAGTATCTGGAGATGCGCAGAACATGTGCGCAGTAACAATAGTAGGCACCATCCTTAAACAACTAGAAAACCTTCCGGTGCCGTCTTGCTCGAAGAATGGTCAGCACCACCACACTAGAGATTGTCATGGCAATTAATGATGGTCATCTAATTGAAAACAAACATACAGGTTTCTTTGCAAAAATTCACTTGTTCTAAATGCCATTTATATTATTACATTACATACCGGTAATTATATCAAAGAATTTTAACAAAGACGAAAAGCGTTGACTGCCAACAGATCTTGTTCACGTAGTATGGCCAATCAAATAAACAAGTAAAATCATGATTGGCATTAGTTTTGCATCACATCTGGTATTACATGGTAATGCCTTAAGGCCAACAGAGGAAGAAAACCTCTTAACCCAATGGGTTAACCCATTGACATCCAAACCGGCCGAAACCGGCCACACTTAGTATTTTACTCTGTCTGACGCCAGACGATTCTTCTCATCAATGGGGAACCCCTGGGAGTCGATAGGTTAAAGGAGCAATATTTAATATATACCAGTTGAATGTGATCAAACATGTACTACAGTACATTGCCATGTCCTCCTGAAAGATCAGGTATAATCATGTTGAAACTGAAGAGAAAAATTGAGTTTAGAGGACATGTTTATTTTCAAGCTGTGCGACCTCAACTAATATTAAAATTAATGCTCTGATGTGGCTCAAATTGAATAATCCCTTGTGTGATAATATATGTACATTTATTTTTTGTGTTGATATGAGATGGCCTGAAAATGAAGCCAGACTGGACTGACTTCGTCTTGGTTGCTGGACTGAGATGATAAACTCTCGTTCCGGTCTGAGTTCGTCCCATTCTCATGTAAATAACAACAAATCTCAGAACAGGTCCTGAAATTTCTAACCTGTATGCTGATGGGTCAGTGATATATTTATTAGACAAAAG
>NC_090872.1:8669026-8684026 GCF_036669935.1 Montipora foliosa
AAAATCAAAATGCTGATAAATAATAAAGCAGCTGCTATTTCGAAAATGACGGTATTACCTGGTGATAAATTACCTCATCTAGAAGAGTGAATTTTTGACTTTGCAGAAACAATGGTCAACCTCAAGAGTTGTCATCTCTGTGTTGCATTCGCACATTTCTTGTCAAACTTTATAACACTTGAAAGAAAAAAAAACGAAACTACCAGTAACAAAAACAAAAAGCTGGTGTCTTGCAATCATTTTAACGCAGAAGTATCCTTTGTTTTGTGAGTTGTTAGTAAACACGCAAGGTAACTTGGTCGTGGTAGCCGTTAAATTCAATGTCACTTTCAATTTTGTGATTTACTTGACTTGTGCAGCCAAAAGTACAATAGAAAAATTGAACGCAGCAAAAATCTCCCAAAACGTTTTTCACTGATGGTAATTTTTTGTTTGCAGTTCAAATTTTATGTTTTTTTCATGTTGCAAATTTTGTTGCTTATGGCAAAATATTTTATTCTCGATTGACACTTCCTGAAAACTTCCTTCTGCTCTTCCCAAAAACTGTTTATCAATAAATTATTTACTTTTGCATCTGTTCAGTATTCGTTTTGCATTAAAACAAGCTAACAAAATCTGTACCTTGCTCAGTTTGCATTTTTGAGAGTTAAAATAGAATTTTTGTTCCTATGTTTGTGACAGCAACCTGTATATTTTGAGGTCTCCCATCCAGATACCAACCCTGCTGGACAGGGCTTAACTTCAGTGAACTTTTGTCTTAGAAAGCTCTCTGATGCTCAGAGTACATGCTTTAACTTGTGGGAAAAAGAAGTTGTAAGGAAACTTGAAAATGATCAACATGTCAGCCTCGAAGCCAATGTTTCTCGATTCCCGTTTATTTTTTTCAGTTTCTTTTCTGGGTTTAGTATTTTACAAGTAACCACATGTCTCTTCAGTGGGGGCTATTTGCTTAACACATCTACCAGTGGTGTACTATTAGAGCTACGTATTACACAAAGACAACTAATGAATCTCCTGGAAAACAAAGTGCAGCTCAGTTGACAGTTATGGAATAAAGCACTGTGTTACTGCACTACCACATGTACGCAACGCATGCCTATTTTTTCAATGGGTCATTCAGCTTTTCTATAACAAGCAAGGGTAGTGAAACAGGGCACACAGTTTTCATTTCTCATCTGACAAGACTTGAAAGTCCAGCCATTTGCAGCACTTTCTCATTTTAGAGTTATTTTTAAGACCCTGATTTTTGATCTGGCTGGGGATCAAACCCACAACCTCCTTCACAGAAGTCTGTCTGATGCTCAACCAGCTCAGCTAACCTCTAGCTTGCCAGATTGTTGGCTTGTCCTTGTGGGGTGAGCAGACTTCCTCTACATTTTTTTTAATAGCACTTAAATTTCTTTAGGGATAGATAAGCCCCATCTCAGTACATATTGTTGATTTTTCTGTGGGATTTTAAAACACACGTGTTTACATAGAGTACTGCCTGCCCCTTGTTCCTAATCTTGTGGTCTGCCTGTAATTATGTTCAGCATGCTTTCAGTATGGGCCTGCAGTAATAATTATAAATAATCATTATTGCCTTCATGCTGTTAGCGGTAACCCTACCATCTTAAGATACGCAAAGGTGATAAGGTGTGTTTGATTCCTGTTTTGTACAGCACGGGGTTTTACCCAGAACAATCCCACAGGACTGGACTTTGATGGACAATTGCAAACAGGAATCAGCTTTTTCCCTTGGGCAAGCTCTACACTATCACTTGAAATCAAGACCATGTGTGCCATCTAGCCCAGCCAGTCCAAGATGGTGTGGTGGGTCTAAAACACAGGTCACTCATTGCAGGTCATTGTTTTACCTTTTTGAAAGTGACCCAAAACCCTCAATTTGGCTAACCCTAGGCCTAAAAACCAACCTTTGGCCTAGGGTTTAATAGCCAAATTGAGGGTTTTGGTCACTTTCCAGAAGGTAAAACAATGAGCTGTAACGAGTGACTTGTGTTTTAGACCTGCCGAAGATGGTGTCTAAACACTAAATAAATATCAGATTATGGTATCACAATCTATACCTGATGGACATCCCACAGGACTGACATGATTTAGATGCATTCTTTCGTTGAATGCAATAAAACAAATTAAAAGATTATAATATATTTAGAAGACAAACACAATCAATGTGATTTGATTCCTTGCAGAATTCACCCTCAAGTTGCTAGATTAAATGGGCTGCCATTCTTCCTTGGTGTAGCAATATACTGTTATGAGGTGAGCAATATGACCTCTTTGATTTAGTAATAGAAATTGCTTTTTTAGGATCAATGTCCAGTCAAGATTGAATGATTGAGTAAAATGTAAGTGCTATATGCTTATGTTTCCACTTACTGTATGTCCTTGTGCTTAATTAGATGCATGCCAACTTTGACATCCAACACGAAGTGTCCTCTTAGGTCTAAGGCCCTGTCCACCCGTATCTGGAAATTAAATTTGAATCCGCAACTTTTTCTTTCTGGATATGCCTTCCATCCAGACATATCCAGTAAAAATGCGAAAAGACCTCTTTACAGTTGTGAGCTTAGTTACCTGGCCTTTAAATGAAAGTGATGCTGGTGTTGACCTTGTTATGATAGAGACCTCCCTCCTTTTTTTGTGTTAATGATGTTGTTGTTGTGCCAATTAGTAAGAATTTACATAAGAAAAGCAGTGAGGTTTCCATAAAAACAACGTCAACTCCAGCCTCACTTTCATTCATAGGCCAGATAACTAAGCAGACTTTGTAACATGGACTATTCGCTGGCAAATCTGGAACTTTTTGAGTATGCTCTCCAGAGTGGATATGTTTGAATGCGCTATGAATCCGGAACCGTGTGGATACTAAATCCAGAAATTTTTTTATCCGGATGACGTAACAAGATTGAGAGCCCAGTTCCTTACAGTGAAATCAATTCTCAAGATGGCTGCCAAGGGCACTATTATTTCTGAGTCCTGAGTACTAGAGTGAATCTGGATACATTTCAGACACGTGTGGATGGGCAAATTTGATTTGAATACACTACATGTGGATGGGAATATTCTTGAATCCGGAAAGAAAAAGTTGCGGATTTAAAAAGATTCAGATACGTGTGGACCGGCCTTTGCCTTTGCTATAAGTACCTTTTTCCAACAATAAGGTTAGGGTAAAGGTTAGCTTTAATTTTAGCTTAGGGTAAATGCATCTGTTTATCCTTACTTGTGGAGCAGCATTTGGGGGGGGGGGGCACTTATGTGACGTTGAAGTTGGGAGAAGAACAAGGGGTCACTTCATGACACTTATGGAAAATGGGGCTGGACAATCTGCGAGCCAGCACGTCATGTGAGCCATGCGAATTTTGCATTTAAGTCAAAGCACCCATTTCAGATAGCTCCCATTTTATAACAGTTAGCTTTCAATAACTGTGACTGGCATGACTGGCAGCCGTGGCTCACATGGTTCGCAGCCATGGCTCGCTGGCTTGAACACTGTCCTCAACCCCCGGCAAATCTGCGTGCATCTAAGTTGGGGCATTTCAGGACATATATGTAAGTTTTCCATTAAGTGCCTTTTTTTTTATTTTAGACCAAAAAGTGAAAAAATGTTTACAAAAAACTGAAATATATTGGAGAAGAGTTGCAATTGCAAGTGTTAATTTTCCTCTATCATCTGGTTTCATATTGCTGCCTTAAATTGGGACACACAATGCAAAAAATAAGGCTCTGTTTACTGCTCAAGATTTGGGCATTAAGTGAAAAAATACCTTAGGTGCTTTGGGATGGTTTATCGTATCATGCAAGCATTAGCACTTAAAGCAACTCATGGAAACTCTTTTAAGGACAAAAGACACTCATTAATAACAACTCAATATGTCCTTGTATATGCTTTCCCAAATACTTGTCATTGTCACTAATGAAAAGCAGCCACGATTGTATGTCACTTCTTTGTTCATATAATATATCATGTTTTGATAGCAACATGCACAGGCCACGGCCAACTTACAGTGATCAATTCTACAGTAGTGCAAGCCCTTCATATGATTCTAATTTCTGTCTTATTCTTTGCCATTGGTTTTATTCAATCAACAATCAAACTTAGCTGATTATTCACTTTATGAACTGATGTTTATGATACAGGGTGCTGGGTTAATACTCTCACTTGAAGCATCCTGTGCAAGGGATTCAAGAGAGAAATTTAGAACGTGAGTATTAATCTTGTAAACCATCATTAAAAATTTAGTACATACATGTATGTAGGATCTGAAGTAATAATACTACCTTACTCAATGTTTGGATCAGTCAGCAGTGAGGTGAGCAGATTAGATGTTGTACCTTACGTTTGAACTTCTGATTACTGTATGCCAATCTTTCAGTGGTTAAAAAGGATACAATGGGTTAACCCATTGAATCCTGAACCTCCCTCACTGCGAGTAAAATCGTCAGGCGTTAGGCAGAGAAAAATCTTGTAAATCTCACTACTACGTGTAGGAGTCAATGATTTAAGGCAACATACTTTTTGAGTGGATATAGAGGTTGTTGATAAGGGGACATCAAACAGAGTTTGACACCCCTGTAAATCAGCTCTTATACTTTAATTTAGACAACTACCCCAAAGAAAAATTAGTGTTGGGTTTCAGTTTTGTTTAATGCCAGAGTATTAATTTTTACTCTGTCTAATGCCAGATGATTTCACTCATCAATGGGAACCCCCGGGAGTCAATGGGTTAATCACTCACAGAAAGACTATGTCCCATTAAGCTGTGATTAACGCTTTTACTCCTGAAGTGGTCCTCACTGTCTGCCTGGTGTTAGACAGTGTAAAGTTACAGAGTATCACTCTGAGTAAGAAAAGAGTTTTAATTGTTGCTTCACTAAATGCCTTGGATGTTGGGTGCCTGAGACATCCAAGTGCTTCCACTATTGGCTATGGCAGCCAGCTCCTTAGGAGGAGACTGCTTCTGTGACGAATGAATCCTGGCAATCCAGTTATGAGCTATCCTGCAGCGAGAGAGACAGGCACCTGTCACTCTGATAAACAGTGGAACAAGTGAAGAAGAGTTGCACTGCACCAAAACCACAATTCCTACTCCAGTGCCATCAAATGCTTCATTGGCACTACACTGAATATGCCATGGCTCAATAAGCATGAACATGAGGCATCCTGACATGCTCATGTACTAAAAAACTGCTGACGACAATGCTTACACCACACTCTGGATGTTAACTCTTTCGAGTTAGGTTTAACTGCATTTTAATATAGAAATCAATTAATTTTTTTTGTTATGCCTTGCTGCCAATGATATTAAACAATTATTGGATGAGGTTTTTGTGATATCCAGAATAATCAAGGTTGAGGTACAGTAAGTGTTCGGCTGGGGCTGATAACACTAACCGAGACCTTGATTAGTCCGGATATCACAAAAACTGAATATAATGATAATTGTTTTATTATACATTGTTTTGAAGAAAATAACGACAAACACATTATCGCAGCGATCACAGTTTATTTTCAAACACATTGCTCTTGGAAATCATGCATTGCATGCACAACCTACAGATTATTCACTAATCTGTAGGTACAGATCAGTGAATAATCTGTAGGTTGCTCTGTTTCCCAGAATTAACTGTAGGCTTTTAGCCAATGAGAAGACAGATGGTGACTACAATGTATAATAATAATAATTATTGTTCAAACACGACTAGTCTTAAAAAAAAAGACAACACATTATTTTTGGTTGTTTGCCATGTTTTCGAGCAGGGAGGACAGACTACTCTCTAGTTAAAACAAGTTTCACTTTGTGTGTTTTTTTCAGTGTTTTTAAGGTGACACTGTTTCTTGTCACAACATTGTACATATCATTTGGAGCCTGTGGTTATCTGGTAAGGATAGCAAATGTGATTCTTTCCTTTTAGCTTTTTTCCTCATATATAAATGATAAAATAACAGCTATTTATGTATACTGCTCTAGGTTGTTGAAAATTCACTTATTTTTCAGATATTCTTTGTGAAATTATGAAAGACCTGGTTGAGGGATAACATTAATTTTACTATTCTTAAGAAGTATTCTGGAAAGCTGTATTTTTCTTAGATCCTTTTCATCAGAGACAGGAAACCTCATCATAATTGCCTAACGGGGCAAAGTTTTTTGAGATTGGCCAATTATCACCATCTGTTTGGCACATTGCCAAGGCCTGATCATTTGCAACTCAGTTTTCAAACACAATTTTCTTCCTGATCAACCTGTTGGAATTAGGACGACTGAATGACTTGGCATGGAGTCATTGAAATACTAACAATGTTATTCATGCTACTGTCATAGGTTTTTATTCTTCAAGGTAAATTTATTATTACTATCAAGGAGTTGCAAGTGAATTTTCAAACACCATTGCCAACAAAAAACCTGACCAAATCTGAGACTAATTGAATAATATTGAAGACATGCAGTCATCATAATTTTATTCCAAATTTTACAGCAGCTTCTTTTATATTACTATTATGTAAAGAAAACTAAATTCAAGTTTGATGGTGTCAGATTTTGTAAGAAGGACTGCAGATGTAGAAGCGTCACTTACCTGAACTCTCCCTTTATTTTTACAGTCATTTGGTGAGACCACTGAGCAGATGATTACTTTAAACTTACCAGCAGGTAAGACATTATATTTAGTTTGTCTGGAGTAAGCAGCTGCATCAAAGTTTACTGTAACATCTTTTTTGTCGCCAGTCCAACTGCTGCTGTATGTAGCAGAACATAATTTTAGTTATAATTGCTTGTATAATAAATTATTAATGTCTCAGCCTATCTTGTTATCTTGTTACTGTTAGTCACCTTTGTTCATTTGTTTATTGCTTACTGTTCTATTTGTTTTATTCTTACACAATTCACCTCAAGTAGCCTTTTATATATTCAAGTTTTGTGCATAAATAATTTTGGTAATTACTATGGTTTTTAAAACTTAAGGTTACCGTATATCTTCATGGGTGTTTCACGTCCGAGCGATGCAGCGCATCCGGTTTAAACTGTAGATACCTAAACCCCTATGTCAAATTAAAGCGTATAGAGCTGGCTATCAAGCCATATCAAGAATTTAGAAATTAAATGAATTGTCGAAGTTTTCACGACCTCTAAATGCAAGTGTCCGAATCACCTTTTCAAAGCTATAAGTCAAAGCAAATTTTGCTCTTTGCTATTTTATTTTTTTCCTCCGTTTCCCGACCCAAAGCGCTAAAAAATGTGTCTGCGTTTTGCCATACTCAGTTGCAGTGAAAAGATATAGAACGTTTTCGAAATAGTATTTAAAAAAATGCTCGTACAAAAATCGCTCTCAGAGAAACAATATTTTGAAATAAAAAATTTGCAGACACTTTTTTGTTGTTTATATGTTAACCTAGCCACTGTCAAAATTTGGGGGCAAATTATCGGACAAATTCCCTATGAGTTTTAGCTCTTTAAAGTGTGCGCTTCGAGTGAAAAAATTGATTTGAGAAAACAGTGCTAAAACTGTCAATCAGACACTCACTGACAGGTAATTTTTACTTCCGGCCTAAATGTAATTTCTCCGCCAATATTTAATCTTTTTGAATAATTTCTTTTTTACAGTAAAGATCCCATTTCTATCAGTACTTTAACCTTAAATGGTGTTGTATTAAAATTTTCAATTATTTGGAGTAACGTAAACAATTTTTATAAATACCGGTAGTCCCAATATGAGGTAAGAGTACTATTAACTCACTGACCCCTCTGGTGCCCTAAGACGCTCCCCGAATTGACGAGCAAAATCTGTCAAGTGTCAATCCCAGGAGTCAATTGGTTGACTTAATAATAATATTATTGTGATATAATTATTAGATGTATTTTGTTCTCGTCAAAAAATAGTTCAGTGCCTAATAAGTAATGTTGTATTCTTAGGTCCTTTTCCTAAAGTAGTCCAGTTGTGCCTTTGTTTTTCATTATTTTTTACCTATCCAAGTAAGTAACCGAGTACATTTTGCATAAAATTAATTTAAGTAGTTTGCTTCAAAAACTTGTTGGATTTGTCAGCAAGGGTAGATCGGTGCTTGAGCAATAATATTATTGTTTCCCCGTCCCTCTGTTTCATTTTCCTTGTCTTGCTAACAATGCCACTGTTAATAGTGTATCACCACATTGTTATCAAGTGAACGTTGTTTTCAGCTTCCTATTGTCATTAGTTTATTAACTCTTCTAGTTCTTTTCAGTGGCCAAACATTTTGTATTGAAAATTATTATATGGCTCTGTCTCATGAGGACTGGGAACTACAAAATTCACGAATTTGATTGGCTAAAATCGATATTGACCGCGGTCTAGATTTTCCCATCTAGACCGGCATCTAGACCGGTAATGTTTTGTGGTGAAATATTGAGTATTTTCTTCTACCAATATTTATTTATGGAAGTGCCAAACAGCATGATGACAAAAGTGAGAGAGGATGACGAGCAAACTTTGACAGAATTAAGTTCAGCTCATCGCCACTCATCGCCGTTCGCAAGCAAAATGTCAGTTAGTACCTCGGTCGCTGGTACAGACCTCACTGCGTTCGGTCTGTACTGGCGACCTCGGTCAAGATTCTCCCATACAGACCTCCCACTCGGTTAATAAGAACTAAGTAATATGCCTGTTAAATACAGTATAAATAGCTAGTTTTACAGTGGCGGGTCTAAAACACAGGTCACATTCCACAGGTCAGGGTACATGTCACTGTGCTACAGACAAATAAACAACACCAAAAGTGTCTCCTAGCCTTCTACAAAAATGTTGTTTCAGGTTTAAGGGAAACTTGGCTTAGTTGTCCATCACTGGAGCAGAGACTCCTAGTCTTGACCTGCAGAATATGACCTGTGTTTTTACAGGGGTTTTGATAGCTTTTCCAAGCACCGGATTTGATAATGAAAGTACCAGACATGTTTATTTTCCCTTGTAAGGCTTGCAATCACTTTGGGATCAAACCCAGGAGGTCTGGGTCCCCTATAAATAATATTATTACTACAACTGAAACTTTCAGAAATGTTGTTTACATTCTTGAGGGAAAAAAAAAGAAAACTAAACCAATCGCATGAATGAAACACCAACAGATCGATCATTCGGTTTAGTAAGCAAATAAGGCAATGTGTGAAGGATTAATTGCATGTGATTGTCTTATGTTTCTTCAGACCCAAAACCATAAGGAAAAAAAAAGAAAAAGGGAAAAAGAAGTCAACAAATCTACAGATTCATATCGTCAAAGTACCAGACGTGAAATGTTAAACAACCGGATGAAACGTCTGGCCTCTAGCCTCATACGAAAACCCTGTTTTTAAAGTAATTGAAGATCATTAAAAGATTGGAGTTAACAGCAACTTTTGTCCTTTCAGTTATGATGTTCCCAGTAGTGCTATTATTAGAGAGGAAATTTCTCCCAGATGGTGGAAAGAGCAGTTATTATGCAGGGGTAAATATCCATAATTTGATTTAGTGAGAGAGAGCCTGTTTTGGCTTTTTCATCTTACTTTTACATGTATGTTATCCAGACATTCCAACCCCTTTTGAAGGAAAATAGGGAGTATTTTTTAGCGCCAAAGGCACTCACACGAACGCCTAAGGCTCCATCCGTCCGGGGGTATCTATCAAGTGTTGATTTTACCCCACTTTCACTATAATAGACTATATTTGTATTCTCAGTATTGGACTGGAACTAGCTTGCAATAGAGGCTAATGCAGGGGAATCTTTTCAAATGCAAATGCTTTTTAATTTATTCCTCCACATTAGCCTCCATTGCAAGCTAGTTCCAGTCCAATACTGAGAATACAAATATGGTCTATTGTAGCTTTGTTTGGGGTGAGTGCAACTCAGCCATTTTTGGGGCTGCTCAATGGAGTAAGACTGCTGGCCTTATGAGTGTGCACAACACAGGGTGTTCAATGGAGAGGATAACTAAAGAAAGTGTAATACGTAATGTTTTACCCTCAGATCCCAAAAAAATACTGTCTTAAGATAAGCAATTTTATTCCTTGTTTTCAGAATTTCATGATGAATCGGGTTTAATCTGATAAAAATTGGGGGAGCGGGAGGAATGTCTGCTATCTCTTAAGGGGGACAAAAGGATAGATGCCTAAAAGAGTACTGTTATTATTGAATGGGGGAGATGTGGTATTTAGAATTAGTCAGTGGAAACGTTAGTGGGATATAGGAGAGACTACATGCAAATCAAAGACTTTCTTTGATTGCACTTGTATTCCCGATGACCATGTTGGTGGGAAGAACAATAGCAAAAAAGTTTTTTGGGAATTTGAGTCTATTATTATGCAAAACTTGGGCAACATTTTTCTATGGTTTTGGCACCAACATGGCCGTCTTATCATGTGTGTACAATCAAAGATAGACACCAATAAAATCGGAGGGATTATCCTAAATATGATTCCCTTGGAAAACTAATGTAAAAATTTGTGCGTATTCTTTCACATGGGTTAGGTCACTGGTTTTGGAATGTCAAGTAGCTAGCGCAATTGTTCTTAGTGGCAAAGCACCCACATGTAGGCATACCATTGTTGACTTCTGAAGTAGGTTTATAGTCTGTACTGATTTTAATTTTTCTTGTGTCCTTGCAGAGTGTTTTGCGAGCCTGTGCCGTGCTCCTCTCAGGCATCGTTGTGCTGTGTATTCCAAACTTTTCCACACTTATGGCATTTTTTGGATCCAGTTGCTGTACACTTTTAGGTTTTATATTACCAGGAATCTTTCATCTTCGAATATTTGAAGGGTTAGTACTTGCATGAATGGAAAATGTGCACTGTGAAACTAAAAAAAACCATAACCACCCTGAAAATCTTGTAGGAATGATGTTTAGATAGGAACAAATCCCACAAACGTCATTATCATCTGAGAAAAGTTCAAAGCCTTATTTACATAGCATTATTGTAATGCTATGTCTAGTTTTCTGAAACCAGGTTGGCTTTTTCCTTGAAACACAATGCCCTTTCTGATGAACCAGTATTTTAGGGTGTTTATGGTTTTCTGATACATGTTGACTAGTTAATTTTGTTAAAGTTGTCAAGGAACCATATATTTATGCGCTGTTCTTGTGCTTAATATTATTTTGAAATTAGTCTTAAATGAGCACTCTTCAAGGCAATTTGCTTAATTAATGCAGAAACACTGGTATAACAAGGAAAAGGTCATAAATTAATGATTAGTTTTTAGTCTAAAAGATACCATAGTTCTTTTTAAATATAGTGCTGGTTAGATGGTAACAAGACAAATAGCAAAGAACTTTGGTTAGAAGGTATCCAGAACATATCTGTAAATTATCTTTCATGTATGTAGTTTTATTTGAAACTTACCCTTTTTCTGATTTCTTTGTCTTTTAGACACCTCACAAAATGTGAATGGTTAATTGATGTGACAATCATCTTCCTAGGATTAGTTGGGTAAGGGATTTAAATCTTTCATTAGTTGCAGGTACAATAATATTATTATTCAAACATCTGTTTGGGTGTACATTTTACAAGGGTGAACTTGACACAATCCATTGTAGGGTAGCATACAGGTGCTTTGTGTAACTGGTGAAATGAATGACTTGAGCGATAGATCGGGTACAGGGGCAATTTTGGCTTCAAAATGATCATTTTCCACGAAAGGACTGGGGCGAGTTCCAAAACAACACCTTCTTAACCTAGAAGAGTTATCATGATTGCACTTAAAATCTCTTGAACTTTCTTCAGATGGCCGTCGTGAAACCCCAGCCATCTCTGAAGTCGCAATGTTATGTGCAGTATGAGATAGGTGGTGCAAAACAAAGGAAACACCTGAATTAACCTATTCAATACTCAGGTGTCCTGGGATGCCCCAGTTCATGAGTAAAATCGTCTGGCGTTAGACAGAGTGAAATCTGTAAGTCTCACTCCCAGGGGTCAATGGGTTGAGAAATTTTGAACAGCAGCAGATACAAGAAAATACTAATAATATTATTGATGATAATCAGGAATTTACATTGGTAAAAACATTATTAACATTATTTGTTTCTGTTAGCTTTCACCCTCAGAAATGATTAAAGTGTAATTTGCAATGACAAAAAAATCATTGTTTATATAATTAATTATGATACAATATGTATGCCTCTATATATATAATAATAATAATAATAATAATAATAATATAATTATTATTATTATTATTATTATTATTATGTATCCCCCTATTTGGCCATTTTAGGTGAGGAGATAACCAACAGTCAAGACCATGTACCAGTACATGAATTATTATTATTATTATTATTAGTATTATTAGTATTATGTATCCCCCTATTTGGTCATTTTAGGTGAGGAGATAACCAACAGTCAAGACCATGTACCAGTACATGAATTTTTAAAAGACTACTTGGATATGCAAATACACCCCAAATGGGGAGAAAAATAATTAACTGCATCAAACCTCAAGGCAGTTGAGAACAACTGATTGTAAATCACATTGGTATCACACTATTAAGTCATCAACCCATTGACTCCTAAACTGCCTCCTCATTGGCGAGAAAATCGTCTGCATAGTTTTTGAGTGGATGCAGGGGTTCTTAATAATAAATTTTAGTATAATTTTCAGCGGTGAATATAAGTATTTAGTGTCATAGTCACCACACTACCTGGTGAATATAACATTTTGGAGGCGTGGCTGCTAAGCTAATCAAGCACTTTTTCCTGCCCTTTTATCATGTTTTAGCACGTTGTTTTGCATTTTTTTGGTATTCACCACTGAAAATTACACTACAATAATTATTTGCCTCAGGCTCAGTAAATATTGGGGAATATTTACCTCGACTCTGTCTCGCTAAATATTCACCAATATTCACTTCGCCTTCAGCGAATAATTGTTAAATAATAATGAGAGGTGAGGAGATAACCAACAGTCAAGACCATGTACCAGTACATGAATTTTTGAAAGACTACTTGGATATGCAAATACACCCCAAATGGGGAGAAAAATAATTAACGGCATCAAACCTCAAGGCAGTTGAGAAAACATGATCTTAAAATCACATTGGTATCACTATTAAGTCATCAACCTATTGACTCCTAAACTGCGCCCTCATTGACGAGTGAAATCGTCTGCATAGTTTTTGAGTGGATGCAGAGGTTCTTAATTAAATAATAAATTATATTTCACATTCCAGGGCTTTAATAGGCACAAGAGATGCTCTTTTAAGACTTTTGGCAGGCACGTGACAAACAGTTGACAGACAAGTAATGCAGGACTATCAAACTGCAGTGCATGGAGCTGGTTCTTTTGATCAAGGAAAAAGGTTTCAAGTGAATGGCATCAGTAATAAATTATTTGACATTTTACGAAAAAACCACATGCAAATGCCACACCAAGTTTGTGGTGTCAAGGAACTCACTATTTGCAAAGAAAATCACATAATCTAGAGTACTGTTCGGAATAACATGTTAATATTATTAATAGTTACAATTACTTTGAAAGTTTTTAAATATTGGACTTGCCTAAAGGTGCTTACAATTTTCGTGAGTAAGTATAAAGAATGATTATGCCAACTAGATTGCACAATTTTTTGTTTATAGCACACTCAACAAAATTTTTAAGATGATACTCTACAGTTGGAAAGATTGTTGTGTAAATAAACCGTATTTCAGTTATCAAAACTTTCATTCATTTTGGTTTGTGTACTCTTGTTGTACAATCATTTTGCAAGTTATTTTTACTTGAATTGGCAAAACTAGTGCGGCGTTGCTAAAACGAGGGTAAGGGTAAGACCAAGGGTCACAGTAAGGGTAAGGATACGAATACAGAAAGTATCCTAAAAGTGCATAATAGCTAACCTTAAACTTTTGTTTAACAATGAACAATTTGGGATAAAATCCAATCAGTTGAAGGAGTAATTTTGTTGAGTGTATTATCATATGTGTTATATCATAGTTTTTATTTAATTTGAAATGAGAACTGGACTACTAGAACCAATTTGGTTGTCTGCAACAGACTTTGGCTCAGTTATTCGGTTAACTCAGCCCATTTGTTGTGGTTTCTGCAGCACCTCGGCAAACACCAATATTATCATAGCACTTTGCATAAACGCATAGACAAGCATGTTACTAGTCAGAGGAACCTACAAAAAAGAAAACAATTTTAGGACATTCAACCAATTTGGAAGCTCAAACTCATTTATTAGTCAGGATGTGAGTTTGAACAGAATTGATTAATGGGTGATATTTTATGTAAGACAAACTGAATTTTGAACTATTTGCAAGGCAAAAAAATGACATTAAAAAGTAAAAGGAAAACGTTTTAGATACTAAGTCATCATCATGACCTAGACGAAAATGTTTGGTTTTTTATTTTTTAATGTAATTTTTAGCCTTGCAAATAGTTCATTTTTTAGCTTAAGCTAATTTTTATATGGACAAACTGAATTTCGATCCAACTATGGCCAGTTATTTTTCCTTGCCTCTACGTAACATTATTTTGTCATGTATTCATTGTCCTGGCCACTTGTTGGCTGGATTCTACATGAATAACATTATTTCCCATGTCATGCATTCATACTTAATAAGTCAATAGCAAAAAATTAATAATAATATTAGAAGGTGTACTCCCAGCGAAAAAAATGGACCCTGTCAGCAGTTTTAGAATATGAATAATAAAAAAATTTTGCTATTAAACTAGGGGTGACGAATGGTAAAATCCGAGACCAAGACCAAAACATGCAAGACTTCACACCAAAATAAATGCATTATAAACACGACTTCGAGACTCTTCGCAAAGGCTGTCGAGATTTCGAGATCGGATAAAAAGTTTGCGAGTGCCAAGATTTTGGAGGTACCATTCGCCACGCCTTAAACTACTGCTTGTCAGTTGTAGAGCATCACTTGCGACAACTGATAGCCTGAGTAGAATTGATGGTACAAGTATTTTTCAATATCACAATTAGTGGATTTTATTTTAAATATGTACGGAGTGCATGAAGTATTTTTCTGAACAAAATGGTATAGGGAGACAAG
>NC_090872.1:8689026-8694026 GCF_036669935.1 Montipora foliosa
AGATTGTCACATTATTATAGTATCCGACCAAAATGGCTCAAAAACCATTCCCTTTGGGCCAGCACATACCTATATACCCCCCCCCCCCGGGACCAGGAACTCCATGCCCTATTACATGTAGTGTGTGGGTTCTTTTATTATGTCCCACAGGTTTATGAAAATTGAAGGGTTGTCAGCTGTTTAACTTTGCACAAAATTGTTTTTTTCTTTTTTGGCTTTACTCAGAGAAAAATTTCGCTTTCTGGCAAAAAAAATTTTTTGGCTTAACAACGCTTTGTGCAATCATTTACCATATCAGGTTAAACTAAGGTATATGAGCTGATAACCAAGATTGAGTGAACCAATCACAGCACACGAAATGCATTATCTGAGGTTCAGAATTTAATAATAATAGTTAATCAAATGGTATACCTGTGAAATAAGAAAATTATTACAGTTGCGTTTTGTCCAAAATCAAATAATTTGCCGAGCCCTTGGACAAAACGTGCGTTGAGTGTTGGTCCAGCCAGAAAAAACTCACAACCTCCCGCATGGTAGCCCAGTACTCAACCAACTGAGCCACCAGCGCGCAGTTAACTGGTGCACGATTCTACTCCTTCACAGTAGCTGAACCTACAAACTTCCAATACGTAATTGGTTTAAATAAGTAGTTGGGATGTTCTGCCACTGAGCTATAGTACACTTGTTGGTTCGACACCTGCAAAGGAGCAATGAGATTTTTCTGCCACATATCCCGGAGTCAACATTGAAATATAAACCTCCTTAAGATGAAATTAATTAAAGGTATCGCAATAAGCAGAAATGAGCTGTACAAAAGGAAACTGTTTAGAAACAAAACTGTTTGTGCATCAGTAGACAAAAATATCTCATGCTTAAAGTCAGACATCATGGACTCCAAAATTATGCAACTGGCAAACAATGCATGATTTTGTCCCCCAGGGGAGAAAAGGAATTGAGATTTCCCACTTCCTTTTGTTCTAATACTCCCTACTCCCACCACATTAATTTACTCTTTGGTTATGGAATTTGACTTTCAAACCGGCCTAAACTGCCCAGACTTGGTAGTTTACCCTGTCTAACGCCAGACGATTTTACTTGTCAATGAGGAACCCCTGGGAGTCAATGGGTTAAACCTTGAACACAGTTTTTCTTGTTGTAAACATGTAAATCTCCCAGCCGGTAAATACTGTAACGTTACAATATTTCCTTTATCTTGGGACTCACTGCGGCCCTATTACCACGGCCACAATACTGATTCTTACCAGAAGAAGGAATCCACCAAATGCCAGACAGAACACCAGTGGACCTGCTAGATCTGTGTCATCCATGATGTTGGCCTCTGTGTGTTGTAATGGGTTTAAAACAGATAATGTCTGTGCACAACACACAAAAAAAGACAAAGTTAACATAGGCAAATGAATCATTAACACTAATGATGAAGAGTCTCTGTACCAGTCTTCCCAGAAATTTGATTGCAGTGAAAATTTGGGGTTAGCGTCTGTGTGTTTTATTGGATTTATGAGTGATAATGTCTGCAACCCAAAATCATGCCAAATAAGCTGTGAACATGGATGATGATTAGCACCTGTCAGTGAATAATTCCTGTATGAAGATGATGAACTTTATGTAAGTGTCAAGTACATGTGTGTATTTGGCACTGAGACATGAATAATATTGAGGACACTCTGACTGCACAGAAATGAAATGAAATCAAATCAACTCATATCAATCTTAGGTTGACTTTTTAGGAGAGGGAAAACCAGAGTACATGTACCTGGGCAAACCATGCCTTAATGCATACATGTATAATGCACTGACAATGTATCAGTAGCCATCCCTGGGAGATGATCCCAGGAACCAAATGCATTTATACAACAACACTTACCCCCCAGGATACACCAGTATGCTATTTTTTTAGCAGCAATGGTTTTCAGGTGAGGCCTCATGTCACAAAGTGCATTGTTTCAATGCACTTTCAAATGAAATAATCACTCACCTTTGGCTTTCTCTCACCTGCCATTTTGAAACGTGTACTGTAGTTCACATCCAGTCTTTGCAGAAACCACAGCAGTTCATTTTCAAGATGGCAGCGTCAGTAGTCAGTGTTACAAATCCCGTGGGTCTTTCCCCAAGGATCCTGCTACGAAAGTGCAAAAGTGATCCAATCCCCTCCACCCCCCCCCCCCAAAAACCGGGATTGAAATTGGCAACAAAAGTCAACAAATCCTGTGCCCTGCCAGTGTATATCCCCGCTGCCATACCCGTGGGAAGGTCACTAACGAGTGCATAAACAACACAAAGTATTTGGCTTATCTACCACTGCAACTTGGCAGAACAGACCAAAACTCCCTACAAGGACATTAGTGACTTTGAGGAGATGAATGTACATGTAATGTCAAATTTGTACAAATATAATTGTAAATAGGACTAAAAGCTCTCAGTTTTTTCCTGTGGTGGTCCTGTCTCAGGACCTGAATATTGAAATTGCTCTAAAATGCTCCACTGATGTCCAAGGGAGGGAATTCTTCTTTTACCAAAGCAAGCATCCTTGAAGACATTTCAATTCTCTCACCTTTTGCCAAATGTGCTCAAAATTAATGCCAAGCTCTGCAACATGAAAGTGTTAAAAATTTCAATGAAACTGTTGTTTCCTTTCAAAAAATGGTGAGATTAAAGTACTATGGGAAATTAAAACCTATAATAAAGAATGACTAACTGTAACGCTATTATAAAAGTGAAAGCGTATTGAATTCCCTAAAAACCATGCCACGTTGTCACCTTCAAGTAGCGGAGGTTCGTCCTCAAAACTTGTGTAGTCCTCGCTTGTTTGTCGTGGTTTCATTGATCCTTGCATTCCATATCCTCCATCGATACTTGAACTCATCGTTGTAGGACCCGAAGCGCCATAATCGTATGGAAAATTGCCTCCATATCCGTACGAAGTCGAGGAGTCGTAAAATCCTTGAGAGTTTGGTGCAGAGCTCGAGGGGTAATTATAAGTCGGAACTTGCTGCGCAGTTTGTCTATAATCTGGATATTGTGCATCATAACTGTATCCACTGTATGACTGCTCTTTCTGTTCACCGTAACTGTATCCACTTTCATAAAAATCCTGATCAATTGATATGCTGCTATCTCCTCCAAAATTCGACATCTTTGACACGACAAGAAGTTGTTGTAGTCTTGGGAGCTTGGTAACCGGAGTTTTCCAATGCTTTTTAACAAGGCCTGGTTGCAGAAGTAATGCTTGGTAGCCGCGTGATAATTCACTCTCTCACGAAATCAAATTTAGTGAAGTTTGGTGCATGGAGTGGTGCATGTATTTTAAGTGATAACAGTACAATGACACGTTAAAAAGGGAAGTGTTCATGGATCGTGATCGTGCGTCGTCAGATGTTTCTGAAAGTTCAGTTGCTCCAGACAGACTTCATAGCATTTTAGGAAGCACCGATGATGAAGAACAACCCATAGTCGAAGGTAGTAACCTGCGCTTTTCGCAACAATATTACCAGAACGGCAGCCCTAGAAACGACATATTTCTCGAGGAACCTGAGGCTGCTGCTCTCGCCCAATATGAAGACTTCAACACCATTGATTGGGTGCGTGATCGACAGCGAGAACGGAAGAGGTTTCGCGATATGCGGCGAATGAAGAAAGGGACCATTTGGCAGAGGATAAAACAAGCGAACGATGCTTGGGCCGGCTGGCTTATCGTGTTTCTTGTGGGTCTTGCGTCAGGATTATGCGCTGGTATCATAGACATCGGAGCTAGCTGGATGACAGATTTAAAAGTTGGAGTTTGTCCTGACAATCTCTGGTTTAATCGGGAAACTTGTTGCTGGTCTGACAAGACCAGTTTTGAAGGGATCGGCTGCACCCAGTGGAAAACATGGGCTGAAGTTATCATAGGTGCAAATGATGGTGCAGTGGCTTATGTGATCAACTATTTTTTCTACATTGCTATAGCTTTATTCTTCGGTTTTCTTGCTGTTATCCTTGTTCGGTGGTTTGCCCCTTATGCCTGTGGAAGTGGCATTCCGGAGGTAAGAGAAAATAAATTACGTCATGATAGAAAATCAGATAACAATGTTGAATTATTTATGGCACTGATGTTTGAGACCATTGTATAGATCATGCAGAAGGTCTTAAGCTGATGATATAATATTGGGAGAAGACAACATTTCTGCTCTCTGATGAATTTACACACCTCTTTAGCCTCATGTGCAAATCATTTGCATTTGTACATCTCTGGTCCAATCAGAATCAAGTAATATTAATATTGTAAGAATCATTTGAGGATATAATAATCACTTAGCCAGGGTGCATTCGATTGACCCTATTCCGGAATAAGAATACATGGATTGATGATTTAAAACTGTATGTTTGGCGTTTTGAAGCAACAAGGATAATGAAGATGTGTTTAAAATAGCATTTCAGCAGAAGTTTGACAATTTTCATGTGAATTTCTAACTTCTATTCCACGTATTCCTATTCCGGAATATGGCTCGCACTGGTCAATTCGCCAGCCCTGTTTTTCCAAGGATATGAATTATGAATTATATGAACTGCACAATGAACATGAAAGATTGTTGCAGTTAGACTAGTAACTTCACCCTTTCATTCCAATGATCAAAACATTCATTCTCTTAACTAGAGTCATGGATTTCTTTGTTGGGAAGTCATGAGAATTTGGTTTGATATTCTTCATTCTCAATACCTGTCTGACTACATTTCATTCAAATTGTGATGAGGAATACTGTATGTACCAATCATTCCTGGGTGTTGTTGTTGTTGTTGTTGTTGTTGTTATTATTATTATTATTATTATTATTATTATTATTACTTCTGGGAGACAAAGAGTTTTAAGCAGTTGTAAGCAAGTCGGAAGAAATCAGTCTACAATCCTCATCACATTTAATCCTCATCACATTTGTTGGAACACCCATCCCTGTTTTCCCTCCTTCAATGTTGTTGGGGGAAACTGGATAAGCTGCGATCTT
>NC_090872.1:8699026-8709026 GCF_036669935.1 Montipora foliosa
AAGAAACTGTGGTGCTGCGTCGGTGGGAAAGTAGTATACAAAAATTTTTGGTTTTATCAACGGAGTTGATAATGTAAATTGGCCACCGTACAGAGATTCTAAAAGCTGACGTTTCGAGCGTTAGCCCTTCGTCAGAGCGAATCCAGCTGAGTCTGATTCAGTGCTTTTTATCTGGATGATTTCATTTGCAAATTGACCATGTTCATTGCACTTTGTTTAGGAAGGTAGATGTATGTTGTATAATGTTTTTTGTTTTTGTGTCATTCAGGTTTTAATGGTGACTGTTATCACTGCTTCGATTGCCTATCCCAATCCCTACACCAGGTACTTTTTCTACGAGAAATTTCAGATCTTCAACGTAAGATTAAAGGGCTATTTCAGACGTGGTTCCACACATCTGATGAACCCGATAATTATTGATGAAATAGGTCTGGTCACGGAGCTTTGTGTGAGTCCAGCAACTTTATTTTTGTTTAGCAAAATTGCTACGAGTTGCCAGATGGCAGTTGACAAATTGCTGTAAGTTTGACAAGGTCTTTAGCATTTTGTGACATTGGAAAAGGGGTTGATCCAGATGGTGCTCTTTCTGCTATTGGCCTTGGTGCAATTAAGAGCTCCTGAGTTCGATTCCGGGATCTCACATCCTTGTTTCGACTTCTTTCCGTTCTGTGTAGCTTAAGTAGCTTTAAATACCCAGGCATAAAACAGAGCACTGATGGAGAGGGGGGAATAAGATGAGGGTACCGTTGACCTCAGGTTTGTTAGTTGAATTACTGTTACAAGTTATCGACGTTAAATATGGTTGCTTTACTTTTACTTTACTTACAACTGCTGTATGTGCTGAACCAAATGCATTAATGATGATCATTCAAAATCTTCAATTCTTCACTCTGAAGGCTAGTTGTGCATGCTTATATGAAGAAGAGAAAATGGCAGAATAGCCAGCCATTACCAGTCGGCTTGGTCAACCTTCTTTGCTGATCAGTATTCATTACTACCCTACGCACAGCAATAATTAAAACGACAGTACAACAAATGGAGTGTGACTGTGCTGGGTACAAATTATACTAAAAAATACAAGGAATCATCAAAGTCTCATTACAATTAAAATGTGAACAACTGATACAAGAATTATCATCAAAGATTAATACACTCACTGAAAAAAAGAACAAACAGCTAAAAAAAATGTCCATGAAAACACTGGATGGCAAACCGACAAAAGCAAAAAACCAAGATGTGAAAAATAAGTTACAACACAAAAAATAATGCAAAAGAAAGCTGAAAGAAAAATTACACTGGAATAATAATTATGTCGCCCGCTAGAAAAAAACCAGTGGTAAAAACCAATCAGGCCAAAAAACCCACTGGAAAACATAGTCCTCGATCGAAATGCGACTCATCACATAACTCCAAGGATTAGAGTTTTAATATACTATATAGGATCAAAGTTAGGCTACAAGATGAACGGCTGTCCAGAAGGCGAGAGAATTCAATAACCAAATCAATTGGATTTATAGTAAAGGTACGAATTGGAATATACTCAACAAAATTGCAGAAATTCTTGTGAACAAAAGACTAGTACAAAGAGAGATCATTGATATGATAAAATATACTTCGAACCGTTGTTACATTGGAAAGTATTTATTCTCGATCATAGCTAAGTTCTTATCTGCTTAATATTTCATGCTGTCTTGGTCCATTTCTTCTTTACATTCAGACATTCAGAGGTTTTTTTCCAGGTACTCTGGTTTTCCCCTCTCCACAAAAACCAATATTTGATTTGATTTGAGTTAATTTCGTTTGTGTCTCCAATTAGTGCTCTTGTGCTTAATCCATTGACACTTAAATGAAATTGTTAGTTCTTTTTATTTATTCCTTTCTTTAAAAATATTGCTCTTCTTTCAAAGGCAGAGTACCAGCGTTCTAATTCGGCGCCTCTTCTCTCAATGTGGCCCTGATGACTTCTCAGATCTATGGTATGAATTAATTTAATAGATTAGTGTGAAAATAAGAAACATTAATAATTAATTGGGTGTGGAAATATTACTTATTCTAACTGTTGTACAAATCAGACAATGCAGACACATTGATTCCTGGCAGTGAGACTAAACAGATTTTACTTTGAAATGCCAGACAATTTTACAGTTGTACTTGTCAAGGGGGTGATTTATGAGTCAAGGGGTTAATTTACCGGTATTTGTATTCTTTGAGTTGCATTCCAGCATCAGCAGCCTTTACATTTAGACCTGCATCTTCCTCTATCAAAACTAAAAATTCAAAAGATTTTTATTTTTGGATAATGGTTGTAAAAAAAATGGGAGAACATCTAGGCAGGCTTAGGAATCAAAGTTGTCAGTACCCTATTACTTCCTTAGATGCTGTACTACTTCCAATTATCTGTACTGTCTTCATTAATTAATATTATGGCAGGTGAATGATGAGAGTGCGCCCCATTTCAACAATTATTTTAGTCCCTTTAGCCCAATTTTTAGTGGAACAGCACAATGGTCACCCAAACAAACTTTAAAGGCAGTTGATTTAGGCTTATTCACACAGTACCAGACGAGTTTTCTACCAGTTGAAAATTCCTGCATTTACAATGTAGGGGTTCCATTTACATGGAACCACACTATACGTATGGAAATTTAGATGCCTCACTGTTAAAAAATTTGAATGCCAAACTCGTGGACAAAGCACTGTAATTGTATATACCGAGTGTTTAACCAGTACTGTCGAAAATTTAACTGGCCCACTGTGAACATCTTGATCGTCTTTAAAAATTTTTGCATGGTAAAGGCAAGGTTGCATGGATGCATGGTAACTCAGCTGGAAGAAGCCATTTTGGATTTTGTAAAGTAACGCTCTGCGCATGAACAGATTGTTAAAACACTGACAAGGTTAAATTTTAATCCGGTTTGTCAGGTCTGTGTGAACAAAAGAAAAGGTCCAGTCAAATTTTTTAACCGGTAGAAAATTTGTATGGTACTGTGATATTGTCACCTAAGCCCGCTTTTCGTGGCTTAGCTCCAAGGAGTCTCATGTGTAACCCCCATACAGCAAATTATCGATAATTGTACATGTATGTGTAAGTGTGAAGTTTAGAGAACCCAGTAGAGTCATTATAGTTGCTTGAGGCACAGCCAAGAGCGTTGTATCTCTTTGAGTGTCTTTAGGCTTCACAAGTGCATCCATGACTCAATATGCACACCTAAAAGTGTAAACCATTATGTGTCTAACAAAGCACCTAAAAGTCATTGCCAAGAGAAACATTTCAGTGTCAAAAAGCTTAACAACAGGAACTCACAGCTAATATCTTGAAGCTTTGCAGCTAAAATGCAGTTGCATGTCGTGTTTCATACCCAAGGCTGTGCATCAATCTAAAGATGATATACCATGGAGATTTATTGGGACTTTGATTGGACCAGCTTGTGAACTACATTGTATGTTATGATGATATTGTGCATAAATTAGTGACCGAAGTAGGCAAAGCTTTCTATTAATGGGCATGTCTCCTCCTCATCCTCAATTTCCTCTCATTTTCTTTATCCTAACAGCGACTATGAGACTGTTAACTCTACTTTAAATGTGAATGATCCCTACTGGCCTGGAGCAGATGCTGGGGCAGGTGTCAAAACAGCATTGTGGCAACTCATTCTTGCAATGATATTCAAAGCCATCATTACTGTGTTTACATTTGGAATAAAGGTGATTAGTAGCAGGACAAGGGCTTTTTTTCAGCCCACTTCATGGACTGTTGATTTCAGTCTGCGGTTGAAAAATTCCGATCATGTGATAACATTTTTTGTGGCTCACCGACCACGTGGCGCTAGTCCTTCATTCTTTCCACGGCCGAGAAAAGAAAAAAACCTGAAGAAAAGTTTCCACCTACTTCTTTTTTTTTCTTTTTTTTTCTTTTTCTTTTTTTAATTTTACAATACAAAACAATATAATATTTTAGACAACTACTTACACTATTTACCATACGTTACTTACATTACAAGGATACGGTTACGCATACGCTAAAAATAATACAACAGCTTGTACTTCTACAGCTGTATGTCAAATTATTACTTATGCTAATACCTAAAAATAACCTTTTTTTTTCTGATTCTAATCAGCGAGTTGTGCCATATACCCATGGTGTTAAAATCAAGGTGTTTTTCTTTGTAGCTCAAATCTGTCCAGTGTTCTATAATTTCTCTCGAGAAGGGATCTCTTAAATTAAGCTGTGGAACATCCTGTGGCTTAAGGTTACTTAAAAACACTAGTTTCCCTCTGCACCTCTGGAGGTGGAAGTCTAGGAAAAGCTTCCATTTGCCATGATTATCGTCATTTAAGTATTCTTGTACCCACTTCATTTTTAGAGATTTAGTCAAGCTTTGGATATCTATCATTTTGAGTCCTCCTTTATCGTAATCATTTTTCATTTCTGTCCTTTTGATTTTGTCCCCTTTACCATTCCAGAGAAAATCATACAACAGGGTATTAATTTCTTCAAGTGCACCCTGATCAGTTGGGAGAGAGGATAGAACATGCACAATTTGAGATACTGCTAAAGATTTTATGATTGTGATTTTACCTAGAAGAGTTAATCTTCTAGAAGACCAGCTATTTAAAATGTTTTTTATTCTCTCGATTTTTTCGGAAAAGTTAACGTAAAAAGTGTTTTCTTCTAAGGTCGAAAACCAGGCTCCCAAGGCGTAGACTTTTCCTTTAGCCCATGTTACACCAACTTCTTCTTTCCTCGGACAAGGCTTTTCCTGGGTCACCTGTAAAAGCTTTGGCCGGTTTTACTCGACGTCAACAACGTTTCTCGTTTTTCCCTTTGGGGAGAGCAACAGAAAATAGCGTCACGAGATCAGTATTTTCCAAACCACAAAGCCACAAAAAATGTTATCATGTCATCAATTTTTTTTACCGCATCCTGAAATCAACAGTTCGTGAAGTGGGCTGAAAAAAGCCCTTGTCCACAGATGTCTGAGATCAATAGTAGCTATTCTTTACAGGTTTTTGTCATTTTTTGTTGTGTTTTTGTTTCATCAAGTGCTATGGTACAAAATATATGTTACACAAGGACCTTGACTGTAACAGGTGTGGTTCTTCCCCCTCCTTTAACACAATTTCTACTTTCCAATTCAAAACTCATCCAAGATGGCTGAAGTCTGATCAATAATATTGACATTTTTAGGCGCCATCTGAAAACGTATCTCTTTAAAGTAGCTTTTGATTAATTTCTATTTGGTATTTTTAGATATTGATTTTCTTTTTCCCTTTTTTTGAATTAGTACTCATCTCTAGCTTTGTATTTCTAGAAGATTTTTAACTTGTAATTTTAGGATATTTTTAAATTCACTGTAATGCGCATTTGATCATTTCTCTATGGATTTATGCGCAATAGAAGTATTAAATTAAATAAATTAAATTAAGTATCAACCATTTTAAGCTTTGAAAAGAATAAATGATAATGATAATGATAATAATGATAATAATAATAACTTAATTTACGTCTCAATGCTATTTGGCCAAGCACAAGTGCTCTACTAATTGGGGAGACTACAAATCAACTGATATCAGAACAAATCAAATCAAATGTTAGTTTTTGAGCAGAGCGGAAAACCGGAGTGCTCCTCTTGGAGCAGACTAGAGAACCAACAAACTCAACCCACATATGGCATTGAACCCGGCAATCGATCCCCGGCCACATTGGTGTAGGGCAAGTGCTCTCACCTCTACACCAGCCCTTGTCCTTTTTGATATTCTTGTGTTCTTTAAGCAATATTATTTATTTGCACATTCAAGCTAAATAAACACAGGCTTTGGAATTTGAATGTTGTATTACACAATAGCACATGGGCCTGTCAATGCTGACAGTTTTTCTTTTGTCTGAAAGGAGTTCTTTAACTTTGATGACCAAGGTAGTAGAAAAAAAAAATAAAAAATAAAAATAATAATAGTAATAATAATAATCATCATCATCATCACTTGTTTACCCTCGGATTTCAGAGTAACTAGTAGCTAATATCTCCGAGCATTGAATGTATACAATTATTAAGAATCCCAACTGGCAGGAGGCAAACCAGTCTCAAGGCACGTGCCCTAGCCACTCGGCCACACTGCCTCCACAATAGGTTCCTTGCTTTAAAGCAAGGAACGAAGCAGCATTTTCAATCTGGTTAGCTAAAGACTCAGTATCCCTATTTTGGTATCTTGAATGAAAATGTGAGTCCTCCCCCACCCTGAATGGGATGCCAGTCTATCACAGCATACTTGACTAGCAATAATTTTATGTCACCGGTAAATTAGTATGCAGCAGGGATAGTCATGGAAGAACTGTCCTGACCCTGCACTAGGATGGGAAAACTTAGTGCTGACCGCCACCACACATGTACATGTACCACAGGTCTTAACATCTGATTTTAATATTTCACCACCCTATCTAGTTTGGCTGCTTCTTGAAACATATATTTAGAAATGGAGAGTTTGTCCCTGGTATCTCATTTAACAGGGAAAAACACAAGAAAACCTCTTGACATATTGTTGTTGCATTTTTTGGAGCTTTCAATTTACTATCACAGGGCCTTAACCGTGGCAGATGTTGTATTTATATCTTAGCCTCCATTTTGTAAAGTTACAAGTTAAAAGAAGGTATTTTCTTGTTGTATCAATCAACTTGTAGGTGCCAGCTGGGTTGTTCATCCCAAGCATGGCAATAGGAGCTTGTATGGGAAGAGTTCTTGGTATCGGCTTGGAACAACTTGCTTAGTAAGTTGGCAGTATTAATTATTATTATTATTATTATTATTATTATTATTATTATTATTATTATTATTATTATTATTATTGTTTTAAGTTATTGCCTTTAAGATAACGGTTCGATGATGAATGGAGGTCAGATGTCTGAGACATGCAAGATCTTGTTCTATTAACAGCCATTCCCTAGAACGAAAGCAATACCATGGATAGACAGAGAGATCTCATTCTGCAGAAGAATTTTGTACCAGTCGCAGTGATAAACGTTAGAAAATGGATGTGCAAAGGGTGGAAAACTATTTAATGCTCTCTCAAGATGCTAAAAAATTAATACTGAACACGACAGGCACATTCCCTTCCCGGCTTCGTTGTTGTTTTTCGAAGCTTCACAGCTCTGCTCAAACAGTCCCCAAACTGACAAAAATGCAAGCACAGAGGGTTTCTTATGCACAACCAGTATTTGTAACTGTTACAGCCTTAATGTCTGTTTAACTACCCTGCAATTGCAAACGTGTTGACACTCTTTGCTGTAATTGTGTTTTTTTTTTTCATGCAGTCACCACCCAGATTGGTACATCTTTGAATCATCGTGCGGCAAGTCAATTGCAACTTGCATTACACCTGGGCTGTATGCAATGGTTGGTGCTGCGGCAGTGCTGGGTGGAGTTACAAAAATGACAGGTACAGGCTTGCTGATCAAGTTATCCCAAGGGTGTTACTCTGTGTGGCCGAGTGGTTAGGTTACTACAGTGTGGCCAAGTGGTTAGGGCTTGTGCCTTGAGATCCAGAGATCCTGGGTTCAAGACCGCGTTCTGACCACTCACTGAATTTGTTTCAGGTAGTCCCTGGTTCAACTTCTGGCGCACTTGTAAAATAGCCAACTGGTTTGCCTCCCGCCAGTTGGGATTCTTAACAATTGTATAATGTTAAATGCTCGGAGATATTAGCTTTTAGCTACTCTGAAATCCGAGGGTAAACAAAGTTGTATTATTATTGTATTATCGTACAGACACCGCATAGTCATTGTTTGAGATTTCAAGTCAAGATCAAGTTATGCCAGGTGGTGTTTGTAGGGAAGGAGTTGCCCTGGTAAATGAGTTGTATTTTTGCTACCATGACTCCGGGATAGTCGAAGGAAAAGTCGAAGTATTTTTTTATGGGAGTTTAACCTGTGACCTTCTGATTGGATCATTGCTAGTTCATGTGCTCCAACACAGAGCTATTGGAGACTCGTGGGAGCTAAGCCATTAATTTTCAGCAGGTCAAGGTGAGAATAATATTGCCCCATTATTGGAGCAGGGATGTCGCAGTGGTGAGAGCACTCGTCTCCATCCAGTGTCACCCGCGTTCAATTCTCAGACGTAGCGTGACATGTGGGTTGAGTTTTCTATTCTGCTCTGGGAAGTTTTTGTCCGTGTACTATCTGTATCACGTAAAGTGTCACTTACGTGAACCCTAACCCTAAGAGTTGCAAATCAGGCATAGTGCAGGCTACGTCTAGCCCCTTGTTCCATTTTCCCTTCTTCAAATTGTTTTTACCATCGTATTGGACTTTTTTTTTTTTCAGTTTCTCTTGTGGTGATAATGTTTGAATTGACGGGCGGACTGATGTACATTGTGCCGTTAATGGTGGCCATTATGACGAGTAAATGGATTGGTGATGCCTTTGTACATGAAGGAATGTATCCTACGTGCATACTGTAGAGGCTTTTTTGAGCCAATGTAACAACACAACACAACAGAACAACAACTTAAAGAACCCGACTGGCAAGAGGCAAACCATTTTTTTTTTTTAATAATTATATTTGCAAGTGCAGCCGAGAAGTTGAACCAGGGACTGCCAGGATCAACTTCAAAGAGTGGTCAGAACGGGTGTTGAACCTGGGATCCCCGGATCTCAAGGCAAGCGCCCTAAACCCCACTGCCTCGATTTCTCCAGTCTTCCCATCCTCTTGTGTAATTATTAGTGAATCCAATTTAGCGAGCTCATTTACGGTTGCTTTTCACTAGCGACGTAAGCATAGCTTCAAGCAACTGCGAGCTGTTTTCGTTTTGTTCCAAATCGTTGAAATGAAGGCGAGAGTATCGAACGGTGAGCATCCAAAATGGAGAATAGTGAAGCTGCGAGTTGAAAAAGCCGTGGTCATCGGTAGTCCCTTTTTGCTCCTTCTGGCGCCAACAGTATTTGGGGCTCGCAGCTTCGTCAATCCCTTTTTGCCATTGTGCAAAGCATACGATACTTCCGCGTTCATTTCAACGATTTGAAGGAAAAGAGAGACTGTTTGTAATCTACTCAAGTAGCGAACTTAACCCAAGTGCAGTTGTGCTAGAGTTGGAGTCGATGGGAGTTAATGAGTTCAGGGTACTCCTTTTTTCCTCCGCTGAAAAAGTAAATTACAATTCAACCAAGAACCCTTGACTTCCTTGATAGCTATGATGGACATATTCACCTGAATGGTTATCCCTTCCTGGACAGCAAAGAAGAATTCACGCACACAACACTGGCTGCAGATGTCATGAGACCAAGGTAAAAAAAAAATTAATGGAAATTAAAGCAGACTCAAATAGTTTGTTTATAACATGGGTCAGTTTGTAAAGGAGCTTTGGTGTGTTACGTCTTTGAGGAATGAAACACGAGAAATTTCTGCAAACAAGAGGTAGCACCTTCGTCATAGCGAATTGACCGGTAGGACTAGCGCTAGTCCTTCCGGTCATTTCGCTCCAACGTAGGGCTAGCACGACAGTGGTAACTCATAGTGTAGTTTTTATTAGCAACTCAAGCATACAGACAAGCAACGTCATTAAGTCACTTCAAATACGTGTAATAGGGGTTTGGTTTACTTTTTATAGGAAAAATGATCCTCCGTTGTCCTGCATAACACAAGACAGCTTCACCGTTGGAGACATAGGTAGGTATGGATGGAAAGTGGGTTTTCCCACTGGTGGCTAGCAGCTGTATATAAGCTGGTTTTCATGTTTCATCATCGCCGCGATATTGGTGGATGAGAACGAGAGATCCATCTCAGCTTCTTTTTTTTTCTTCCATCAACAACCAGACATTCCACCGTTGGTTTGTCAACTACATTTTTACAAGAACTGTCTGAATTCTCGCGCACTCATTGGCTAGTTTTTATCATCAGTAAGAGTACAGCAGACAGATGAAATTGTAATTTATGCAATTTGGATAGATTCATTATAAGTCGAGCTGATCTGTTCTGAAGTTTCAGTGGATTTTAACCCGGCAATTTAC
>NC_090872.1:8719026-8724026 GCF_036669935.1 Montipora foliosa
ATATTTATTTCGCTTCATCTATGGAAACTCTGGAGAGCTAAAGATAGAAATGTGGACGCAAACTCTCTGAACGGTGAGAAGCCTGTCAAGGAATATCAACCATTAATGAGAAGAACAGATACTTGTTTATGTGCACAATACATCAAAGCATAAAGTCTACCTATTTTACCTTCAAATACCACTGCATAACATTTCAAATTTCGTTTTCTGTGAATCTTCCATTACTTGTGTTACATGTGAACCTAGTCAGTTACCGGTACTAGCTATAAAATAACTGGTTCCTGGTTAACCCAATTTATTACTACGACTCACCAGTGCGAAGATTGTTTACATTACTCATTAACACGGAGAGAGATAGCTTTGGGTTTTTCAACAATATATCGCTTTGATCTAACCCAAAATCATTCAGATAGTCAAAACTTCGTATTTATGACCCATTTCCTTCGCTTTTTGTTTGTCAGCATTATGATTTGCGTTACTTCAGGTTCACATGTTCACAAGTTTGTTTTTACATCTTATAGATGTTTAGATTTTCAATTACAAACTCTGTTTTGATTGGCCACTCTACCTCACTGTGTAAATAGATCACCCTGAATTTAAAATGGATACGTTTCGTTCTGAGGAAACGAAACAAAAAATGGGGGCCACCGAGTTCGTTTTTGAGATATAAGCGCATAAACACAAAATACATGGCGTTTTTTTATGGTTCTTTTGTTACCATGGTAATTTATTACGTCACATTAATATGTGCATCTTGTCAAGCAATTATTGGTGTTTCATATGGTACCATAACATAGGCCACTTTGGAAAATACCGTAATACTCTTTGTTTGTCCCCCCCCCCCCACCCAAATTTTGCATAAGCATTGTTTTCAGTTTCTCTTGGGAATTACAATGGTCCCAAGAGAAAACCAAAACAATGCAAAAAACAATGCAAAATTTGGGGGGACAAACAAAGAGTACTATGGTATTTTCCGAAGTGGCCTATTGCCGTTAAATGAAACAATGTTGTAGAGTTAATCCTTTCGAATAAGACCTTCCCTCCAAATTGTTGAAACCGGTTTGAGCTACCTTAATTACCTGCCGTGACAAGGAAAACTGTACGAATCAAGCATTTCAAGTGCGGACTTTTCCAAGCAACACAATTTCTTTTCTATTATCGTTAAATTAAGAGCACTGTGTCCCAGGACTTGTGGTAGCAGAGAAAATAAGGAAATAAAAAATCATGTCCGTGGAATGGATTTGAACCCGGAGTTTCTACTCTATGGGAACCGCTTTTTGCCGCTTCACCACTGAAGATCAAGACACTGCATTCTGAAAAAAATATATTAATAATAGATTAACAATTTAGGCCGAGAGCGGCTTTCAAGTGAGTGTCGTTAAACCAAAACCAAAGTAATTACTTAATTTGGCCAATCAAAAAGGACGGAGACAATCCAGTAAACCAATCAAAACTGAAAGCAATTACGGGTAGCCGACACAAAACGCGGGAAAATGTGCACGCGCAAGCCACGATTGATTTTGGTTTCACTTCTGATTGGTTGAAAAAGTGGCGCAAGAACTTTGAACCAATCACTGAGTGAAGTAATGCAAAACCAAAGTAATTCGCTAATTACTTTCAACACTCAATTGAAAACCGCTCAAAGCTTTGAATTTAAAGTGTTTTGATTTGTCGTGCAGTTTGGAAATCGACCTTTGCAGTGTTTTATATTGTTCGTTGCCGAGTGATAATACAGTATTATCAAATAGTGTTTAAAATATTGTTCTGGAGCAGCTAGCGGTGTGGTGACCAAGTGGTTAGGTGGCGAGTTAATCAATATTCCCAGATTCGAGTCCTATGTCTTTTAAAAAATATACTAGGATTTCCCATAATCCATATCAAGCTCTCAGTCTTCTAAATTAACAATAATAGTAAATTCAAAGCAAATTACGAATTAGCGATAATCGTTAATTCATGGTAGAGAATGGGCTGTTCTAAGCGATTTTTGTTGAAACGCGGTTATTCCTGGGAATAGTGATTACCAGACTTCTCCGGCAAACAAGGTCGTGAAAACAGCGGAGGGCTGCCAATCATTTTCAACCATTTAAACCGAGTTCGGAGCTGTTTGAAAAAGCTGATCAACCGAACCAACTAATAACGTCTTTTTCTTTCAATAAAACCCAAAAGCAGTCCGTGCCCAATCGGCCAAATCAACGAACACCGTTGCTAGTAATTCACTACTTGCACAATCCCACAATGCAATCCGTTTTGGGGATTCTTTACTTAAAACCAATACAAGTATTGGTGTAGGCAGTGATATAGTGGTTCGGGAGTTCCTGTCATATGATGGTCCTAATGCACACTTAAGCATCAGTAATCAAGCAACCGTTGCCATACTTTGGCGTCCTTACTCATCCCTAACCGTTCTTTAGTGTCTTTACTCATCCCTAGCTGTACTTTAGCGTCTTTACTCATCCCTAGCAGTACGTTAGCGTCCTTATTCGATCCCTAGCTGTACTTTAGCTTCCTTGTTCATCCCTTGCTGTACTTTAGCGTCCTTACTCATCCCTAGCTGTACTTTAGCTTCCTTATTCGTCCCTAGCTGTACTTTAGCTTCCTTATTCGTTCCTAGCTGTACTTTAGCTTCCTTATTCGTCCCTAGCTGTACTTTAGGGTCCTTATTCATCCCTAGCTGTACTTTAGCTTCCTTGTTCATCCCTAGCTGTACTTTAGCTTCCTTGTTCATCCCTAGCTGTACTTTAGCTTCCTTGTTCATCCCTAGCTGTACTTTAGCTTCCTTATTCATCCCTAGCTGTACTTTAGCTTCCTTATTCATCCCTAGCTGTACTTTAGCTTCCTTGTTCATCCCTTGCTGTACTTTAGCGTCCTTACTCATCCCTAGCTGTACTTTAGCTTCCTTATTCGTCCCTAGCTGTACTTTAGCTTCCTTATTCGTTCCTAGCTGTACTTTAGCTTCCTTATTCGTCCCTAGCTGTACTTTAGGGTCCTTATTCATCCCTAGCTGTACTTTAGGTTCCTTGTTCATCCCTAGCTGTACTTTAGCTTCCTAGTTCATCCCTAGCTGTACTTTAGCTTCCTTGTTCATCCCTAGCTGTACTTTAGCTTCCTTATTCATCCCTAGCTGTACTTTAGCTTCCTTATTCATCCCTAGCTCTACTTTAGCTTCCTTGTTCACCCCTAGCTCTACTTTAGCTTCCTTATTCATCCCTAGCTGTACTTTAGCTTCCTTATTCATTCCTAGCTGTACTTTAGCTTCCTTATTCATCCCTTGCTTTACTTTAGCGTCCTTACTCATCCCTAGCCGTACTTTAGCGTCCTTATTCATCCCTAGCTGTACTTTAGCTTCCTTATTCATCCCTTGCTTTACTTTAGCGTCCTTACTCATCCCTAGCCGTACTTTAGCGTCCTTATTCGATCCCTAGCTGTACTTTAGCTTCCTTATTCATCCCTTGCTTTACTTTAGCTTCCTTATTCATCCCTAGCTGTACTTTAGCTTCCTTATTCATCCCTAGCTGTACTTTAGCTTCCTTATTCATCCCTTGCTTTACTTTAGCTTCCTTATTCATCCCTTGCTTTACTTTAGCTTCCTTATTCATCCCTAGCTGTACTTTAGCTTCCTTATTCATCCCTAGCTGTACTTTAGCGTCCTTACTCATCCGTAGCCTTATGACTTAAGCGTCTTTAGTCATCCTTTAAGGCGCTGTTACATTGTGAAATGTTTCGTGCAACTTGTCTCGCAATGTTTTGGCGACATTGTGGCGGAACAAGTTGCACGAAACATTTCACAGTGTAACAGCGCCTTTAGCATCCTTAGTCCTCCTCAGTACCAACACTTTAGCATCCTCTAGTTGTACTTCTGTTTAACGTCCTTAGTCATCCTTAGCGGTATTTAACGGTCGTTTCGCCTTTCTCTAGCATCCTTAATCTTCCCTATACTTGAACGTTCTCGGTCATCCTTAGCAGTACTTAACGTCCCTAGTCAGCGTTCTTGTCAGGGGCACCCAACGTCCATTTTCGGAAAATATCTGTTCGGAAGACGATTTGAGATCTAGAATTATCGGAACATTTGCTGTAAAATTTCTTACATGCCTGCATGTTCTAGGATTTTCGAACTTCTAAAAAATTGTATAATTGCCCATTTTTAACGGATTTTTACCCTAAAAAGCTCACCTAGAATTTTAGTACTGGAACTGTCACTTCATCAGTAGTTGTGTCGTCTCCAGCCATTTTAAACCTGACCTCGATCCACCCAGGTAGGGAATGCAGATGTTGTCACGTTAGCCGTCTAGACATTCATTTATACACCTTTGGAAGGCCACGTGTAAGGCTTTTTACTTATTTATGATTTCTTTTTTTTTAAGAACGAATAATTTTCATGTTCAAATATTTGTTTATCCCTCTTACTTAATTTAGTTTTGTTGTACATGTACTATCTGGCCGTTTCTGAAATTGAAGTAATTTTCACAGAGTTTGTTTTGTTTTGCTAACTCCACTGTGAGGTTGAGAGTTTGCTTTGTGAATTTCTCTTCCTCATTTTACAGACTAATTTTTGGCTATGATTTTCCCTCAACTCACCATCCACACACGCAATATTTTCCCCCCACTTACCCACTTTACTAGAGATTATTATTTCAGTTAGTAGAGAGGAACCCCTTCCAGTAGGGGGATTCTTGCTTCAGCACCATAATCATGCCACAAAGGTTGCTAGTCTACTGCTGTTTTTGTTTTTTCCTTAAACAACTATCTAATGTACAATTGCTGGCGGCGATGACGTAACGTGAGCACCGCCTTTTGATATATCGAACTCGGCCTATTCAAATTTGTTTGAATTTTTGCTAAAAAAAGCGTTTTAATCCAAAGTAAATGAATTTCACAATCGCTATTTTCTTTTTCAAATTTCCCGCGCGCCTCTATCTCGATTTATTGACACGTATTACGGTTGTTATATTGGTAGGGTCTTTGTGTCAGAACGATTGGGTTGATACGTCACAATTTTCAAG
>NC_090872.1:8731526-8736526 GCF_036669935.1 Montipora foliosa
TCGTTTTCGATCAGAAAATCTACAGCAGCGACATTATCATTTCTTGCAGCTTCGTGAAGAGGGGACATTCCCCACCAATCGCAACAACAGACGTCGGCGCCAGCTGAGACTAGGGTCTCCAATGTGCTGATGCTATGTCCTCCGTCTGCCACTGCACAGTGCAAGGCATTTTTGCCACGCCCATCTTGATGATGGACATTGCATCCACAGCTTATCAGGTGTTTAATTGTCTGGTGCAAGCCATTGGAAGCTGCCAAATGTAGAGCAGTTTGTCCAGTTGCAGTAGTTACATTTACATCTTGAACACTTCTGAACTGAAAGCAGTCAATCATCTCGAGTAACTTTTCCTCCTTTCCGGTAGATGGAAAACTGTCGATAAGATGATGTAACGGATAGTAGCCTTTCAGATCTTGAACGTCCATTTGAGCTCCATGACGTATCAGAAGTTTGATTGACTCGCACACCATAGCAGATTTGCAGGCGTGGTGAAGTGGTCCCTTTTTTGTGTTGTCTTGGATGTTAACCGATGCTCCCGATGAAATTAATGTTCTCATGACATCTAACGAGTCCATATCAATCCATCCACAGGCATTATGCAAAGGAGTTTCTCCTCTTGAATTTGAAAAATTTACATTCGCACCACGTTCAGTTAGGACATTTATCACCGGGATGTTTTTGACCAAAACTGCTCTATGGAGTGGGGTGTTTCCCTGGTCATCTATGGCATTGACGTCACCGCCAGCTTCAATCAAAGCCCTTGCAATGCTTGCGTCTCGAACTTGATGCATTGGATTTTTTTTTGAGCTGTTTACTGACGCCGAATGACGGAGTAAAATGTCAACTACAGCCAAGTGGTTCATTTTGGTTGCTATGTACAGCGGTGTGTTACCATTGTCATCTTCCAAATTGATTTCTCTGGGATTATCCTGTAGGGACTTAAAGAGCATCTCTACACTCCCTTCTTTGGCGGCTTTGTGGAGTTCATGATCACTCTCACAGGAATTAAACTCTTCGTACATTAATTCAAAAAGGCCTTTGAATGGATTATCAGTCGCCATCAGTTCTTACAGTGTCACTGACCTAGATGAATAAGTTGAACAAGTTAAATTTGAGTGGTAGAAGATGTTATGCGTGGATCGGCTACTGTCAGCATTCATTTACACAAGGTAGTATTCATCAATCACCATTCAGAGACATGAAAAAGAGTGACCTTTCTAGTATGCATAGCCAGCGTTTCCGCAAGTTTCCTACGTGGCTTCGGTGGCGAAGAATCATTTTGCCCTACTGGCCGTGGTGGCTAAAATTGCGCGGCCAAAACGGGGCAAATCATTGTTTTCCTGAGCCCCTTTCCGTAGGAAAACCGGTACACTGAGAGCGGTCTCTAATTTCGGGTGAACTTCGCAAATCACGAACTTCAAAGCTGCGAGGAGAGTGAAGGTGCATTTTGAGAGTCTCTAAGGAAAAAGCACAGACAGCTCGCAGCCCATTCTTAGTCATAAGACGTTTCCGAACCGCACCTTACGCCCTATTTTTTGACACACGCGTGTCACGTGTGCATATTGTTATGAGGATCAGAATTATTTTTAGTTTATCTGTCATGCAATTCCAGACTTTTCTAGAATTATCTAACAATCTGTAGTATTCCAGAAGTTTCTAGAACTGTGACCCGTCAGTTTCAAAATAGTTTGTGACTCGTAAGTCTAAAAATAGAGGCTATTGTAATAGCTGTAAATAGTAACTTCGGGAAGCTTCCAGACTCTCTTCGGATAGCTACATAAGCGGCTCTCTAGTCGGTCAGTCGGTTGTTGTTGTTGTGATTAAGGACTTCGTTCCCTGTTTGTGATTTCCAAGTGATATCGTGTGACAAGTGAAGGGATTTTCCCGTTCGTCAGAGATTCTGACATTCTGTTGTCAAGACCAGAGTTGGTTTCCGTGGAGTGTGATACTGTGAAAGAAGTCTTCAGGAGATTTCGTTAAAGAAAAGGACAGTACTTTTCCTGTGGTCAGATAAGCGTAGAGAAGTATCCAGTTAATTGTAGTGAAAGTGTAGTCGCTAGCTCGAGTTAAGTGTCTCCCGTTGTTTACAGATAAATAAATAGGCCATTTCCGAGTTCAAGCCTGCCTCCTCTTCAAAGCGAGTCTAAGTGCGAAGTTTTTGTAATGGTAATTAGTTCTACTTTACATATGAATGAAAACTAATTTTCATAACAAAAACTTCGCACTTAGACTAGCTTTGAAGAGGAGGCAGACTTGAACTCGGAAATGGCCTATTGCGTTTCGTGGAAATAGCGAGGTTATTATCTTTCTGCCGGTAATTAGTTACCGTAACAATATAGGCGAATCGACGTCCTTGTAGGCAAAACGACACCTCAAAGTCTTTGAAAACCTTCGGAATGAATTGTCATCTTGTTCGTCGAAACGAACCCGTGGCGTAATCTAACCGCTAATTTTTCGCCGATTTGTTCCTCGACTACCCTGGGCGCCAGAGGTTTTACTCTTCTTTTGCGAGGAGCGGTTAATCCGCCGAACGGCGAACGGAGACGCGAAAAATAAGAACCTCTGGTCACGGCAATTAAGAACCTCACTTCCATGCAACTGCGAAATAAGATATCTTGGCAAAACGGTTTTGAACGGGTTTCGACAAAACACTGACCCCCGGTCAACTGACCCCCTTACTGACCCCCTACTGACCCCCTATAAAATCAATGGGAAAATGAATACTGCTTACTTAAGCCTCAACAACCCTTTCTAAACAGCATTGTTCAACAGTATTTAAGTCTAAGCACCCATTTTAAAAAGGTTAGTTTACATGAAGTAATCGGCCATCACAACAATAATCGAAAACTAACCTTTTTAAAATGGATGCTTAGACTTAAATACTGTTGAACAATGCCGTTTAAAAAGGGTTGTTGAGGCTTAAGTAAGCAGTATTCATTTTCTCATTGATTTTATAGTGGGTCAGTAGGGGGGTCAGTAAGAGGGTCACTTGACCGGGGGTCAGTGTTTTGTCGAAACCCGTTTTGAACAGTGTTTGTTTACACTCAACATTAAGGTTCAACAGTGTAAAGATAGTCCGTTAAGAAACACAGATCTTACCATAGGCAGCCCAAGTTCGCGTCACTAGAGAGCGTGTAATAATTAATTACCAGTGGGTAGATGACCTTTGAGTGCAAGCGGTGTTGCGCTACAGGCAGCCGTTGAGAATTTAAACGCGTTATAAGACTTTGTTTGAGAAATAAAATACCGTCGATTATGAAGCCTAAAAAACGCTCAATTTAACGTTCATTCGATAAAAGGAATGAAAATGACTCACCTCTGGTGTATTCTTGCGCTTTTTGGAGCTTATTTTACAGTTTCGGGAATTCCGTGTTTTCAATGTTCTAAGACGAAGTCAAGGCTGCACACTACGATTCCGACCGTTGTCAGCTCAGAGGCGGTTTGCGACTCGAAAATCCATCCCAGCCGCGATTTTCTCACTCAAAGCTAAAGCCACATCATTTGTGAACCTCCGTGAATGTTTCCTCGTCAAAAATCCCCACACACTTGGCTGGAAATTAGCATTTTCTGCTTCGATTCCACGATAGCTGATGAAGTAAACGGCTGGTGATCATGTGAAAGGTCCCAGAGCTTGGGTCCGAGGTCAAATTAACTCCACCCGATGAGGTACAGTCATTTCATGTACAACACTTACCCCATCCCCAGAGCAGGGAGCTGTTCGAGAAACCGCTGTGGGGATGGCGTAAGTGTTGTACACATGATCGCCAGCCGTTAACTTCAGCAGCTATCGTGGAATCGAAGCAGAAAATGCTCATTTCCAGCCAAGTGTGTGGGGATTTTTGACAACGAAACATTCACGGAGGTTCACACAATGATGTGGCTTTAGCTTTGCGTGAGAAAATCGCGGCTGGGATGGATTTTCGAGTCGCAAACCGCCTCTGAGCTGACAAAGGTCGGAATCGTAGTGTGCAGCCTTGACTTCGTCTTTGAAGATTGAAAACACGGAATTCCCGAAATGGTAAAATAAGCTCCAAAAAGCGCAAGAATACACCAGAGGTGAGCCATTTTCATTCCTTTTATTGAATGAACGTTAAATTGAGCGTTTTTTAGGCTTCACATCCGACGGTATTTTATTTCCCAAACAAAGTTTCATAACGCGTTTAAATTCTCAACGGCTGTCTGGGCTGGTGCACTATATACCAAGTCACCGATGACGTCACTTCGTACCGTGTTCTGCACATTTATATCACTGGCGACGTCACTCTCTGGTTTAAAGGTTCGCTGATTCGATGGATCGCTGGTTCGATGGATCGTTGGTTCGATGGTTCGATGGATCGGTGGTTCAGTGGTTCGCTGGTTCGACGGATCGTTGGTTCGATGGATCGTTGGTTCGATGGTTCGATAGATCGTTGGTTCGATGGTTCGATGGATTGGTGGTTCGATGGATCGCTGGTTCGATGGATCGCTGGTTCGATGGATCGTTGGTTCGATGGATCGTTGGTTCGATGGATCACTGGTTCGATGGTTCGGTGGATCGCTGCTTCGATTGGATCGCTGGTTTGATGGATGGCTGGTTCGATGTTGGTGATTTCGGGAGACTTACTTAAGGCAATTTGAATCCGCTGACCACAAGTTCTGAAGACGAAGCTTGGATTTCGCGCCATTTTTCAGAATCCTTTCATTTCTGTTCGCGAGTGTTTGTGATCGCCTTTGTATACCAAAACAAAGCAATATACAAAGGCGATCACAAACACTCGCGAACAGAAATGAAAGGATTCTGAAAAATGGCGCGAAATCCAAGCTTCGTCTTCAGAACCTTGTGGTCAGCAGATTCAAATTGCCTTAAGTAAGTCTCCCGAAAATAACCAACATCGAACCAGCGATCCATCGAACCAGCGAATCACTGAACCACCGATCCATCGAACCAACGATCCGTCGAACCAGCGATCCATCGAACCAGCGATCCATCGAACCAGCGAACCTTTAAACCAGAGAGTGACGTC
>NC_090872.1:8741526-8746526 GCF_036669935.1 Montipora foliosa
AAATCGCTGAAAAGGTAATATTATTTTCGTAGCGATGTCTCCACCATGTACATGTTCCTTTGATCTCACATAATTGTGTTTTCCCTCAAAATATTCGCTTGATTTCGCTTTCGCTCGAACATATTTACCTTTACTACATGTCCAGTGAATAGTTTTATCCTCTGGGATGAATTTTCCGTCGAAAAATCGGTTATTTGGGTGGTTTTTGGCAAACAGAGGTTAATTATTCGTAATGCGATCGCTTCCGTTGCCGTTAGCAACGGGTTGCAACTTTGACACTTTATCGCATTATCACATTACGCATTGATCGCCTGTCACTCCCCTGCTAAGTGGTGTCTTTGTGCATAGAGCCTTCTGCTAACCTGTGAGCCAAAGGGCCTCTGCTGGTATGACTTCTGGGTGACCCCTTAATACCTTCTTACTAACCGAGCGCGAGGGTCCGTACAAAAACGACCGAGGGCCAATATTCCCCAGTACGGCTTGAGCTGTAGCTCGGTTAGTAAGTAGTTTATTATATGGTTTCTTAATTACCTTTTGCTTTGTTTTTGCAAGCACGTAATCGTCCCGTGGGCATTACGGGAGAATAATGGCCTACAATTCAGTCACAATTAGCCAATCAGAGCGTGCGTTATATTGGCTACAAACAAAACCCATATAATAAATGGTCTTAATGACCCCCTAACTTGAAAAAAATTGCCTGGAACGCTACGTACCACAGGCAACCCAGTGTACCCTCACGGCGGGTCTAGTTTCCCTATAAAGGGAGAAGAAATGTTTCTAACTACACTGTATAACCGCATGTGGCTACTGCTAAAGAAACTATAGAAAGGAAGGGACTTGTTGAAACCATTATTGACGTCCAAAAGTGTTGCGTGAGAAATAACTTAAAGTGACTTTGCAGCAAGAGGTGAGACAAAACACATGCATGATAGTGTTTGTTAACTGAATGTTTATTAACATAAGCTTTAACCTGTAATCCATAATCAAATGGATACAAGTGATAACATGAGGCTTTAAGAATGTTTATCATGCAACATATTCATATAACTGATAACCTGTTTATCAACATCAACTCCTTATCCATGACTCTTTTTGATACAAAGGATAACATAACAACAACAATTATTGTCAGATAAAATCAACGTAAGGTTTACAGCAGCTACTGTGTCCTGCACAATGTTAAGATGTTGTTTGGGCAAAAACTGATAGACGAGTTTTTGGGACTCGTCCACTAGCATCTGCTGATGTCCAGCATGAAGAATTAAAAATGTCTGTCTTGCTTGTGTCAGGGTGTTTGTGTCATGCCAAAAAACTGTCAACAGCATTTATTTAGTGAAGCAAGTATATCTTGGTATTTTCCCTTCACTATTTACCACAATATGGCACTCTACTTTTTCTTAACAGAGGGAGTGTGATGTTTAAGACTTTTCTTAATATCAATGCCAATTCAATTATAAGTGTCACGTACATTCTGGTGTAATTCTGACAAAGTAAGACTGATGCTGTTAATGTCATCAATCAGACTTAAGATGGTCGATTCATTTGAATTTACATATTTTGCATCATCAAAAATGTGAAATTTCAAAAATTGGAAATGATATGACCTTTTCATGTCAACCTGATCTATGGCATCTTCCCAAAGTTCTAATTTCATAGTACCTGTATCGGCTACAACACAGTCAGTTTTATATTTTATCTATTTCTTGTGCGTAGTGGTTGCTTGGTGTCATCTTTTGTATTGACTTCGATATCAATCCTGTTTAAGACACTCAAAGATATGAGATTATTTACATGGAACAGTTGCTCATCAAATTCAAAGTTAAGTGATGCTGGAACAATTCTTGCAGACTTCTTGATGGTATGTTCCTTTTGTGAAGAGTCAAATTTGCTCAGCGCTCTTTTTGTTCCAACAATCTTAACTGGTGACTTCTTTTTGTATGCCTCTTGTAGTTGAAACCTTTTTTGTCACAGTGGTGAATAGCATAGCAATCTGACTTTGTCTTCTTGAGAAGTTTTCATAGTACAGGAAAACTATTTTGTTTTTTTCTTGTTTGCAGCTGTTTTATGACACTTACTGCATGGATAAACCCTTGAACAGAAGATTCTGAAAATTTAAAACAATAATTAAATTGTTAATGAAGAAGTGCGAATTAAAGAAAATGCACAAACTGAAGATCGATGTAAGGCATAGTGTATTTAAGAGGTCTTATTTTATTGTTTAAATAATCTTACCGTTTGGAAATGTTTGCGCTATTGTACGTACCATCAGCAGATGAATCTGTTGGCTGCAAATTGTGTAGGTCAGTAGAATCTGCAATTTACAACCGTAGGCAAAAAGACATTGATTGCTATACATGCTCCTCTTTCTTTTTTCAGCTTTTTAAAAGTTATCATGGTTAGTTTATATGCAGCCACTTAATGTGCACTGAAGCAATTTATTAGGGCACAAAAATTGACTTACAGTGTGTATGGTCTGAAAAAAAGGTTCCAAAATTTGAAATCCTATTTGGGTTGCAGGGAAGTTGCAATACAAGTATTGTTCTCTGTAGTACTGCATGTAAGTTGTTGCTTGTAACCCTTGTCTCTCACAAACCAGTTGTAAAGTGGTTTCCTTTGTGAAACATTTTACCAGTTTACATTAAAGTCCCCAATGAAAATATTAAATGTTGTTGTTAGTGATACTAATAAACTTCTGATGGCACTACAGAATTGTCCTACAGGCACAGTACATGTAGGTGACCTATAGATTCCAACCACTGTAACATGAGGGATCATCATAAACCTCAACATAGTTATTTCTATACCATTTCCATTTGAGCTACAATGTATATGGATGAAAGTAAGGACAACTATATGCTGCCATACACCCTTACTAATGGATGCATTGGTTCTGTACCTCTTGATAGAGCATCATTTCGAAACAATGAAAACCTCTCATTATTTATTGAGTATAAATTGTCATCTTCAAATTGAGGTAGCTTTGTTTCTGAAAACATAATTATTAACATCTTATTCAGTACTTGAATAATTCTGAGGTCTCCACATACATCTTCTATGTGTTTATGCAATGATCATGACCTGGCATTGAGAAAACATACTTTGAAACAAATTGTGAGAGTTTATTTATTCTTCAAAACAAAGAAACTTCAAAGGACAGGACAGGACATCTGTCTCAAAGACATGAAAATGAATACAACAAAATCAATCTTGTTTTCAAGTTTACCACCAGATCACCTGGTCACCAGATCACCTGGACTCATCATGGCTTAACAAAACCCTGTTCATCAAATGTGATTTTAGGATGACTGAGTATTATTGGTACCCGCTTCTCCTTCAAAATGTCACTTTCTAGTTCCAATTTCTCCATTTTTAGCTTGTAAGATGCTATCACAGATTGAAATACTGAAGACACATTTAATTCAGCATTAAAGTCATTATTGCCACATGAAAACAATCAGGTTTAAGGGGGGTGGCTCTGAACTACCAAACTATTGCTATCGACCCCTTCAAATAATCATTTCTCGAGTCTCTTTAACTCTGCAGTTACCATTTTTTGCCAAGTGTGTTCTATTTAACATTTCTTCTACTGATTCGACTGACAACCATATTTGGTAAATCACATGGCCAAAACAGAAAATGCCTAAAAACTCAGCGAGTTAACTTTGTTTTTCACAATTTTTTAATGCAACAGTACAAGAACAATCTAACACAAAATCAGTGTATCATGGATTTACAGCCCTCCTCTGATGCACTTTTCAAAATATTAGTTCCATTTTTTGCCCAAATAGAAATTCCAAGCTACAGTTTACAAATATTGATGGGACGGTTCCCATCCGATTAAAAAACCGCCTCGTCTTTTTGTTCTTTTCGAGACTGAGGACTGGGACTAGTTGTGCATACACCTTTATTGAAGTAATGTCAGATTTCCATTGAAAGAGTTGCTTCAAAGAACCATCCATGCAACCTTTTTGTAGGGCTCTTTGACTAAACAGCTTCCTTAGCAACCATTGTCCTTCTGTAGTTAAGTGCCACCCCCTTAATAAAGGTGCCACAAGTAACAATATAATTATCTTACTTCCAGCTAGAGCTTCACCAAGTATCTTTGACTTGCGGGAGTCACAATAAATCAACGATAGAATTATCCCATAAACTAATAAGTGATTACGTACTAATTGATCCCTTTCAGCAATGTCTTTTAAAATCTACTATACCCTTAACGATAAATAACTATGTAATTAAGAGTATTATTTTGGTTTCATTAAATAAACGTGTATCTTGAGAGTGTTCGCATATATATGCCAATGAAAATCGAAATAAATGCAGTGAACCTGACGCCAGAATTCTCCTTTGGTCTCATAAAGACGGAATTCCACCCGACGTACCTGTCGAGATAAAATTAAAAACAGATGTTCTTGAAGAGAATTCAAAACATCTGATAATGCTAAACGATGACTCAAAGACATACCTCCTTCCGCTGATTCGCTGTACGCTGTAATCTACTGCTTGTATTGAATCGAAGCCTTCGAGATCGAGAATTTCGCTTAACCTCGTTGTAACATTTTCTGCAAATTTCACTCTCTTCCCAACAAAGAAATCTGGACTTTGATCGGGTTTTTAACACTTAGTGCATTTGCGATACGTTCACTTCGTTAATAGGAGAAATGAAGCTGCTGAGCTTCTCTTACTCCAAAAGAGCGTTGATTACCAGCAAACTAAAAGGGTTGCTTACAAAAAGCGTGAATAAACAAAAAAATCCTGCCATCTAAACATCCTTTGCAAAATTTCTCCCGCCAATGAGGTTTACAAAGTACGGTGGTTTGTAAGGGCCATCAATAGTTCAGAAAAAAAATTTCATAACGACACTTAGTAACTGTCAATTGACAATTATAACTGACAATTGACACTTGTAAGTACCAATTGACAAGTGTCAATTTCCAGTTATAAGTGTCAATTGCTACTTATAAGTGTCAATTGCCGGTTCTTAGTGTCAATTGCTACTT
>NC_090872.1:8754026-8774026 GCF_036669935.1 Montipora foliosa
ATTAATCAATGATAATTTAGGTGTACTCCGGAAAAAGTCCGATTACTCTCGAACATCAGACGAATGACCTTCCGATAGCCAGTTGGAACCTGTGGGAGCATGCCATTGCGTACCTTGTTTTCATTTGTCTTGCGGCCTCGATGAAGCTTTTACCATCGCCTGTTGTAAGTTTAACATAAAATGGCTTGTTATATTTTAGCTTAAATGAAAGTAGAAAAGACAACTGAAAAGCGATTCAACCGAACCCGCATGTTTTTAATCGTATGTTTTGGCCTGGCCCTTTCTTGGAAGTAAGACAAATTGAACCTTCCTTTATCTGAGTTCGCCAATCAGCCAAAACAACCGCCAAAAATCAAAGCAAATTTGATACGGACGTCGAAAATATTTTTCCATGGTCGTTTAAGTGACCATGGATCTCAAAAACGTGAAATACAAACAGTCTTGGGAAGGCTCTACAGACGGATGGCCAATGAGCGTACATACATACATATTTAATTGATAGAGATTTTTCAAGGCCAACGAAACGAAATCAATGAAACAACAGTACAGAACAACTTTCTCAAGAATCCCAACTGGCCGGAGCACATCAGTTGGCTATTTACAAGTGCAGCCGAGAAGTAGAACCAGGGACTACCAGGATCAGGGCCCGGTTGTTCAAAAGTCGATTAACGCTAATCGCAGATTAAAAATTATCCAAGGAGTTTATTTCTCTACTCCCAAATGCTGTTTTACGCTGATAGTCGGCAAAACTTTACATGAGAAGAAGTCAGTCTTGAAAAACAAAAATTAGCAAAAGAAACTTTCACCAAAAAGTTGAAAACATGGAACAAAAGTTTACGCTAATCCTGGATTAAGTTAATCGGCTTTCGAACAACCGGGCCCAGGACGGGTCTTAAACTCGGGATGTCCCGATCTCGAGACAAGCGCCTTAAGCACTGGGCCGCACTGCCTCTTACGAATGCGTCGACGGTTAATAGACCAAACCGGCTAACTCGATGTTAAACCCAATTCAAATCTCCCGGGGTTAAGATTCTTTGTGTATTGTATTTGCATTATAATGTAGCATTCACATTTGAATGATTTGGAAGAACCTGGAACAAAACGTTTCATTCCCAAAGGAAATTACTAGAACCGAACGCTGTGTTCAGTTTTAATCGCGCGTCTTCGAGTTTGAATTGGCTAACGTCTTTACTCACGTTTAGGTTTTCCTCCTCTACAACACGATGACTTTCATCTGCGCCTGATTGTGCAAGTGGGCGCACTGCCGGTAATCCATTGCCTGGTCTGCTTGCACGCATTGGATTCTCATCAGGGTTTTTGTATATTTTAATGACCTAAAGGAGACGAAATAAATTAGCAAAGCGTTGTAACATGTTGGATAAACATTTCTGTGTTTTATACCCATCTGCTCAAAGGTCTGTAGGAGAAATTTTCGCTCTTATTCCCAGAGTTACTTAATTGATTTCAGCCACAAAAAAACCAGAGTGATTATTTTATCCAATTACAATAGGCGTGGACAACCAAATGAGACAATCAGGGTGGAAAAGCGTAAGCATGCAATACAATACAATACAATACAGTACAATACAGTACAATACAATACATGCTTAATTGACCGCTCCCCATAGGAGCTTTTCAGGGCCAATGAAAACACAATCAACGAAACAACAGAACACAACAACTACAACTGTTAAGAATCCCAACTGGCCGGAGGCAAACCAGTTGGCTATTCACAAGTGCAGCTGGGAAGTTGAACCAGGGACTACCAGAATCAAATTCAACGAGTGTTCAGAGCGGGTCTTGAACCCGGGATCTCCGGATCTCAAGGAAAGCGCCCTAACCACTGGGCCACACAGCCTCCCACAAGGCAATCGAGACTTGGCGCGGGAAAACGTGCGCTAGTTTCGATTTTCCTCGGCCCTGATTGTGGCAAAGTGCTCGGCCCTGAGTGGTCAAAAAGTGTGGCGCAGAGCTTTTGAAGTGAATCACAGCTCATGGGTCAAAGGGTAGTGAAATAACCGTCTGCATGCACCAAATTGAAGATAGCTTATATCTCATAAGTTAAAATTACGAATAAGTTTGACCGCACCTTGGGCACAAAGAGAATCCCGATAGTGAGTGTGGTGCAGAACAGAATCACTGCGCAGATGAGTGAGAAGCTGACTGTTGCATGATTGTTCGTAAAAAACGACATTGGGACTCCAATCGCGGACAGGACTACCACGTTGTACACGCTGATCCCGATGAAGCGAGAGTCATTCAACGCCGGAATCGATACGTTGCGAGTCTCAAAGGCAAGGAACAAGCCGAATATCAGTAACAGACTATGGAAGGTGCACAGAACGATGCTCCAGATGGTGAAATGGGGTCCAACACATTCCTCGCGGTACAGAACTGTCTTGTAATCACGATCTTCTGACACCTGTCAATTAAATTTGATCATGTGATCAAATAGTTGCAACCTTGTAAAACGTCAAAAGATGGCTTCGTTTTAATGACAAGGTTAAAGTGTTTTATTCAAAATGCCTCCTTATTTACATTTTTCTGTTCTGACTGGACCTAAAAAACACTTGCTCAAATTTGGCTGACAATTAGGATCTGCTCAAAGTCTTCGTTGTAAATTACGCCATTGTGCAAATGGTTCATTCTTGTTCGCTTAGAACCGAGAGTAAGACGAGATTTTTGCTGCAGTTATGTCCAGAGTTGCAAGTAATAAGATGCATGCCGCATTTGAATATATATTTATATGGATATTTGCAACTAATAAATTTAATATATTATTATTTTGATATCCCACACGAATTGTCCCTTCAAGAGGGTCTTTTAACTACCAAACCGTTGCTACGGACTCCTTCAAAGTCATTTTTCGGATCCCTTTAACTCTACAGTTACCCTTTTTCGCCAAGTGTGTTCTATTTAACATTTTTTTGTCTGGTTCTTAACCATATTTGGTAAATCAGGTGACCAAAACAGAAAATGTGTAAAAAGTCAGCGAGTTAACTATGTTTTTCACAAATTTTTAGCGCAACAGTATGAGAACATTCTAACACAAAATCTGTACAATGTATTTTAAAAATATATATATTTCTCAAAATATTATGACGTTTTAAGGCCCTTCTTTAATACACTTTTCAAAATATCATTTCCATTTTTTGTCCAAATAGAAATGCCATGCTGCAGTTTACGAAAAATGATGGGACGGTTCCCATCCGGTGAAAAAACCACCTCTCCCTTTCGTTTCCTGAGAGTTTTTACATGTTTTTCACTGAAACGCACGGCAGAGGACTGGGACTAGTTGCGCATGCGCCTTCTGATTGAAGTGATGCCTGCTTTCCATTGAAAAAGTTACTGCAAAGAACCATCCATGCAACCTTTTTGTAGGTCTCAATACACTCGAAATGCGCTGTGCATAATTTTTGTCTTCTTTGAAACACCTCCACTAGAAACAGGAATTCCTTAACGATGCCAGATGCAAAGCCTGGAGTCATACATAATTTATATATGGAGAGATCGGAGAGGGTTATGAAACTCGACAAGTTTCTTTGCACTATGTTTTCGTTCGCTGTTTTGACTTACCCTGCACAAAGCAAAGAAAGAGGGATAGCCAATGAAAAGTTTCGACTACTTGGTTTATTCGCAGCTAAGAAAGTGAACTAAGTGCATGTTCACGGTCAATATGACATGCGACAGTACCATTCTCGCTTTCGTAGTTTTCAGGCTTTCACGGCAGTAAACAGTCCATCTATTAACTCAGGGCTCGGGTGGTAAATTGATCTACTCTCCCTCCAAACGTTCATCGACAATTAGCCAATATCAAAAATACCATAATTCTCTTTGTTTGTCCCTCTAAAATTTTGCGTTAGCATTGTTTTTATTTTCTTTTGGGACTTATAATGGTTCCAAGAGAAACTGGAAACAACGCTTCCGCAAAATTTTGGAGGGACAAACAAAGAGTATTATGGTATTTTTGATATTGACATCTCCTGTCTGGCAGGGCTGAATTTTGCCTCCTATATCTTAATTCTGACAAAGTAGTGAGTTAAGAATGCTATATTGGAGATATTTAGCATCTCGTTGTTGGCTAACGTCAAAGATCAGGCTGATATTTGCGTTTGGCCACAAATCAAAGAAACGTGTTTCATTTTTGGCCTTTGTCACGTGAACGCGACGCTAAGTCTCCTTGACAATCCACGGCAATCAATTCTCCAAAGTAGACTATAGTTATATATGGAGGTGGTTATGAAAATCGACATGTTTCTTTGCTTTATGTTTGGCCCTGGGCATGCACAAGCCATACAAAAGACCCAAAAACAGCCAATCAAAAGTTTCCATTAATTTATTCAAAACGCAGTTGTGAACTGAGGACAAAAGATTGTGCATGGTCACCCTCAAGTTAACATGAAGTGCAACAGTACTGTTCTCGCTTTTGAAGTTATCGGGGTTTTATAACCAGTCCATCTATTCTTGGTTTTCATCCACGTGATGAGGTGGCCATGTTGGTGTACAAAACAATAGAAAATGGCCCCACAAGTTTTGCATAATGATAGAGTCAAATTCCCAAAAGACATTTTACTGCATGGTGCTGTACATCAACATGGCTGCCGTGACGTCAGATCAAAACCCTCAATATGAACTATGGGTAGACCAAGAAGAAAAGAGGTCTTTACCTCCATGGTCAGCGGAAATCTTTTCATCGGTTCAATCCCTTACAATTAAAATTACACACCTTGTGACTCCCTTCATTTTGAACAACAACTCTCCTACTGGGAGGATGCAATGTCATCCATGTCACCAAGAGCGAGACATCAACAACTAATAATGCTCCTAACATTCGAAACAAGTCCGAATCAAGGACCACCTGTGGGGAGAGGTAAGGGGTCAACATAAGCCGATCTGCAATCACTCATGTCCAGATATGTTAGTAATAAGATGCTCGCGTGTTCATTCAAGTGTAAGCATTTGCAACCTGCTTCCTACCATAAGCAAGTGTTAAGGTTAGGGGGTATTTACATGAGACCGGGACGAATTCAGACCGGTATGCCATGTTGGTGTTCCAAAAGAAAGAAATGGCGGCTATGATGGTATACCAAACTAATCCTCCGGGAATTGAACTCTATTTTCATGAAAATACTTTCCATTGTCTCGATAATCGGATATGGTTGCTGGTCACGTGAGTGAAAACGCTCAATAGTTAACATTAGCGTTTATGTTATTGTTAAACTGTGGTTTTTGAACTCGTGGAGTAGAGTTAGAGAGACGCTTTGTAAGTCAAATCCAGGCTCTGGCGAATCATATCTTTATTTTACTTCCAACACCTACGCGATTTCTTTAGGAGGAATTTAACCTTATGAAAATTTGGCTATTGCATGAAGTTCTAAGGAAGGAAGTACAAGACCTCACCTTTCTAACTGTCGTGATGTTGGTGAAGATTTGGAAGACCCTCCAAGTTTTCGAAAACATTGCTCCAAACCCAACTGTGAAACCCAAAGACAAAAGGCAGAATCGGACCTTTAAAGAGAACAGATGAAGATGTGAGAAAACATCTTTTCGTGTTATACCCGCTGGCCATGTACTTTTCTCATTCTTATCTTGTTTTAACTGTTGGCACCAATGTTGCTGCTCGGTGTTGCTGGTCTCGGCTGTCGCTTTGATGTAATCCTTTGACCCCGATAATCAAGCGTCTTTCTTTTCAACCCCCGCCACCCTCATTACCTAATGCGGATTAGCGATGAATTTGTGACTTTCCATTCAGCAAGAATTTTAGTTTGAAATTTCGGAAATTTCATCTGCCCAAGCTACCGTGCGACCGCACTAGTTTCGCGCGAATCAAAGCGAATAACATGAGCTTGTTGTGATCGCAAGTTGGGAGCGGTCAAGGTGGACCACCACCAAAGGAGTTCTCAAATATTCGTTCAGTCCAAACCGGAACTGGAGAGTTCCATTTGACTTCTTACTTAAATTTCCTACATTTCGACTGAATGGTGAGCGCCAAAGAGTCACTCATTCTTGACTTTCTTTTGGCTTGAGGGCACCCTAAGCTCCATCACAAATGCAGAATTATTGGGCAGTGAAACCACGCAAGACTTTAAAAAAATCCTTGAATGCGCGGCCTTCAGGCAGAACGGCACTGGCACGAAATAGACACCGGTACGGGTGTGAAAAAGTCAGTGTTGCAAACACAATTCGAGTCTTAATAATGTGGTACTTAAAGAACAATAGACGATGCCCATTCATTTTGTGTGAGTTCTTCCCACCCCATCCCATGCACTTAAACATTTAGTGATATCATCTCCACCCCCCACCCTCAATTCCCTTTTGCTGAGAGGCCCACACAAAATAGGTAACAACTTTGGAGCTGGATTTTGAGATTTGTTATTATATGTCACTTACTCTGCAAACACGAGTGTAGTTTATTGGCGAGAGCCTTCCATCCCATCCGTACATGACTACAGTGGAATACATAATTATTCCACCAAGCAGAATAACATTATTCAAGTTGGGACTTGACAGCTTTATATATCTAAGAAATAACAAAAACATACAAAGAAGAACAACTTTACATTTTATCCCAAGCGAGTCGCTGATCTAATTACTGTTTATCCATCCCTGCTGTTTGTACCGTTGGACAATCAATGACAGTTCTATGGTGCATATTGCACAATTTTGTGGTCATATTGAATGATCGTGGTGAGGACCATGTACGAATTAACGATGAAAAATCTTATCTGGCTTCTCGTCGTATTGCGGGCACGCCACTTTTAACCGAAACAAAGGAAAATGTTTGCACAAGAATAGGTGAGTCAAGTTTTATAATCAGCCATATTTTTAGCCAATAGATTTTAAGTGGGGAGACGTGGGTTAAATTTATAAATATTAATTTTAACATTATTTCCTTTAAATTGATCCTATGCTGTAAATAATTCGTAATTCAGCCTATGGCTGCAATGTTTTATTACTATTAAACTATCTATCTAAATCTATCTAGGTCTCGATTCTCGGAGGATAAAAGCACTAACCTTACGAAAGTAAGTATCACTTGGTTCGATTCAGCCGTAGGCGTTATTAAGTATTTTTTCAAACAAGCGTAGAAAGTTATATCGGGATTGCTGCGCTTAATGATTGGTCTAAAAGGCCTCGCGCGCCACATCCTGAGCTAATCAGAGACAAAAGCAATTTGCTCACATTCGTTTTCCCGCGCTAAACTTTGGCTGCATAGATTGCGTCGTCATATGATTGGCTTATTTGATTGTCAGGGTCTGCTGTGATTGGCTAACGAATTTCGATTCATTCATGTTCGTTTTCCCGAGACTAGCGCCGGCTGCATGAATTTGCTTATTTGATATCTGCGTCAGCCGTTATCACTCGGCTGGTACCCAATATCATTAAATTTGTTGAGAATGACAACAACTAACCTTTTTGCTCTGTAACGCAAGTTGAACCACAAAAGGAACAACGCCAAAGCGATTCCAAGAAAGCTCAGAGTGCAAGCAAAAACGATCAACCACAAGGGAATCTGAACAAATTTATTCACGGTAATTATTTTATCACGAGGAATTTTTCCACCTGAGGAAAAAAAAATGAAAAAAAATGCATGTCCTTTTAAACCCCTCTCTTTGCTCGATTTATCACAAATTATGCGAAGCGTCAACGTATTGGTTTAGTTAGTAGGACTCCGGATTACCGTCCAGCGCTGTTAATCACTGACAGAAAAATATTGAATTTGCAGAAACATCTGAAAACGGTTTATAGGAAAGGAAAAAAACTTGTAGGAGGCGACAGAGCCTCCACATTGTTCATAAAGTGAATGGGTACTTCTCCATGGTGCTCAGGTCCATTTCTCGAAAGTCCCGAAACTTTACTGGCCATTTTTGGGTGTCATAATTTCCTCTGTATCTCAAGAACGGAGAGGATTTGGGTCGTCAAACTTCACAGACAGTTTGCTTTTTGTTACCTCGAAAGCATGTTAAAAGATCGACTTTCCTGAACAAGCGGTTGGAAGGTTCACAGATGGCTCTTCGGGCCCGAAAAGTTTTCGGGACTTTCGAGAAACGGGCCCCTGGGGCCCGTTTCTCAAAAGTCCCGAAACTTTACTGGACGTTTTCGGGTGTCCCAATTTTCTTTGTATCTCAAGAAAGGAGAGGATTGAATTCGTCAAACTTAACAGTTATTTTTCTTTTTGTTGCCTTAAATACATGTTAAAAGATCGGCTTTCCAAAACAAGCGGTTGGCAGTTTCACAAATGGCTTTCCGTGCCCGAAAAGTTTTCGGGACTTTCGAGAAACGGGCCCCTGGTCTTTCTTGAGGCCTTTAGTTGGGTTGACCTATGTACTGCTTAACAGAAACAAAGCAAAATCATACTCGCCTGGCCAAACATTTCCTTGTTTTACAAGACGAAGTCGTCCAACTCGTGCGTCATAATAACCCACCGCGACTGCATGACCATCTGTGGGAAGAAAAGGTTGGTAGCCATGAGAATTTTACTTCTTAGGTTTTAGATGTTTGTGGGCTGCGTAGAGATAGATATCCAATTACTACGGAAATTAGGGAGTTTAAGAAACAACGACGGCTACGACTACGACAACACCACAAAATAATGATATCATTGGCTAAAGAGCATAAATATTCGTGCTGCACGTGCAGCACGGATATTAGCAAGTATGTTTGCGGTCTTCTGCTTAGCGACGACGTGAGATCGCCAAATTTGAGGTCTTGACGACAACGTAAGTATGCAACAGAGAATCTTTCATTCTCTTTTTTCGCTCTGGAACCTCTCGTACCAATTTATTTTTAGGATACCTCGCCCATATTGTATGACGTAAACGAAACTGAATAATCGCGAAAGACTTATGATAGAACCAAGTTATATTTTGAGGTGACGTTTTTCGTCGACCTTCGTCGTCGTAGATCTTAAAGTCCATATTAGGGAGTTTTAGCAAAGACCACGGCTAAGGCTACGAAAACGTCATTCCAAAATATAACTTGGTGCTATCGCAAGTATTCCGCGATTATTCCGTATTGTTCACCTTGCACAATACGGGCGAACTATCCTGTAAATGGGTAAGAACGGTTTTAAAGGTCCACCTTCACCCAAAAGTCATTACGGTCGTTTGTTTTGGTTTTTCAAATGACGACTTGTCCAAATACGTGATGTGATTGGCTAAAGGCACTCAGGCAAATCACGCGGGAAACAACATGTCAGATACGCGAAGTTCAGTCACGGTGTGCAATGACTTGCGTTGTCGTCAAAACCCAAAATTTGGTGATTTCACGTTGTTGTTTTATGGAGTACGGCAAAAGAAATGCAGAATCTAAAGCTCTCTTTTAACCGCGCACCGGTGGCTCAGTTGGTTGAGCACCAGGCTGCCATGTGGGAGGTCGTGAGTTCGACTCCGGCCGGACAAAACTCAGGGTCTTTAAATAACTGAGAAGAAAGTGCTGCCTTTGTAATTATATCCGCAAATGGTTAGACTTTTAAGTCTTCTCGGATAAGGACTATAAACCGTAGACTCCGTCTCACAAATATCTTCCATGTTCATTAGTTCCCTGTGGGACCTTAAAGAACCCACACACTATTCGAGAAGAGTAGGGGATGAAGTTCCTGGTGTTGTGGCTGTCCTCTGTGAGTATATGGGTGGGTGGGTGGGTGGTTATAGCAGGTCCACATCAGCTGAATAGCTGCCAAAACTTCAACCTGCACAAACAAATAAATAACAAACAAACAAACGTATCTACGACGGCAAAGCAACCCCCCCCCCCCCCAAAAAAAAATAATAATAATAAATAAAAAAAATTATATTGGGTGAATTTATGATTCGATATAGACGTATTATCTATCAAGGCGAATCATCTGTCATACGTCTGGACGAATTATCCACAATAGTTTTTCTGTCAAGACGAACTACCGTGATAAATCTTCCAAATGGATGATCCACCCTTTTCCCGTATTTATGCACAGGCGAATTATCGGTCGAACTATCTTAATTTGCCCAAGTTCGCCTACACGGCCCTAGTGCGTGTCGCCTCAGTGTGTACTACACACCTTTTTGTCGCTGGAACATGTCGCTGCAACGTGACCCCTCGTGTCTGCCCACCTTTTAAAAATGGCAATGTGTCTGTAAAATGTTATGAGATGTTATATGTCGTTCTTTTTGTTTAATCCTCCGTCCCTTTTCTAGCGTATCCGTCTAGAATTTTCATCAAATTACCTGGGTGTTGTTGAAGTATTTCTACCATGCCGTCGTAACGGTCCCCATCAGAGAAAAACGCTACTTCTCCCTAATTACAAAAAAAAAAAAAGAATTAATCCTAAGGTTCCGTCTACACGTATCCGGGTATTTTTGAATCCGCAACCAATTTTGTTTTGCGGATTCGCTTTTCGTCCACACGTATCCAGCGAATCTGGCATGCGAATCCGCTACTTTTTAAATCCGCCCTCCGGAGTGGAAACTTTTGAATACGCAAAGAATTTCGAAATGACGTTACAAACTCAGATCCAGTCTTCACTGGGTAAATATTCACTGGCCGCTGAACTGAACGTTGTGTTATCGCTTCTCTTGTCGCCAACTCGCACGCCTGATGGCGCATGCTCTGTTGACAATAGTCACAGAGGAGTCCTGGATATTAGAACAAATCTGGATACGTGTGGAGGAACAAATTCGATTTGAATACGTTATGTGTGAACGTGAAAAATCCTGAATCCGCAGAGAAACAGTTGCGGATTCAAAACTATTCGGTTACGAGTGGACGGGACCTAAGTGAAATGGTCTGGAGTGCGAATTTGTTGACACATCTCAAATGATTTCTGCTGAGGGGTGCTACATTTAATGAAGAAAACGCCCCGAAGTTAACATAATTAGGTCGCCTACTTTCTGTAGAAGGACCGTAGGCTGGTTTTGAAAGGGTAGGTCCACTTACTCCGAGAAGCGCACCCGGCAGACAAGTATAGTTCAGGTGTCACAGTCATTCTTTTCGGCACTTTTTCTTACCATCAGCCACGTATGCCAGTGAGATTAAAAAATCACGGTGAAGATAAATTAACAAGAACGAACACAGTCAGCGACGGGGATAGTTGAGGAAAGAGAGGTCGTTCCGGGATGATTTGGAGGCAATTGTTTAAACAAAATTTGACGATTGCGGGCAGTGACGCAGAGGATAGACTCTGGCATGGAACCAGATAAAGTGAAGTTTCGGCTCTCGCTTTATGCACAGAAAAGCGCAGAAGTAACAAAGTCTAGCTAAGTAGGTCTTTTAGGGTGCGTTATGGCTGTGAGGCCACAAACCTGGGCGACATTGGAAACCGCAGGAGGTGTGCAGAGACGTAATGAAGAGAATTATCTTCACTTGATCTTAAAAACGACGACGGCAACGGATACGACAACGCCACAAAACAATAATATCATTGGCTGAAAGAAAATAATCGTGCTGCACGTGCAGCACGTATTGCAGCACATATTATGGAGCTTACGAAACGAGGACGACGACGGCTACGAGGACTTCATTTAAAAATACAAGTTCGCGTTATTCATATCACTACGAAGCTATTTCATGTAGTTTCGCGTTAAAAATGTGTAGTAACTGTCGAGGAATTAAACTTGTACAATTGCTGGTGGACGAACAAGACGAGCTAATGAAAGATCTTTTGTTTTCATCCACCAACATGGCCGCGATGACGTAACGTGAGCACCACCTGAAGAAAAACCGCGAAAGACAAGTGCCCTGTGATAAAAAAAATCACTTCCTTTTTTTCTTCAGATTTTGAAAGTACGTTTGCTTAACACCTGACTGGCAAAATTTTGAGCTTTGATTTTTATCCAAAGGGCGTTTACTTTGTATGTATGTTTTGGATTTCACGGTCCGCCATTACTCCCGTTCAAAACTGACCGATTGGACCTCAGTGGGTTGGATCCCGCAAAAGTGACGCCAAAGGCTCACTAGCTTAAAATTTCAGCGTCTGAAAGTCTGAAAGCCCAAAACTCTCGTAATTCTGCGGGGTATAAAAACATTGCTCTCTTAAACTAGTGAGCCTTTGACGTCATTTTCTCCTAGAACCAGCTCTCTCAAGAACTTAAAGTTAGTAAAGGCGGACTATTAAATAGGAAAATTCCAGTTAATGTAAACAGGTGCCTTTTTGAAACCAAGGCTTAAAACTTGGGTTGCTTAGTGTTTGGTTAACATTGTTTCGAAATCCAAAGAAAAATAAGAATTAATTTTGGGTTTATTATTATTATTATTCTTTTTAGGTGCCCACTTTCGTGGACGTCGCAATGGCAGATCTGAAAGTCCCTACCAAGACTTAACAGAGCGCCTCTTTAAAAAAAAAACTTAAACTTAGGACGTGACTAGAACACGCAATAAAAGAGGATATATATATAATCGCACCCACCGTTACTCCCAAAACATGAATATTTTGAATCGTTTGGACGAACAACTCGGTCATTTTTTTCTTATTTTGACCAAAGTCTTGTAATTGAAGTCCCATTCTTTCAAGCGCCGGTATTGACTTGTTGAGACAAGCAGCAATGGTCCACAGAGCATCGTATGTGTAAGCAGTAATATTGGGTGCTGCTGATAACTTTAACTTCTGTAATCTCCCTCTATATTCTTCGTAAAACTGGTTTTTTGTCTGTTGAAAGAAAGAAAAGTAAAACATTTTCAGGAGAAGACATTCAAACATAAAGGTTATTTCTTTCATAATCATTTTAGGTATTAAAGCAACGTAATGTAATGTATATATATGTAAATTAGTTCTTTCTTACATGTTATTGTTTACTTTGTACACCTTCGCAATTCAGCTTCTAGCTGCTATTAAGGTATTTTTAATAAACGTCTATCTATCTCTTTTTTTTTTGACGTTATCGTTGCCGTAGGAGTCTCCCACTAAGGGAGTTTAAGCGAGGAAAGCGGCATGGTTCATTGTTTTTCACGTCTTGTTTTGTGGAGTGCACGTGCAGAACGAATACTTTTCCCTTTTAACCAATCATATTCTTGCTTTGTGGCGTTGTGGTTGCCGTAGCCGCCGTCTTTGCTAAACTCCTTATCATATCCCTCAGAGAGTACGTGAGTTGTGATTGGTCAAGTTTGGGGCCCGTGTTCTATATAGTAGGGACTTTAAGATCTTCGACGCGGTGGTCGACGAGAACGCCACGAAACAACAATTTCATTGGTTAAAAGAGGAAAAATAATCGTTCTGTACGTGCGGCACGCATTTTAGCACATAAACGTGCGGTTCTCTGTACAACAACGACGTGAAATCATCAAATTTGAGGTTTTGACGACAACGTGAGCATTCAAATGTGAATCTTTCGTTCTCTATTTTTGCTCTGAAACCGCTCGTACAAATTTATTTTTAGGATACTTCGGCCACATTGTAAGACGCGAACGAGTTGGCCAAACCGCGAGAAACTTACGATAGTGCAACGTTATATTTTGAGGTGACGTTTTCATCGACGTCAGCGTCGTAGATCTTAAACTCCCTAGTACGCCGCCAAGTACGCCAGCCTAAATTAAACATTTTACAGTGACAATGGACCTCTTTAGCTTGTACGTTTTGTCTTCCCATTTCAGACCACGTGATGTTACTCCAGGAAAACGTTTCTTTCAAATGTCGTCTCCTGCACGTGCATATGTATGCATAACTTATGAAAAAACAAAAAGAAAATTGCCTTGGGAATATCACGTGGTCTGAGATGGGAAAACAAAACGTACAAGCTAAAGAGGTCCATTGATTCAAAGATCTACAGACACAAAAAAGCCTTAAGAACCTACTTTTTATTTCAACTTATGGTCCTCTATTTCTTTTGATAAGATGGTATTTTTATCTTATTACGAATAAACGCGGGTCACAACTTAACTGACATCTCAAATCACAATGTTCTCTCTAACAAGGGAATCTTGTACTGTAAAGAAATGCTTAAACCTAAAAATCGAGAGCGATGTAAAAAGTCCTGGGGGCAATCGACGCTCTATTCTCTTTTGCAAAGGAAGAAAAACAACAACAACAACAAGGCAAAGCAAATACTTGCCAGGCCCGAAAGTGTTTGATTTTGTTTCTCCCTGTTTTCCTCGCTGACAAATATCTGGTTGTTGAAAATGAATGTGTATGCCACTGCTTTTTGCATCTCTTCCTTCGTACACTCCAGAGAAGGATCTGGAACAGACCACCACCGCTGAGTGTATGTGCCAATCAGTATCCAGACATAACGAGCTCCAAACAGGTCTGACTTGTATGCCTGCAATCAAAAACATGTTTTCTTTGACCGAAAAGCAAACACCTGTTGCGCGACCCTTTTAAGATAAGCTCGACGTACAGTTTCGTGTCTTTCATTTTTGTTCTTTGTGGATCCTCTCTTTGAGCAGACGAATTTTAAATAACTCTGGCTGCATCTCAACAACCCTTCTTTCAAATGTTTTATTCGTTTGCTACACGGGTGACACCGAAATTCATAACTTAATTTTAGAGGCCCTGGAGTTGAAATCCGTTAGGAATTGGCTGGGCCATCCCCGGTCAATAGAGAATAAAGACAAAGAGGGCAAGGGTAGGGTCGGGATATTTTTAACACCGGATGTCGGCAGGTGCGTGCGTCTGGTAGCTGAGATTCTTGAATCTGTTATTCTCGTTTTGTCATTTGTTTTGCCTACTCTGAAAAAACCCTGAGGGGCCGTAGTCAATTGAGTATTCAGTATTATTTACAAGTAACTTCTTCTACCTGGCAAAAAATATGCCTTGCCAGTGCTTCGTAAAAAGTTCCCACTATTATTCGGGCATCGTTTCGCTGCAAAAGAAATGAAGCAGTCATTGTGTACAAAAATCTGTTTAACCTCATGACAAAGAGAACAATTTTCCTGATAAGTCTTAAGAACTCTGGGTATCCGAGATTTCTTTCAAGATTGTGCAACTCGCAGCACTAGGTTTCTTGCTCCCAGGCCCTTTTCGCTCCATTGCGTCGAGGCCCCTCTTAAGCGCAGGGAAAAGTCGTGGGAACGCGTTTGATAACAGCAGGACAATGATCTCCAATTTAATTACAAACCGACTTTCATCAAGAAAAAAGGAAAACTAAGAAGGGGTGGAAATTTTCAAAACGTCATCATCAGTATTTCCTGTAGTTTTGATGTATGTTTAAATATGATGATACTCCGTGATGACGGGAGGTCATTAAGGAGGACCTCGTGTCTCCACTAATTCTTGAGTCAACCCCTTCCCAAGTAAATTATATTTAGGAAGAAGTTTTTGCCACCAAAATTAACATGAGTGCAGGGATGGTGCTGTGTTGAGAGCACTCACCTCCCACCAATATGGCACAGGTTCGATTCCCAGACTCGGTGTCATCTGTGGGTTGAGTTTGTTGGTTCTCAACTCTGCACCGAGAGGTTTTCTCCGGGTACTCCGGTTTCCCCTCCGCTCAAAAACCAACATTTGACTTGATTTGTGTTAATTGTAAATTTCATTTTACAGTGTCTACTTTTAGTGCTCCAGCGCTAAAAACTACTAGACACTTAAATCAAGTTCCTTTCCTTTCTTATTTCCCTTGACGCTGAGTTAACTTGGGTTTTACAACTAGTGGGCGTGCTAGACTCCTCGGTCAAGTATGGGACATAGAGGCTCCACTTGATAAGCTCCTGGTGATGACGGCGATAAAAATGATAATGATGATGGCGACAACGATTGATTAAAAATCTTTAACTCACCGCCAGGGTTTTCAGCTTCAAGTCAACGTGCTGTTTTGTGATTTCTTCCGACAAAAGAACTGTGCGATTTATTGCTTGCAGCTGTTCAATGACTTGGGTGTTGGACTGTGACGCCTTTGGGGAAGAAAACGACACTTTTCAAATAGTCAACAGAGAGGGACCCATGACCCGGAGCCTACAACTCCATTGTGTTCGTGTCACGGCGTTTCACAGACCGATTTATTTTAGATTGAATTTCCCGTGAATGAGGCTCCCACATGAGCCCGATGACCCAACTAACCTAACGTCATAGGGTGACCGAACCGGAAACTGCCTTTGTTTTTTTCGGAAAAGGTGGTCTAAAAATAGATCGGTCTGTAAAAATGCCGTGACATAGGCCCAGCATGGGAGTTGTAGGTTCCGGGTCATGGGTTCCTGCAACAGAGGAATTATAACTAGTCTGATTTGCTCGCTACACTCACCAAATCCATGCTAGTTTTCTCATACATGGTCGCGATATGCTTCCAGCCAAAATGTTCTATCCAAGCAATTCGCGCCAGATTCCGCGCGGACTCTGAAGGCAGCGCGCGGAAGAGGGTGGGGAACTTCTCTCTGTTTGATAGAGCAAGCGATCTGGAGGCATACGATATCTGCAGAAGGGACGAAGGGTTCATTAATTAGTGCAAAGAGCGCAACGATGTCCGTTGTATCTAATTCTACCAGGCGCTAGTTGTTCAAAAGGTGGAGAACGCTATCCACCGGATAAATCACTATCCACTGGATAACGCAATTGGTTCCGAAACGACTTATCCGGCAGATAGCGCTATCCATCTTTTGAATAACTTGGGCCAGGGCGATTAGCAAACCATCGGATTTAAGGGCAAAGTGACAAATTCAGTTATTTAAAGCATGGGTAAAAGTTTAAAGGAAAAACCCAGGAAATAAGTAATGGTTGAGGTCAGAGTGCAGAAATAAGGGGCTAACTGAACGGTTTAATGACGGGGGAAGTCTACTCAGACAGGAGCCCATCAAGGGGAGCCTCTATCTACACTAATTCCTTGAGTCAACCCTTTTCCGAGTAGAATTATTTAAAGAACGGCTTTTTCCCGCGAAAAGTATCATATTTCTGTCGAGTAAACCGCGAAAAGCGTGTGGGTAAAACAATGACTGTCATAGCTCTGTTTTTATTGGCTCTTCAAACTGATCGCGCTGAGGGCGTGTGAAACTTCCCCTGGGAGGCGTTCTAATAATAGATCTACTCGGGAAAGGGTTGACTCCAAGGCCAAGTATGGGAGATAGAGGTTCCCCTTGATGGGCTCCTGACTCAGAGGAACTGGCTGATAGACTGCAGTAGCAATTGACTGGCAGTTAACTACCTTACTGATTGACTGACCTATAGAGACTAACAGATTGTTTGGTTGACTGCTTGACTGACTGACCATGGCCAATCAGCATACGTTCAAAAGTGCCCATGATGTCCAAGAAACAGAAGGCTTGTTACTTGTCGAATACGTGAGCCTATTTTCCTACATTTGCATCAAGTCATGTGATTTGAGGTATACCTGAACCAGTTTCCTATAAGCTGACATCTCTGCCAATATTTCAGTGACATCAGAACATGCCGCTCCAAACGTCATCAAACAGTTTGGTTTCTCTGACAACAAATCCATAAACATGTTGGCGCTATAAGCCAGATCACACTGTTCACAAATAAAAAGAATGAATCGGGTGAAGAACAATGATGATCGTTATTACAAAAAGATATAAAGTGAAACATCTTAGAGGACGGCAATCGTAGTCACCGCTTAATTCTGAAGCAGCAATTTGACAAAGCCAGCAGTTCACATATCTTATGTCAGCCAACAGCAGCAGTTCACATATCTTATGTCGCTTCCAGAGTCTACCCGAAGCTTAAGCTGTTAAATAGAATTTCATCTTTTCTCGGCCCAACTACCCTTTTGAAGATTTATAAAGTAACAATTTTATCCATTTTAGATTATGGTTCCACCATAAGGGAATCCAGGACGAAGAAAAACTCTGAGGTTTTGGAACGGTTGCAAAACATAGCTATGAGGATTATCCTAGGGACAAACCAGCCAATCTGCTCTCACGCTCTGACGCTATCTAGCAGACGAAGGTTTATGCGTTTTCAGCAAGTATTTAAAATTGTTAATAATTACCGTTGTCCTATACAACTTCAGAGCTATATGACTTCGACGTCTGAATGTTGTAGTAGGACCTTAAGAGACACCCGTGAATTTCACTTGGCAAAAGTTGAGTGTGCTACAGTATGGATCAGTCTACTTTTAAATTTACAACAGGAAAAGAATGAAACAATTTACCAAAAGAACTTCGGGCTAAAGACCTCAATTTAACGTCTTTTAAATCAAATACTTTCAAGTATTTGCTTGATTTAGTTAAATCAGAGCATAAATGTAGTTTGTAGATTTTACTCGTACCACTCTATTTTACATTTTCTCTGTGAACTGTTCTATTACTGCGAGTTATTGGTTTCCCTAAAGGTAGGTTTATTCTAATGCCATTAATTTTCTCTCGCTGCTTCCACCAATAGCGTTGCTTTACTGTGCGATATAGAACGCTCCACAACCCCCGAACCCTTGGTTCGTTCTGGCAAGGGTTGACTTTCGAAATATCAGTCAGCTTTCTGTTCTCCCTACGGTGACCAATTTCATTTTATCAACTCAATTAACACAACTAAACTTCAGTACTTCATTTGCCCATCATAGTTTCTTTAACAACTAACTGCTTCAGTTGTTTGTTTTATGCGCTATGGGTTTATTGGTACCCTACCTACACCCTTTCACGGGCTTTATAGCTCATCTTTAAGTACGGTGCCTACTAATTCAAAGGTATGTTTGCCCCGATTTACGATTATGCTGAAAAGGTATATCTTAGCAAGTGTTATTGAAATCCAACAAGAAAATTGGGGGTAACGACGTGTTTTCCAAAGATAATTCATGAACAATATTTGTAAAAAGCTCTAAAATACAAAGCAATGTATGGCGTTCATTCTCAAATTGAAGCTTAAATATCTCTAAAGAATGCATGGTTAACCCCAATTTTCTTTTTGGATACCAAGAGTACTTTAAACGCGCAAAAATATCCCTGCATTAGCAAGCATCATCTATAGGAAATCCGAGTATCTGGAGTTGCGTAGAACGTATGAGCAATAAGAATAGTAGGTACCGTCCTTAATTTTGACAATAAAAGCAAGGTGACACACGCTAACACCAACCCGGTGTGGCCAACAAATCACGCATGCGCACAAGCATTTCACCCGGTCAATTGGCAGCCATGGACAGCTGTTTCGGCATTTTGGGCCTCATCAGCATGGCGTAGCTAACATACCAGGCGGGTGTGTTTGGCTGTTCCCAACCCAACTTACCCCATGTATGGCATGTGAAGCTGCCACTTGCAAGACGTACCTGCAATACCACCGAGAACTTTTAAAAAATTTAAACGTTCTGAGGTGACGGTTTGTCTCAGTCATCACCTCACAGAGGATCGGTACGAGTACAACACAGACCATTCTCATTTTGTTAGAGAGTCTTGCTTCCCGCACAACTCAGATCTACTCTCACCTTGGAATCCTTTACAATCATTCGGAGCTCGTAATCTCTCAGAATCGCAGATTTGTTCACGTGATCTAGTGCCATTTCCGCCGCGGCCAAAAGTGCCCGTCCTGGTACCGAGGCCTTGTTTGGACTGAGTGGAAAGAAGCCTCCAATGTAAATCGGTGTTTTGGCAGAACTGATTTTCGTTGCCCACAAAAACAGGAAAAACGTGGGCGTATGAAACTTCATGGTCAGCTTTTCGGTGTTTGTTCAATCAAATAGTTGCATCTGTGATTTGAAAAAAGAAGGATGAGTCTACTCGTAGGGCTTTCAATTCAGTCCATATGATTGCGAATGTCACTGCGCGCAAAAATGGATTTGATAGAAGACAAATCTGATATAACTGTGATTCAAATACAACATTTAACATATTTGTCTGCATTTGATCAAATGACAAATATGATCTTTGTCCTGAAGACAAATAGGATAATGATGCATTCGCTTTCAAGACAAATGTAAAATTTGTCAGGTTTGAAATGAGGACAAATCTGGAGAAAGTTCATATTTGTCAATACAAAATCTAAAGGAAATGAGAAGCAATATTTGTCAGAGAAAATCCAACATTACAAGCCACCTTAAACATTAATTTTTACTATTTGCACAAATTTCTTTTTCCACACAGAACTATTGGAATTTTTTTTTCCCAGTTGGGTGTTTTCTTTCCAATGTGCAGTGATTCTGTATGATTCTGTATTATTCGAT
>NC_090872.1:8779026-8784026 GCF_036669935.1 Montipora foliosa
AGTTTTGTCATCATTTAAAATCGGCAACATGTTCAGTGTGAAGGATCCTGTCCCTAGTGGGCTCCGTGCGGGTGTGGTATACAAGTTTTTGTGTGCGGGCTGTAGTGCCTGCTATGTCGGCGAAACTACCCGGCATTTTTCCACGCGCGTACGTGAGCACACTTTCAGTGATAGGACCTCGCACGTCTTCAAACATCTACAGAATTCTGAGCATTGCCGCACTTTGTGCTCTAATGATTGTTTTAGCATCCTAGATCACGCTTCTACCACCTTAAGCTTCCAGCTTAAGATAAAAGAAGCCATTCATATTCAATGGAAGAAACCTATACTTAATCATCAACTTTATCATGTTAATTAAAAACTTTCTTTGTAATCTTTTACACTGTCATGTGTCCTTACAGCTAATTAGCATTTTGGTTCACGCTATATATTCAACCCTGTACTTTGTAATTTAAGCTGAAGATGGCAGAAGTTTCTGTCGAAACATGTTTTTAAATTTAAAAATTGTTGTGTTGTTTCTTAAAATATCGTTATCCCTGCTACTATCCAGACCTTTTGGCAATCCCGATACAGATCTCTGGCGTTACGAGGAAGAAATCCGCAAATTCTAAAATTGGAAAGGAAGCAATTCAATTTAGTATTTTGCGATGGAGTATCACGAAAAAAGAAATGAGATTATTGTGTGAAAATCTGAAGCTTAGACAAAATGTCGACGTCTCTTGTTTTCTGAAACACTTCATACAAGTTTTTTTTGAAAAGGACTGCAATTTAAATCGTGCGGATTCACTAGATATAAGATCTAATCGGTAATGCTCCTTGAAGAACAATTGTTAAAGAATAAAACTGCTTTTCCAAGAAACAGAGACATGGAAACTTGGAGGATCAACTTTTTCTTCTCAATTCTTGATGACGATGAATATATCAAGAGGTTAACCACTTCTTAAAAAGCGTGCTGAATAGATTGCGTCAAATACTAGTTAAATATTAATGTCCTCTGGCAGAATAATCTTGAAACCCACTTATTTAGTGATCAGAGAATTGACGAAAAACATCATTTTTTGAAACATTAACAGCTCTGTTGTACAAATTGAAAAAGTAAAAAAGAATGAGTCCACATAGTGAAATGAAACAGTTTTTTACATGAAAATCTCAAAACGGGAAAGCCAGTTGCAAGTTGTTTCCAATTTATTAAAATTTTTGGCAAACGTTTAGTCACGTAAACTGAAGAATAAAATGAATTTATATTTAAATAGAGAATGTATAGGTACTTATTCAGCCGAAGATCATGATGAAGTGTCCGGGGGAAAAATATGTATATTTTGGAGGCCTTTAACTTACTTTTATCATGAAAACTCAGCCGCATCAACTCTCGCTTGAGGCTGTTCGAGCTCAACCAGATGATGACGGTAAACTGAAAAAGGCATAAAACAGCATTACACAATGAGCATATAATTATATCACGTTCAACTCGACAAAAGAAATGTTTTGACCCGCTGGCAAAGTTTGTATCGAGGAGAGAAATTCAACCCTATTGTAGGCTTAACATACAAATTAAGGGATTGTTGATAACAAGTATTTAAGAAAGTTGAGCTTGATAAAACATAAAGGAAAAAAGGATATCATCTGGGAGAAACAATCGTGGAACAGTCGGAAAAGAGTCAAAGTTGGAAGCTTTTTCCAGGGCAACGATAAGGAAGTTAATCGAAATGTCGTAGATAATATGCAAAGGGTATCGTATATATTCTACCACTGAGGAGAACTGTCTTGTTTTACCTTCTGTTGTGCTAATAAACTACAAGCTTAACTGCTCAAGACGTCTTCAGTGCAAAGAACGGCAACCAAGTCTCAAGTTAAATTTCCAAAATCAAGGAAAGCTGAACACTGTTGGGCCCTCGAAACGTTTGATTTAGTATTCAGTAAGGGAGTCTATTTCCGGCAATATCAATTTTAGCCTGATTCGTGCCCATATTTGGCGAAGTGTTAACATAGAAGCAGGAAATTACTGGTGCTCCGACTGTCCAGGGTACAAGTAAGTTTCATGTTTCTTCGCTATATTTATAGTGGGTGTTTTTAAAGTTAGCAAAGCGGTTTTCAAATTGGTTCAAAAATCCTGCATGCGCTTACTAAAGTTTTCAACCCCTCAGAGACTAAAGGCTAGTTTCCACTAGCGACGGAGTCGGAGTCGTAAGAGCACTTATGACCGTCCTCGTGAAAATCAAAGATCGGAAAGCTCGACGGAATCGGAAGAATCAGAACGTTCCCAATTTCCTCCGACTCCGCTTATGACTCCGTCGCTTACGATCCAGTGAAAACTAGATTGTCGAAGTCCGAAGTAGATGCGGAAGAACCGACCAATCACAATGCTTGGAATCGAGCATTGTGATTGGTTTATTCTTCCTTTTCTTCTTCCGACTACGACAATGCAGTTTTTACTGGATCAGTAAGCGACGGAGTCATAAGCGGAATCTGTATTCTGCCTCCGATTCCAACAGTTTCAATTTCACTAGATCGTATCGCTCAACACTTCTCCGACGCTATTGAAAACCAGCCTTAAGAGAAAAAGCTCACACGCGTTTCCCGCGCTCAGTCAGCGCCGGCTTGCGATACGATTAGTCTATTTAATGGTCGACAGCTGTTTTGATTGGTTTTCGCGACAAGCAATAGTCGATGTTCGACATATCAAATCTCTGACACGACTACGAGGCTCTCAGAATTAATATTGTTTCCCTTAATCTCATATCTCTAAGGAGAGACTTCAATACGTTTAACCAAAATAGATACATTACATTGCCGCGCAGAAGTTGTCCGAAAAGCTACTAACCTTGAAGCGAAGCGGATATCTATCAGAGGCCGTTTACAACAAAATCAGACCTCGACACAAACAGCCGCCTAGAATCTACAGTTTACCAAAGATTCACAAGGCCGATGTACCTTTAAGAACTATTGTGTCATGCATGAGCTAACACCTTCGCATATGATTTATCTGCTTACTTAGCTAACATCTGATCTCCTTTAACAGGTAACTCGGGTTTCACGGTGACTAATTCAGCTCACTTCGTATCCACTATTAACATCGAGACTATCCTAGACAACGCAATCATGGTGTCTTTCGACGTAGAGTCGCTGCTTACAAACGTCTCGTAACAAAACCTTCTGTTATCTCCAAGGAGAAGAAGCACCTGTCTTCTGTTCTTGTCTCTAATGGTTACCCTCTTTCTTTCTTGCAGAAAATCACCAAGACCAGGAAACCGAGTAGCAGTGCTGAGCCTACGATCGAGTACAAGTCTACTGCGGTTTTAACAGACTAAACTGATTAGAGTGTAATGTAAAGTGCTAGTTTTCTACCCCATATTAACCATGTGAGCGGTAGCCCTACTAATGGAAATGGGACCACACAAGGACAGAGAAAAACTCTGACCAGGGTGGGTACCCTATGTCAAGGGCCTATCCGAACAACTTCGCCGCTGCCTACAGCAACAAGGCTTGCGCACTGTTTTCAAGTCGGAGACTACATAAAGATCAGATCTAGCACGACTGAAAGACACTGTCGAGCCGACTAAACAAGATGGCGTGTAGTTTACAGGATTCCCTGTCAATGCGGTAGAGTCTACATCGGCGAGACTGGAAGACCTATGCAAGATAGAATCAAAGAGCATAAACGAGACATCCGACTTGCCCGTACCCAGACCTCCGCCCCTTCAGAACACGCTAACAACACCGGACACAACCCGCTTTGGAAAGAAGTAAAGTTTATTGATCGTGATCCTCATTGGTACACTTGCAGGGTCAAAGAGGCGATTCACATAAGACTTCACCCTAACAACATCAATAGGGATAGTGGAATAGAAATTTCGGAAGCATGGATACCCACCATCAAGAAACACAACAACAGGAGAACCGTACGACAGCGGACAGCCGAAGGAACAACACACCGAACAAAATTTTAGTTTCTAAAGAAACTGTGGTACTGCGTCGGTGGGAGATTGAAAGCTGACGTTTCGAGCGTTAGCTTTTCAAATCTTTCACGGTGGTTATTCGACCTTTATCAACTCGTTTGATAAAATCAATTTCTGAACAACACACCGAAACAGCGAGGATCGAAATGCACTAGTCACAGCTGCTGAAAACCAACCAATGACAGCGGAGCAGCCTTCTTGACGCGTAACCAGTCGACCTCATCGCGTGACGTAGGCTAGCAGTATGCAGTCGAAACGTCGTGATCTGCATCACAAGTGACCACATTGTGAGACAAACGAGAATACTTTATTATTAAAGGTTTTATTGTATTGTTTAACAAGAGATAAAATAAACATGTCGCTGGTCTCTCTTGGAAGTCACGGACCTTATGACAACAACGGCCAGGCGGAAGAGACTGAATGAGATCTGGAAACGAAGTTACTGCCCTTGAGCACGCCTCTTGAGAGAAATTTGTTCGCTTCACGATATTTGCCTAACAATGGACGTGAAAGAGCAAAAAACAAAGAAACAAACAAGCAAAAAGCCTACTTTAACAAGTTTACCGAAATGAAGATAAATTGTGTTGATACATACCGCACAAGGTGATGTTCAAATACGGACCAAAAAATATCACACAAGCCTGGTTTTCAGTAGCGACGCAAGCACAAGCAACATGAGCAAGCATAAGAAGGCTTATTTCACCGCAAGCGTAAGAACAAGGATAATTTTTTTTCCTTTTCCTAGGTTGTGGTTGTGCTTATGTTCGCTCGCACGGACGTGTGAAAACGAAACGCAGCATAAGCACAAGGAATTTGTTGCGTCTGGCCAATAGGCCTTATTCACGATGGCCGCCATGTTGGTTTTCAAATTGTCATGCAAAATAGCCATGTGTTATGCTGGGGGGCAAACATTGGAAAAAAGGCAAATTGCTGAAAATCGACTAGTCGAAATATTGAAACAACATTGCTAAAAGTACATTTCAGAATTAAGAATTAAGTCCCATTTATGATAATTTTATATCTTTGATTGCCTTTGACATTTTG